>NC_037532.1:10948525-10949539 GCF_001531365.2 Cynara cardunculus var. scolymus
ATATAGGTTACAATATGAGAGGATGAAGAATGGTTTATGTAAAACGTTGCTTTACATACCATCATGAAGCCTGTTTCATTAAAACAGGCGACTTCATTGTTCATTCACATTGAAGTTTCTCAATAGATATTCTATTGGACACAATTAAAGTTTCTCAACTAGTTATGATGAATACCAGAAGTGACTAGTTAAGCTAAAATATTAGACCCCTAAACAATGTTGCACCCTAAACCGATGCTATGAAACACTTATTTCAGCTTCAATTTGGAAGACTTGACCTCTTTGATCGAATATTGAAGGCTACTGCATCCATAATCAGAGTAGGCAGAAATTACTCTGGTAGTTTTGTTGGAAATACATTAGTTTCTAAACCTAGTAAGTAAAATTGTATTTTGATAATAATAGAAACTATGAATTGGAAAAAGGGACTAGTTTCAGCCCCATTACTAGCTTTTTAGTCATAGAACAAAGGAAGAATGATGATACTCAGGTGAAGAGGGCCTAGTGAAGGCAGAAAATACACTGGTGGTTTGTCTACAGATTATGTTGTGTTATTAATAGAGTTTTTAGCATGTGGGGTTGTGATAGAATGATGAAAGGGGCCTAGATGTTTATTCTCTTAACCATTACGAAGCCTGTTTCATTAAAACAGTTGTTTATAGAAACTAGAACTTTTGTATATCAATGTTTTATATGTGGGAACATACAACCCAATAACACAGTTTTACACAAACAACCCTACCATATAGTCAAAATAACAATGAAGCTTGATTCATTGAGTTGACACAAGTTTCATAAATATTCTTTAAAATACAATGAAACCAGGTTATTAAATACAATGAAACCAAGTTTCATAATAATGCATCTTGATTCATTGGTTGTTTCATAATCAACCTGTTTAACTTTTTTGATCATTACCAGGTTCATATACAGGTTGTTCATTACCAGGTTCATTAACAGGATGTTCATAAACAAGGTTGTTCATTAACAATGTTGTTAATTAACAAGGTTGTT
>NC_037532.1:10950159-10965995 GCF_001531365.2 Cynara cardunculus var. scolymus
ACATTTGTTGAATCTGTTTCTTCATGTAGTGGAACGCTTTGTTCAGTATTTTGACATGCTTCTGGGTTCATTGAAACAGGGTCTTCTTCTTCGTCAAGAACAACTGGATTGTTAGTGGTGTTCTTGAACTTAGAGAATGAATGCTTTATCATTATTCGTTCGCTTAGTTTCCTTACTGATACATATACACAACGCATAAGGTTATATCGAAACATTATACTAATTTCATTCAACGAAGTATCTTACCTCGATTTGCTGCAATGAATACACCATGATGAAGTTCGTCTGCCATAGCATCTTACCCAGAATCGATTTCCTACTGAATCACGGTGTTAGCATTTGATTTAGAGTGATTATAGCATTGTTGATTTCCTAGTATCGTTACTTAGAATAGGCTGATTTCCCCCTTACAATTTTGCCCTTCATTGTCCTCAAAGAATCAGGCGCGTGTATCAAAATATCTAGTTTAGCACGACTTTGCCATCAAATGCATCTTGACCTTAGATTAAAAATTGGATGGTAAAGATGATGGTTGTATTGGGTGTAAGAATTGCAAAGGTTGTATTTTAACGTCCCTATATATATATATATATATATATATATAAGAACAAATTAGATGGTTGATCCTATAGTTTACAACAAATCACATTGTGCATCCCTAAAATGAAATACTACGAAAAAAGGCTCTATGGCTTACATTTTATAGTGCTTTGGGTCGTGTTGTTAACTCATTTATATTACCTCAATTAACTTGAAAGTATTTTTCTCATTTTAGCTATTTCTTTTAATTTGTAATTAGTTTTTTTCTTACTAAAAGTACATTATTATATTGTTTTTATTATTAATATATACATACATACATACACACACACACATTAAACATAGAGGTGGATGGTCGACTCCCCTACGCTTATCTCCGACCTCTCCTTTGTTCACTTTTTGTCACACAATACCTCTTCCCTTCCCCCACAACTTCATTGTCGTCCTTATTTTACCATCCATCCATATACACACACTCACAACTTTTGGAGCTAATGATCTTCTTCTTGTTGTAGCACCCTACCCTCATTACACCTTGTTATGGTTCTTGGCGATCAGGGATGTCCATGATGATGATGATGGTGTTTTCTTGATCTTATGGGGTTTGCCGACTATTGGGTTTGACACTTGGACACATCTTCTTCAAAATCTTTATCTTCAATTGAACTCTTCCCACAACATTCTGCCAGGGCTTCAATCTTATAACAAAATTTAAGAACACTGATATGTAATGAACACAAACCTATGTATCAATTTGTGTGTTTCTTAACAATACATTTTTGAACCAAACATTTGTGCTTTGTGTGTTTTGAGTGTGTTTATATGAAGGAAAACAAGAATGAAAGCAAGAATATTGATAAAGGCCCATCTCAAAATCCACCTAGAAACGGTTTAGCTATGATTTTGTAGGATTGATTTGTCTTTCTTACCTTTACTTATTAATGACTTCCAGAAAGTAGAGCACCCTCCAATAAACCATGACTGAAGTACATCTTGCAGTGAATTTCGAATATGATATTGCAATCATAAAAGAAAAGCTCCATTAGTAATTTAGCAAACAAAGGTAGCGGAGAAAGAGTAATCAATCAGATCCTAGAACGAATGTTGATCAATGGAAGAAAGTCGTTGATGTAGTATATAGTGTAGTCTATAGGGAACTGATTTGGAAGAAGTGATGAGTTTAAGGCTGTCTAATATTAATGTAGGTACTTTCCCTCGTCTATAGCTAACAAAAAACTCTCTTTGTGGAAAAAGCAGAAAACCATTGAGATGGAATCAATGGTGGACAATCGGAGTATCAGTGCCCTTGTCTCCTGCATATCATTTGGTTCGAGTCTATACTTCTTCGTGCCAATGTTGATTAATTACGCGTCAATGATCATCTATCATATATGATGAGGATTTGAGGGGAGGGGGTTTGACCGATGGGATGGTGGTTCGGTAATGGTGGGGAAGAACTATTTTTTATCATAGCCGAAAGGGGTGTTCATCTGTATATACATATATATGATGTAATAAGTATAAAATATTATAACTTAATATTCTTTTATTTTATTTTTTTTAAAGTAAGGAAAAGATAAAAAGAAAAAAATACCGGAAAGTTAAACTGAGATAAATTAACAGAGTTAGATGGTGTTATACAATGGAAACCACATAGATCTTATCATAATTATTTCAAATTTAAGACTTATAATGTAATTTTTGATAAACTATAAAGACCAAACGTGTTAATCACTCTATATAAATAAAAGAGTAAAATATGATTTTCATCCTTGTGGTTTGATGTTTATAACAACTTTCGTCCCTGGTCTACAAAAACTATTCTTGTCATCCCCGTGGTTAACATCTTGCTTTCATTTTCGTCCCTACATCCAACACCATTAAGAATAGGCGTTGAAAATACAAAAGTGAATTGAGTAAATTACACATTTAGTCCTCGTGGTATATGGAGTTTCAAATATTTATTCTTAAATGTCATTTATTACATGAGTAAACAATAAATTTGGTCGTTGTGGTTTGTCGAAAATAACACTTATATATATAGTCATTCAACGGAGAACTCAATTGTCTGTAATAATCATATGATCTCATCTCAACCACACTAATAATTAGTAATCAATTATTATTATTGAAAATATTAATTTTGGTAATTATCCATTAATTTAAAAAAAAAATTTAATTTATGGATAATATTTAGGGGTAAAATAGTCTTTTGTTAATTATAAAAAATATTAATTTTTGTAATCATCAAATTTTGATAATTATCCTTTTTCCTCTCTCCTCTCTCCGGCCGACAAACCTTACTCCTGCCAAATTTATTACGATGTACACCATTATTATACTCTCTGAGATACCCAAGAACTTGACAGAAACCGACAATACACACAATGATACCACTATGATTCCACTGTGATACTACTGTAATACACATTGTGATATTACTATAATACCGAATAGGTTGAGACCAAATTCTATTTTGAGTAGCTAACGAGGCCAAACAAGGACAACCCCACCATCATTGACCCCATCTCCATCGATCTAATACTGCAAAGCAACATGGACCAACAAGACGAGCATTATGAGGTTCATTAGAGGACGAACAAGGACGATTTTTGATGAGATTTTCCGGCAATTTTTTCTTGTGAGAGGTTAGGTCGGCCTAAACATGAGGATGAGTTGTTCCATACCTCAGGGAATTTGGTGACCGGTTAATATTTTGAAGGTGAAGAGATGAAGGCAAAGAAAACAAAATCAATACAAATCAATTTAGTTGAGAATTTAATGGAACCGCCTAATCAAAGATAATTACCAAAAATACTAAAATTACTAATACACCCTTTATTAATTAAATAAATAAGAAAATTGATATCAATAATTGATTGACTAAAGATGGATCTCATGGTTATCACAAACTACTGAGTTCTTATTTGATTAGGTAGGGCCTAATCAAATGAAAACTCGGTAATTTGTGATAACCATGAGATTCAATTTCAGCCAATCAATTATTGATGTTATTTTCCTTATTTATTTAACTAATAGTTAAATGGTGTATTAATTATTTTTCTGATTAAAATTCAAAATTAATTTGTTTAGCAGTTATTTATTAATGATGTAGTTACCATAATTATCTGAACTAAATTGATTACCAAAATTAACATTTTTTATAATATTTATTGATTATTAATAATATGTGATTGATATTGCATCTTACATTTATCACAAACAACTATATTCTCCTTTAAATGCCCCCTATATATAAGTGTGTTATTTTCAACAAATCACAGAATCAAATTTATAGTTTACTCATGTAATAAATGGAATTTAAAGATACATATTTCTAACTTGGTATACCACAAGAACTAAATATATGATTTACTCAAATGACTTTTAGTATTTTGAACGCATAATCTTAACCACGTTGGATACAGGGACGAAAATGGTAGCACAATGGAAACCATATGAACGAAAAAGCAGTTTTTAAAAATCAAGGACAGAAATTATTAAAAACATCAAACTGCAGGGACTAAAATAGCAATTTACTCTAAAAAAAGTAGTTATGAGAGGCAAAGCAAAGGCAAGAAAACAACGATCATTAGCAGAAACAAATGGCTAGATTTCTTCTGCAAGTTCCCAACACCTTGAGAAACCCTAGTGTTTTTGCTTCCTCTTCCTCCAATGGTGTGGGATTTCTCTGTTCAAAACACACACATAACTTCATCATGTATGGCCCCCAACCTAATCCTATACTAAAGTTCTCTTCTCTCTTTCAGGATCTTTTCCAACTTCCAGTAATCAAGCATCTCAATCAGGAAAAGGAGGTCCACTGATCATTGAACTTCCCCTTAATCAAATTCGGAGACCTTTAATGCGTACAAGAACCAATGATCAACAGAAGGTGCAAGACCTCATGGATAGTATTGCCCAAATTGGTCTTCAAGTACCCGTAAGCCCTCAATTGCATTCAATTTTCGGAATCGCTTTCTCTTTTGGTTGTTTTAACTGTTTCTTTGATTGTTGTTGTTTCTCTATCCTTCCATGTATTGAGCAAGTTACTTCGGTGCCTGGTAAGTTTAGACCAAGTGGCATCTTGTTTTCATGATTTGTTCTATGAAGAGGTACCATTCTGATGCAGGACGGGAAACACATTTGATGAACGTTCTAACAAAGGATTGAGAATTACACACTTTAGATGGGAAATATCATGTGATTGAAAGAAATTTCAAGACCTCAGGGCTCGAATTAATAACCAATTATCTTTTTTGCTATCCTTTCATCTAAATATCATTGCATATAAATTCTTTTATAGAGTTCTAGCTAGAAGTTATGTGCATGATGCCTCTTAGGAATTTGGATTACTTGAAGTAATTCTTAGCTATAGGTTCATATGATGTCTATCTTACTATCTATTCATATTTCCCTCTAGTGACTTCATTTTAGCCCTGCAACACACCATTCCATATAGCTTTGAACTCGTTTGGTTGAACTGATAAGGTGTCACACAATCGTATACGTAAAAGCAAATGCTAGACACCTATAATTTTACCCATGATCTCATGAGTTATGATCTTTAAGGAATAAAAGTTTGGGCCCAACTACAACAATTATAAAAATACTTTTCATTTTAGATAGTTGTTTTTTCATTTTCTTTAGTGTTAAGTGAAGGAAAGTCATATATATTTCTTGTCAGTTACATGCCTTTCATGAAATCTTGTCATACTTATCTAAATAGGATCTAGAATGTTTCATATGTGAACAAGTTTTAATATGTGATAGCACAGGGGCCTTTGATTTATTCCACAAAATATTGAAGACAAGCTATGTCAAATTAGAACTGGGATATGGAAGTTCAATTACTATGAAAGAAGAACGAGGGAGTGTGTGATTTTAACTTTTAAGCTCATGGTGAGATCTGCATTTCTAGTGAAGAAGAAATTGGGATAGCGTTTTAATGGGAACAATAGATTACAATTTGAATTCTGAACTTAATCCAAATCAGCAGAAGAGGTTTACAAAATACTGAGCATACCCCATGGAGAAGACAAGTTGGGAGAAAATTCAATCTATTTTATATGTAGCCAGCCGCAAGTAGAAAATGATTGTTCTTGAGATTATTTATATTCCACTAATTTGAGAAATGAGATTGTGAAAAGTGGTTCACAAGATACTGGGCATACCCTTTGGACAAGAAGTACAAATCTCCAGAGGATTAGCCTACTTATTGACAGATTCCACTTCACCATTATTTGTAAAGCATCAAATAAGAGTTATAAGCACTTCACAATCAATAAAAGTCTATTTTCTCTCTCAAACCACTAATCTTTTGAGTTGATTGCCTATAACCTTTTTGGTCTTCTAGGTAAAATATCTTAGGTGGGATGGACTATTATAGAGAGTTCTGGCATAATTATATGAGATAGAGCAATCAAGAAATCTTAGGAGTACTTACAAGAGTTTCCCTAGAGAATCAAGAGGAGTAGTAAAATACTTTCAAAATGTTTCCAGTAACATGTGCATTGTCAATGTTTTAAAATGCTTACTTAGGATGCCTCGTTGTTGAGCAAGGATGAGTCTTGTTGATTAGGCATTTAGGCCCCCTGTCTAGAAGTTGTGATGACCATGCTGTCAGAGATGCACCTCCAGGCCCGAGGACACAGACCGGCCCAACACCAGTTATGCAAGGACCAGTCCTGATGAGGATGGTAAATGTGCCCCCAGACCTATCGAACCAATTTTTTTGCTGAGGACTGGTCCTTAAATAGACTAAATAAAATCCGAATATCAGGACATAAAATAAAAGATTGATCATCAGAACATTTTTTTCTACAGTCTATGCCTGGTGAAATGAGGACTAGCAAGATATCTGTCAAATATACTAGAGCTTCGGCAACACCCTAGACCATCTCCAATCGTTCACACCATTTCTTGCACCAAAATGGTGTAAAATTTGG
Source organism: Cynara cardunculus var. scolymus (assembly GCF_001531365.2). NCBI lineage: Eukaryota > Viridiplantae > Streptophyta > Magnoliopsida > Asterales > Asteraceae > Cynara > Cynara cardunculus. The sequence continues at coordinate 10,956,648 of NC_037532.1, forward strand.
TGCAACGGTCTCCAACACATTACACCATTTTTAACAACAAATAGAATACTCCAAATATATTCCTTATTCCTAACTTGTACAATTTTCAGCAACACCTTAGGAAAAAATTCTTTCTTCTGCTCTGTAACTTGTAGTAGCAACACTTAAGGAAGGGGTCATCTACCTTATAAAGAAACCGTGGTTGATGTGGCATTTCATGGTAAGGTGTGTTTCTAGAGCCAGATGACAAGTGAGGATTCATAAAGACAGAAATTAGTTTACAGGGCTAGTCTTAGATTCCTTGCAGAAAGCATCATGTTTAACTTTCATGGTCTCCTACAAATATTTCAAGATTTATATGGGGCCTCTATTAAAACTAAGATGTAATTGATAAATGTAGAAAGATCAGAGGCATGATGAATGGCTAACTGTAGTTTGTTTATGTGGGTAGGGAACCCTGAAAAGGTCAAAATTTATCATGTGTCTTTCTATCTTTTTCACACTTTTCACAAACCGGGGGTCTTCATAGAAACAGCCGCTCTACTATTTGGGGTAGATGTTAGGTCTGCGATGTCATATCCCCAAACCGCACCTCTGGGTGAGATATACTGAGCTCATTTAGTTTGATTTGGGGAACCCTAAAAAGGGTTGTAGGACATCACCATTAGGCTTGATCCCTGATCTCTGAGATGCTCATTTTGCTATCATTATTCATTGCAGTTTAAATGTTAATTGATAATTTATCTTTTTATCTTGAAGATTATTTTTTTGGAAGGGTGTTCCAAGTTATGCCTGGACTAATCCTGGCAAATTGTGACCGTAAGAAATCAGCCCTGATAAACTCAATTGCCACAATTGTTGTGTACGCCTGCAATCGAACCTCGGGCAGATGGGGTATTCCAGGACCTCAACCACTACGCCACAACCCTTGTAGTTTTCTTTAGGATTATTACTGGGTCTTGATAAACTTTTCCAATTATCCTTTCTTCATGTCAATTCGTTTACCATTATGAGGTTATAGATGATTGTGGTCAAGATTACTAAGCGTGTCTTGTAACACATGCAGATTGATGTGCTTGAGGTCGATGGTGCTTACTATGGTATGCAACCGTGTGGATTTATATTCCAAAAACAGGGTTTAATACAAGCACTTGATTCTTTCTATTAAAATTGCAACGTTTGACATAATACGTAGTCCAAAAGAAACCTTAGAGCAGTTGTGATATGACTCAATTACCCTTCAAATACTCCCTCCATTCCAAAATAAATGTTCATAATAATGGGCTTACAGTTTTAGAGTTGTGTATTTACTACATTTTTTGATTAAATGAATGACAATTTTACCTCAATAATAGAGGGAGTAATGTGAATTTCTCCGTCTCATATTTAAGGATAAAATTGGAAAGTACACACTAACTTTTAGAAGTGGACATTTATTTGGGACTAACTAAATAAAAATGTAGACATTTATTTTGTGATAGAGGGAGTCCAATAATAAGGAAATAAGAAAATCTCTTTTTCGAAGGTAGGGGTTTGAACTTGCAACCTCATCACCTAAGAGATGGGATGACATACTTAAGATAAACATGCAAACCCTATATCTTTGTAAAGAGAAATTAGTAACTTTTAGTTAAAAAAACTTAAAATGTTGCCAAAAAGAAGAGATGTTGCGATTCTCATGGGACTGTAAGAGTACTTTTGGTACATTCTGCTGCAAAATCAATTTTGATAACCATCATTCAATATCCGGGTCTCTCAATAGGCTTTTCTGGATGTCATCGTTTTGAGGCTCATCAGCGCTTAGGGCTTCCTACTATTCGTTGCAAGATCCGACGTGGAACTAAAGAAACGTTAAGGTTATTGTTAATTACTTGCTCTTCCGATTATACTTTTGTTTTAGCAAAAACGTATCAAAAGGCAATGAAGTTTGCCTTGGTTCCCGTTTAGTGTACCAGTTTCTCGTCTCTCAATCAATTTTAAATTTTCCTATTTTGTACCCATTTTGACTTTCAACCTGTTGATTTTGTAACATTTGATGACATGGATACCAAGCTTATCCCCTTTGCCATAATAACCCTCCAGTAAATGTATCATAAACGGGTATCCACGTCAATAAATATTACAAAATCAGTAAGTTACCGGTCAAAATGAGCAAAAATAGGAAAATTTGAAACTTTTTTACAATATTTGAGAATTCTTTTTTATTGTGCTTGCACTAAATAGGAACTAAACTAAATTTTGTTGCATTTTGCCCTCTTATATTTTTGTTTCTTAGTCCAAGCAGCTCAGCAATTGTTCGTTTGGTGTTGCATGTATATTCTTTTATTTCTAACAGGCATCACCTTCGTTGAGTCGGGGATAGTTGGGTCAAAGGTTTCCTTCAACAGGAGAAATCCATCCTTGTTATGCGACAGGTAACATCACTTTCATGTTCCATGTATGTCTGTAAAACTGTAGCATAAATAAGAGTACAAGAACATGTACATGTATATGTAGTTTATAGTTAAAGAATTATTTTAGCAGTGAAATATCGAAAATACCCCTTCAATATATAGAACAATGACACCGATTTTCTTGACACATATAGAATTAAGTTGAAGTTTATCCGAGAGGTTACAGTGATGATGCAGGGTATTTGAAAGTACCATTGGAATTTATATTGGATGGAACGAGTGTAATATAGATCACCCAAATGTTGCACCTTCGATCATTTAGATATCTGGTTTTGTGATGTATCAATTGAATCAAACTTGGATTGGTTTTTGAATCAATCGTGTTATGTTTGTATATCAAAATCGAGATTCAAAATTTCTTTTAAACGTATGTGATTACTGACAGTTAACAAAGGGAATTGGGTAGTTACGTGGTTACAAGGCAGTTAAATATACTCACCCACTCATGAACCACTTCCGATCGGTAACATGATAAGGCGCTGAGGCTAGACACCGATCAGGCACTAAATGCAAGGGGGCGTGCCCCCTTGACAGTAGCCATTCGTGTTTAAGTTAGCTTTTATGAGTGTGCACCTGAACCTCTTAAGTTGTATTCTAACTTGACCAAACTTCCTTCGGTCTCTTTTTTGGAAGGGTGTTCCAGGCTATGACTAGATTAATCTTGGCAAATTGGGACTGCAAGAAATCAGCCCTGATAAACTCAGTGACCACAATTGTTCTATACGCCTGGAATAGAACCTAGGGCCTCAACCACTATGCTACAACCCTTCGTGGTTTTCCTTCAGTTTCTTGTGAATTTCAATTATACCAAGCGATTGATGATACTAAAATCACCACAAGATCAATCCGGAGTCTGATCAATAACTACGACATGCCATTGCCTCCGCTACCATCCTCTACGTTAGGAGTGTAAGTGGTTCGGTTATGCATGAAGTTGTTACTACTACTTTCCATGTTCTCTTTGTAATATTCAGGTGTCTGTAGTAAATAAGTATAAAAATAGAAATCAAATTTGGTTAGATCGCTAAAACCATGAATCCAATATCAAATCGAGGAAGACTAATAGGTTCGGGTTTTTAAATAGGGACGATGTATGCAATCATTAAACCAAATTAAACTAATTGCTTTGGTTTTGGCTTCGGAAGAGTACATGATTGCAACCCAAGCTAACGTTTTTCTTCTTTTAATAAGCATGAAATCTGATATTTGGTCGATTAATTTCATTGGACCCAAAATATATTATCACATGTGTTTAAATTGGGCAATGCTCTTTCTTATGGTAGATTGGTATGAACAGATATGGCCACCGACGGGTTTGCTTCTACTCAGAGGTCACTAGTTTAAGTTCTTCAGGGTCACTAAAAGGGTTTCCATTACTGTTAACATCAGAGCCCATGAAATTAGTTGAGATCACTAAAAAATCTATATTCAAATTTGATATGAGCTTGGACCAAGCACATGGTTAAGGACTAACTGGTTTGGTCAAAGCCAGGTTAACTGGTCTGACCAATGAGTGAATTGGACTTGGTCAAAGCCCGATCAATACCCCTTCCAACTTGAGATGGCCAAAAACCAATCCCGGGCCGGTCCCAATCGGTCCTCACCATTTTCATAACCGGCCATAACCGGTCCCGGCGTAACCGATCTCGATCTCGGTCTCGGTCCCGGTCCCGGTCCCGGTCCCAGTCCTGGTCGAAAATGATAGGACCGGTCAAGGTACTTCATAACCGGTTATGGATCGCCGGTCCCGGTCCCGGTCCCAGTCCTGGTCGAAAATGATAGGACCGGTCAAGGTACTTCATAACCGGTTATGGATCGCCGGTCCCGGTCCCGGTCCCAACCCGTCCCAACCGGTCCTTGCATTAAAAAAATAAGATTTTTTTGATTTTTTTAATGATATATATTTTTAATACATTATAAAATTTACAATTGGGTCACTTAAATACACTTTAAAAATGTGTTTTAATATAATTAAAATTACGTTTTTTTATAAAAATACATTATAAAATTATTTAAAAATACATTTATTTATAAAATTATTTGAATTTTCGGGCCAGGCCGGGCCGGTCCATAGTCGGTCCCATAACCGGTCCCGGTTTTCGGTCTCATAACCGGTCCTTATCGGTCCCGGTCCTCCGGCGGTCCCTACTTCCAACGATTACTTTTTGAATTTTGGATTGTTTTTGGGGAAATAAGGCTTGTTCATGCATCTTAATGAGTTTAATGGGACTCACAACTTACTCGGCAAGCTATAAATGACTGTTTGGTAGTGTCTTAATGAAATTTAAATTAGCTTATTTAGTAAGCAGTCCGGGGGGGGGGGGGGGGGGGGGAAGAGATTTATGTAAAAAGCCAAGTTTTTGTTCCAAATTGGGCTTGCCTATCAAAAAACACGCTTATTTCATCTATGAAAAAACCATTTCAAATAAAAATATTTTCAATCTATATAGACAGATTAATCTATACAGACAACTTTATCTCTGTAGGACTTTATGGAAAACCAACTACACAACCCCAAAGAAACATATGCAGACATCCAAATTGCTTTTGTGGAAGCAACAAAAAGATATTTTTTTTTTCATTTAAGGGGGTGTTTGAGATTACTTATTTGAAACAATTTATGTTTTTCTACAAAAAAATTTATCAACTTATTATAAGTTAGAATGGTTTAACTTTTTCAAAAACTTCTTATTACCAGTTTGACATCGGTATAAGCTGTATATCCAAACACTCAAAAATGCTTATTACCGGTATCACACCGGAATAAGTCAATAAGTTGTTATTATGAGCAATCCCAAACACCCCCTAAAAATAGAAATCGGGTTTATTTCAAGCTGGTTAGTTTTGTTGGTCTAGAACGGTCCTAGTTTTCATATCCACGATCGATACTTAGATGGATCGGGCTTCTCTAAGCTAAAGGGACGGAACCCAAGTGTACAGAACCAATGACTGGTCCCTATACATCTTTAACCAATTAAAATGGACATAACAACGGTTGTGTAACTTATTGAAATGAGTTCGAGTTAAAAAAACATGTTTGGCAAACAAAAATAAATGAGTTGGGTTAAAATATTGGTCAAACACCTTTTTTTAAATTTTATAATTAATTAATGTATTCAATATGATTTAAAAAACGGTTTTTTTATTAAAAACAATTTAAAAGGTTGTAAACATTTGAATATTATTATCCAATTTCTTTCAGCTTACTTCTTTTATAAATTAAGTTTTTCACTTTACCTATTTGGCAAACAAAAATAAATATATAGAGGTAATGAAAAATCTCATATATCCTGTGTTAGACCTATATCTTTGATTATAAAAGTATGAAAAAGCTTAAGTGTTGGAAGACCAATACGTGCTCTTAGGGGTCGTTTATCAAATACTTACCCCGTAAGTGCTTAGTAGTAAAATTTAGCACTATTATTTACTTATCGGGTAAGGTTTTAGTTCATCAAAACGACATCGCATGCAACAATTTATCCGATAATCGCTTACCGTGGTAAGAGTCGTCGTTCACATTTATCGGGTAAGTCTCTTGGTTCTTGTCTCGCTCTTACCGAGTAAGATTCTTGGTCCTTGCCATATTCATCTGGTTAGATAACGTGACTTGGTAAATGCTTACCCGAGTAGCGTTTGGTAAACGGCTCCTTAGAGAAACAGAAGCCTTGACCAGAAGATCGATCCAGCTAACCAGAGGCTCTGCCTTGCTTCTGCTCTACCTCTGGTCTTACCAATCTGTGCAAGTGGACAAGTGTGAAGCTCATGCGCCTCAATAGTTCCCATCTAAAGTTTGTTAAAGCACCTTTACATATGGGCGTCTCGTACTTGTGTATGCTTTGACTTTCCTTTTTAAAACTATAAGTATAAGCTCATGCTTAGTTCATTGTAGTACGATTTCAATAACACATTAGCTAAGTATTTTCATACTTGATCCTCACGATCAATCTCAAGATGTTGTAATTCAAATATTCACATGAATAAACATTATGACGATGGTGTTCTCTACAGATTTGTGATTTCGTATTTCTGTTTTTTTATCTAAATTGCTTATACCCATTTTGATCTACTTGCTTCCACTTATCTTATTTCTTGTCTGGATCATAACTGAGACATATTGGAACCAACAATTGGTATCTAAGCAGATTGATTATTTATAATTAATTCGATCAATTCCTTATATTGGATCTATTTTCTTGATCTTTGGGTAATCTCTTCAAATTTACAATTCTCAATTAAGAGAACCCCGTTTTCGCAGTTTTCTGTCTTAGATTTAAATATTGTTATTATTGTTGGTTATTTGAGTTTTTGAAGAGCAATTTGTATTGATTTTTATGCTTGTAATGGCGAGCCTAAATCAGAATTCAACTTACAGTGTGAGTTCTCTCATAAAATCCCCTACTCTACAAAGAGATGATTATCCCCCACAAAAGATATGGGATGATCAATTTCTTCGAGGGGATGGATAACAAGTTGTATAAATTTGTCCAAAATGGACCTTTCATCCCTCAAAATCTTCTTCCTCGTGTTCCTGTTGTGGGAAATGTTATCAAGATCTCTGCTTATTACATCCCTAAGGATGAAGCGAATTGAGATGCTGATGAAATTTGAAAAGTAGAGATGGATCGCAAGGTCAAACGACTACTTATTATGGTCGTTCCCAATGAGATTTTCAAAATCTTTAGACTCCTGCAATACTGCCAAGGAGATTTCGGACAAACTTGCGAGTCAGCTTGCAGACGATGCAAAAACAAAGAAAAACAGACGAGCTCAATGCCTAAATGATTACACCAATTTCAAGGCATTACCAGACGAATCCATACAGAAAACATATGGTCATTTCAATACGTTGATCAATCAATGTAAGAGAAATGACATCATCAGAACCAAAGAAGTGAAAATGTTATCTTTCTCAAAAGCCTTAATGATGAATGGACGGAGCTAACAATGTCTCTACAAGCCAACCAAGATTTGGATGGTTAGTCATTGCATGATGTGTACGAAACTTTGGCCTCACAGAAACATGCCATCTTCAAAAAGAAAGCCTCTAGGTGGTCCTCTGGATCTTGTATCAGAGGAGAAAGAAAGTTCCAAAAGAAGTTCATCGAGAGACATGGCCAGAAGGAAAGGAAAGAGTAAGGCCTTGATAATTCAAAGTGATTCTGAACCAGAACACTCTGATTTAGATGATGATCTTAGTGCTTTTGCATACTCCTTGGCATTATTCAACAAGGAATTCCAGAAGAAATTCCTCAAGAAACCTTATGAGAAAAGAGAATACAAAAGTGAGTTGAACCGGAAGCACACTACAGAAGAGAATCCTATAAGCAATACTAGAGGGAAGAGAGGAAAGAAGAGAAGGGAGAAGTAAAGAAATGAGGACCAGAGATCGCGAAATGCTACAGATGTGGCAAGCCAGGGCACTTTCCAGCTAATTGTAGAGGCAAACTTGTCAAGGATGCTGGCTATTACAAAAACAAATACAAAGACAACAATAGAGAAAGGAGTCTTCTAGCTCAACAAGACAATTGGATCTCTGACTCCACATCTGATGATGAACCAGCACCTAAGGACAAGGCATTAGTTTGTCTTATGGCTCACACAATAGAAGAGCCTATCTCTGGTGGTACTACCTCTAAATCTGAAGAAGAACATGTACACTCTATCCCTAGTATATCTTAAGATCTTGAAATGAGTGTGCATCAACTTTAAAGATTTTATAATGCTCAAACATAAGTTAAAATTTGAGAAAGAGGAGAGGAAAAAGGCTGAAAAAGAAGCCAATATATATATATATATATATATATATATACTAGAAGAGTACTCGCGCAATGCAGCGAGACACATCTCGATTTTAATGTTCTATTTTATTATTTGTCTATGTCGATGTTATAATACGATTTTATGTGTTTTTAAGAAAACAATAATGATTTTATTTTTGAATAAAATATAAATTTTAAGATATCATAAAAAAATATATCTATACTACATATATAAGCATTTAGGTCATTATCTTAATTACAACTCTTGAAGCATATATTACAACCATTTTATGCAAGAAATTCAAAAAACTCTTAATTACAAGTCACAAAGCATATAGTACAAGTTTTTATGCATTGACTAAAACTACAATGGCCAAACCTTGCTTTCTTTCTCTTCCTTTTCCAGCATTATGAATTCAGCCTTTGTGATTATAGATACAATATCACATGATACCCAATACACACACAATTTCAAACAGCCATGGGAGATCCTCCAAAACACTTCCTGTTAGTCCCGAAGGAAAAGGCAATAAACAGAAAGTAATTGTAGAAGGGGGGTTGAATATAATTACACAGACTTTTTTCAACTTTTTAATTCTTATTGATTTATATCAAGAATTAATACACACAGAAATACAAAAGATTGTTGCGGAAGATAGGAAAGGATAACCTAACCTAAACAATCTTACAAAGAGAAGAACTTTCAAGAACAACACAGAGAGTTCTTGAAAGGAAATGAAGAACACTAAGAATTTCTTCGCACACAGGAGAGCAAGGGAGTAGAAGGGAATAGCCGATTGCTTTGAGAGTGCACTAAGTAATCTTGCAAAAGCCAAGTCCTGTGCATGGGAGATGCACACTGCCTTTTTATACTACCTTCAACATTTAATGCATGGGGACACTTGTCACTTGAGGATAAGAAGGCAGGGGTTAACTTAACCAATGTTGATATCTCATTTTCATCGTACACTGCATGCATACAACACAGTTCATGCAGAGACAAACTTRYACAGTTCATGCAGAGACAAACCTTGCAGAGATATGGTCAGTCTGTAGGAAGATCTCCTTTGGATGGATATGTAGCTTCAAGCAGCTACACACAATTCTTCGGTCCATGGAGATTTTCAATCTTCGGTCCATGATCTTCAATCTTGAGT
>NC_037532.1:10966010-10971331 GCF_001531365.2 Cynara cardunculus var. scolymus
ACTTGAAGGGGGGTATTGGAGACAAATCCTCTCCTTAATTAGTTTATTTGATTAGTCAAATTAGTTGTAAGTTACCTTGTATAATTCCTATAATTACGTTGTATTTTTGTATTTATACTCCTTCAATTGTCAATMATAATCAAGGGGAATATTTCTCTTAATTTCATACAAGGCTTGGGTGGGATGGCCCACTGGAAAAACGGGTTAGAACAAATATTTTTCGAAAAAATAGGATGCCTCGAATGAGTTGTTAAAATTAATAGGCAATAAAAAAAATTGGATGGATCACCAACCTCTAAATATTTTATAATTAAACCCCTATAAGGTCCTGTTTGGTTTGAATGAATGAAATGGATTTGAGGGATTTGCATTTTCAAATTCATTCCAATCCCATGTTTGATTTATTGAATTATCCGAATTTAAAATCTTTGGATTTAATTGAAATCCTTCAAATATAGGATTTTAAAAAATATTAAAAATATTTATATTATAATAATCAATTATTAAAAATGTAACCCAATTATTTTTATAATTATTAATAATTTTTTCTTTAAATTATTTATAATTTTTTTTCTATAAATTATTTATATATTTACGTGAYTGAAACTATGTATTATGTATTTTATATTATTTTCGAAACTTGTAAAGATTAATCCAGGCTTCCATTTCACTCTTGACTGCAACACGAATATACAAACATTTTGTTATATAGAAAAATTGGTCGGGTATGTGAGAAATCATCGCATAATAACTTTTCTGAAACTATATTTTGACCCTTTATCGCTTGGGTTACATGAAATTTGTTCGAAGATAAAATGCGCAAGGTTCTAGTTAGGGGCTGTTTATCAAACACTTACTAGAGCAATCTCGTTCTGATGGTCGGGAATATTATCCCATAAGGTATGTAAAGGTAATGACTTTTGCTGCTAAACATTTGGTAAACAATCCCTTAGCTTATACGAATGTACATTCCACATATCCTAACCTATAATTTAGCTTAATTATCAACAAATTAATCCTCTTTATATAAAACTATATGAAAATCACCACACGCATTTTGATTGTAAGACAACCTACTTTTCTTGGGGGAACATTGTGGTTTTTAAAGAAAACATTTGGAGAATGCGATTTTTTTTTTGTAGTAAATCAAAGACTTAGGGGTTGTTTACTCAAATGCTTGTACGGTAAGTGGTAACTGCTTATTGTTAAGAATACACACTTGTACTTACCTTACCACGTAAGATTTTAATCTATTAAAACGACATTGTATGCAATAACTTATATGGTAAGCGCAAACCGGGTACGAGTCGTCACCCCCACTTACCGGGTAAAACTCTTGACCCATGTCATCGCTCTTAGCGGGTAAGACTATATGTCCTTGGCATGTTCATCCTGTAAGGTAAAATGATAGGGTAAGTGTTTAGTAAACGGATCCTTATATATATTGGATGTTTAATAGGTGGCGTCAGAGGTTGAGGAGGTGGATGTACAACCTATATCAGATTCAGATACAGACTGGGAAATAAAATTGCCAGAAGATCATGAAGATATAATCAAGTGGTCAAAAGATAGTATCGAATGGACAACAAAAAAGAGACTCTATTTTCTTTTTTGTTAAGGCTTCCTGATCAATGATGGTGAAGAGGTATATTTGATACGAATGATTAACTATGTTAATAAGCATTCGAGAGTTGCTATAAATAAATGTACTTACATGTTTATTGATTAACAGTGGTTTTTTCTAGACAAAAATGGAAAGAAATGTCTTTTCCTACCCGCAAGAATGCATTTAAGCGGAGACGAATGGAGATTTCAATCTTCACCCAACTTAAGGTTCTTTCTCCATCTCCTAACATGTTTATTTTAGACGTCTCTATATCTTGCATATATTTGCACCATGCGCTAATACTTTTGACTTGTTATACGCTATAACTATATCGGGTTTATAGGACGTCATCAATTCCTAAGCATCCTAGTAGACTTGGATTAACGATTATAGGACCAAAAATAAAGCATCATATTTAAAGTGCATCAAAACTAATTTACCCTAACACTTGGATTAACGATTATGGATGTTCATTCATTTGTAAAATCAACACACTTGTGTTTAAAGTTTGAAGCATTAATTATGGTAATTCTAACACTTGTATTACACGCAATATGCTTTATATTTTTGCAGGTTTGAAGAAGTGGCTCTTGATTGTTTTAGTAATCATTTTATTATTCGTGGCGAAATCAAATTTCAAATGATATCACTTGGAACAACATATGCATGTTACCTTGTCTACAAAATAACAAATGCCGTCGACGAAATTGAGGAGCCTGTTGAAGTGAGAAATTGGAATCTTCCTTTTTCCTTTTCCGATGAGATTAGTTATCGATATATCTATTTACTTAGTCCTCAATCACCGGTTATTAAAATTAGACTAGATGATGATGAAAACAGCCACAACCCCCCGATATCGCAAATGCCAAAAATCAAAGGCCTTCCACGACTACGGAACGATGGTTGGATGGAAGTTCAAATATGGGAATTTGAAACATCTATTAGGGTTGACAAGTTTCAGATGTACTTTATGTTGAAAAAAAAATTTGGCCGGGGGTTTGATGGGGTTAGTGTGCAAGGCATTGAGGTAAAACCTGAAAGATCATATTTTTTATAATTAATTGTAAATATAAATTAATAATGAGTTTGTTTTCATTTTAGTTAATTATATATTGCCATGTAGATGAAGTTTTATATATTTTCAACTCAATTTTCTTTTTAAGTATTTCTATTAACCCGTCTTGGGAATAAGCCCCTTAATATTAATCCCCTTCAGTTCGTAGATGGATTTATGATTATAAGCTTAAGAATACATACATAGAAAGAATTGGTGTCATTTGAGATAGTGATGGTTTTGAGACCACCTAAATGACATTAAACCTTTACAAGGGAAAATACTACGAAGGTAAGGTTCGGAGTTTTTTTTTTTACCTTCACAATATTTTACTGTGAATTACAAATGTTATTTTGTGGTCTTATGTGTCTCATGAAAATACGTTAGTTTCACGTGAATCCAACCCCATATATCTATACTACATATATAAGCATTTAGGTCATTATCTTAATTACAACTCTTTAAGCATATATTACAACCATTTTATGCAAGAAATTCAAAAAACTCTTAATTACAAGTCACAAAGCATATAGTACAAGTTTTTATGCATTGACTAAAACTACAATGGTCAAACCTTGCTTTCTTTCCCTTCCTTTTCCAGTATTATGAATCCAGCTTTTGTGATTATAGATACAATATCACATGATACCCAATACACACACAATTTCAAACAGCCATGACAGATCCTCCAAAACACTTCTACAAGTTCATCCCTCCATCTTTCAAACATAACCTTGTAAGTCGTCTTCTATGTATGATGGTGATATTGATATCCTTTTTTTGAATTGCAGGAAACTATCTACTTTACGCCATGGCATCAGCAAATAATGGACTGGTAACTATTCATCGGCTTCCTTTATTTACATCGATTTCTTATTCTTTAAAAACAAAGCGACTGATCCTTGTTTTTTTACCAAAGGTTGAAGACACCACCCACCACCCCTCTATTTMCATCCCTCGAGATGGAAACGAGAAATAATTACGAGCTTGTCGTTCAACGCGAATTTCCCATCATCCAACCGCTTTCACGGGTATGTATGTAAACTCGGTGTTCGTTTCTCCACCTGTATGACTATCGTGTTCTTGGTCTAACCCCAACCTCAGTTTGTAGAAAACCAGAAGAGATGGAAGTAAAGCACATAAGTATTGATGCCGATGCAGGAAGATCTAAAATAACAAATCCTATTAACCAAAAAAAGTRGTCAAAACACCATAGTTGCACCTCCTCATTTTCAAAAGGTCTTGCTTATTTTTGTCTGTTTCCACGTACGGATTACCAACCCCAAGACCMCCATTATTTTCAAAGGTCACCTTTTGCAAGTTGTCACCTTTTTCTGCCAAATCTTTTACACAAGGGACCATAAGACTAACCGGGTTTGAGACTTGCTCAACGTCTAATAAAGATGAACTCCGGTCCCTTAGTTGACCGTTGTTGCATGTTGTCGGAGAGAAGACCTCCGTTCCGGTCATTAGAGCTGACCGTTGCTACATTCTGCATGCTGTCCCTTTGTCTTTGGAGAAGAAGAAGAAGCAGATGGGAATAAGGATCCATGTAGACTATAGCCTAATTATGTAAACTGCATGCAATTTTTTATCTGAATTTTGTTAAACCTTGATTGTATTTCACTGTTGATATTGTTATTTGGATGATATTCTTGAATTTGTGGATTATATCATTGAAAATGGTAGTGTTTTTGGGTTGTTGGAAAGTAGTATTTGGATGTTAAAAAGGTGGTTTTTCTTTTTTTGCTTTATTGCTATGGCTCTCTCCCTTTTGTCTAAAGTTGTGTCTCAAATCTTCAAGATCAAGATTTCACATAAATAGACCAATAGGGAGGAAAAGGTAGAAGAGTGACTAGAACTAAAGCAAAAATAAGGAAGAAAAGAGAAAAGAAAGAAAGCAAGTTATCACCTTTTTCTGCCAATTTTTCTTTTACACAAGGGACCATAAAGCTAATCTTTTACACAAGGGACCAAACACCAAAAAGCATATACACACTAATATATATATATATATATATATATATATATTAGTGTGTATATATTCATTTCACATAGTTGTATTGTATGTAGAGGTCTATTTATTTAGAGGTTAGGGGTTTAGAGGTCTATTTATTTAGATGTTAGGGGTTTAGAGGGTGACATACCTCCTTATCTTCCAGCAACTTGGCTTAATAATATCATACTTTTTTAAATCACTATTCCCCATACTTTAATTATGTGCTTTTGTAAACCACTAAAATCGAAAGTCACTACACTTTAACACAAAGTTTTAGAAATGTAATTAACTTAAAAGTAAACAAAGATTGAAAAAAGCCCCCAACTTAAAAGTCATCTGTATACGTCCCTTTATGTGTATTATCATATGTAATAAGAGTATTCTTACACTTTTGTAAAATGAATATTTTCTCGTTTAAAGCTACAATTATATATAATGTTTCAGAATTGTGATTCATCCGCGCTGCATCGCGCGGGTACACCACTAGTATATATATATATACTAGAAGTGTACTCGCGCAATGCAGCGAGATACATCGTGATTTTAATATTTCATTTTATTTTTTATCCCAATCGATATTATAATATGACTTTATGTGATTTTGAGAAAATGATGATGTTTTTATTTTTGAATAAAATATATGTTTGAAGATATCATAAAAA
>NC_037532.1:10973571-10977818 GCF_001531365.2 Cynara cardunculus var. scolymus
ATATATATGTGTGTGTGTGTGTGTGTGTGTGTTTTTTTGTGTGTGTGTGTGTGTGAATTTGTGTTCATATGGTCACACATGTTTATCATTTTTTGTATGTTCATTTGGGTCAATATGTGTTCATACTTATACCAACTGTACATATAGGTCAATCTGTTTTCGTAGAAAACACAAGTGTTCATATATGTCAATTTGTGTTCTCGTATGTGAATTTGTGTTCATATGGTCACGCATGTTCATCATATTTCGTATATGTCAATTTGAACGGTACCGAAAACTTTACTCCCGGGTCTCCTCCACCAATCACAAATTCATAAACATTAGAGATAGAAAATCAATATTAAATAAATAACAAAATTAATAATAAGTTAACATAAATTATGTAATTTTATGATTTTGTAACTCTCAATTAATGATATAGGAGTTACATAAAAAATATTTAATTGAATAAGATGTTAGGCAAGGCTTGGGTGGGATGGCCCGCTAGAAAAACGGGTTAGAACAGATATTTTTTGAAAAAAATAGGATGTGTCGAAATGAGTTGTCATAATTAATAGACAAACATAGGCAATAAAAAAAATTGGACAGACCCTCCTGCCTGTAAATATTTTATTATTAAATCCGATAAGTGGAATTAAAAATTTGGCGATTTCGAATTTCAACTTAGTACGATGACTCTTTGAGAATTATTTAAAAACATAACTCTAATCAATCCTCACTTAATTCTCATTTGCCTTATCTCCGTATCTCTATTTAATATTAACTAGAAGGGTACTCGCGCTATAAAGTGAGATATATCTTGATTTTAATGTTTCATTTTATTTTTTATCTCAATCGATGTTATAATATGGTCTTATGTAATTTTAAAAAAGCGATGATATTTTTATTTTTAAATGAAATATAAATTTCTGTAATTTTTTAATTATAATTTAATTTAAGTTCAATAACGAAGTAATTTATATGTGGTTTATATTTTAAAATGAAATGTTTATCCTCTATTTGATTATGTTTATCCGCAGTTAGCTATACAAATTCAAACATGAAGTTTTAATAAGTTGTACTTATGCATAAATTACTTGTAATCTTGAATTTTAAGTAATATGCATCAATATACAGTACTTCATGCATGAAAAATGGTTTTTAAGAGTTTCTATCAAATTCTTTATAATATAGTATAGATTATTATTAATAGTAATAATTAATATTAATGAGGGTTATAATTAAAAAAAAGTCATAATAAAGTCTTAAAACGTTGTTGTTTCAATAAGTTACCTTATGATCATTCAAACATATACATAGAAAATAAGCTAGTTTATGTTTGCTAAACAATATTTCTATTATTTTTTAGATCATAAGCTATTTGGTTGTTAAAGAATTTAAATAGGAAATTTTCATATTTTATATTTAGTCAAACTATTTTCCTGTTATATGTTTAGGTCATTTTAAATTGAAAAGATTAACGCAGGCTTCCATTTCATTCTGGTCTGCAACACGAATATACAAACAGAAGATGACATGATTATAGAAAATTGACTGAGCACGTCAGTTCTTTTTCTTTTTTTGAAAGGAGAAAACTCCTGACAAATATCATATAAGCTAAAAGAAACAAAACAACAAGTTCAAACAACCATGCAAAAATATCAATAAACTAAAAATTTACGTTAAGATATATTCATAAGATGAAAATTACAATTTACTTCTGATGATGAGTTTACGATATGGTTTTGAAAATAAATACATGATTAATAAGTTATTTAAATAAAACTTATGAAAATACAAGTGGCATATTATTTTGTTTAAATAGTTATATTCTTAATAAAAAATTCCACAAAATAATTAATAATTTTATAACTTCTTTATCCAATTAAAAACCATTTATTGTTTATTATCATAAAAGAATATAACAACCCATTTCTTGTTTACTATTATAATTATAGTTGTTGTGGAAAGTTTATATGTATGACATGATCCAATTAAAAATTAAAGAGGTTTATGAAGCAAAATAAATACTATGCAATAACTATTAATCAAAAATTAAGTAATATTATTTAAAATTATTGCAATTTATTTTTAAAAGGGAGGTTGTTTAAGCAGATCGATTGATGAGAGTTTGGCAGTGAATTCTGTAGAGACGGTAGAAACTTGATGTACTGAAACATGGTTTTTATCTGGAAGGAGAGGAAGACGTGAAGGGAACTGTATGGATTGAAGCAAGTATGTCATTGTTGACCGCAACATTATATATTTTTCTCTAGAGAAATTGAGTGGTATATGGAGAGATGGGGTGGGGTATGATTAGAAGATGGTGGGGAAGTCGATTTGGAGATGTTGTTTGTGGACAATAAATTTTCTATTCCATCCAAATTTTGGGGCAATGGTTTTACCGCCTTATAATATTATAATTAATAATTAATTATATTATTTGTAACCAAACGACATTAATCATTTCATTCATATTCCTTGTTTGAACCAAGCATCCATAATGAATATGATTTCCATTACCTACCTTGTAATACCACCAACCAAACGCGCCCTTAATCTATATGCTTAATGATGCCCTAAAGTACAAAAGTATGTTCCACCTTGTAAAAATATGAATAATCCTAAATATGCTCTTTAGTTTTTTCATCTCATCTCTTTCTTCTCTCTTTATTGAAGATCTGCCAACAACAACATGGTGAAGATCTATGAAGATACCAAGTTCAGTGTGAGTGCTTAGAGGCTCTCGTTTCCAGCAAAAATGAGACATTTGCTAGTCTCGACATTTGAATAAACCTTTTAAAAGGTACATTTGTTAAGCAAAATCACTTAACTTCCTATTAACACCCTTCATTTAAAAAAGTAGCATACTTTCACAAAAAGAAGTTAAAATTTACCTGGGGGTAGTGAATAGTAGTATTTTTTTTAGCATTTCACCTGCCACAGTTGACCACATTAGTTACTGAATAATAGTATCTTTTATTAGTAGAAGGATGCTCGCACAATACAACGATATATATATATATATATATATATATATACCTTTTAATGTTTTGTTTATTTTTTTGTATCTATTTATATAATACGATTTATATGGTTTTGAGAAAGATAATATTTTTATTTTTGAATAAAAATAAATTTGAAAAAATATATCGATATTAATATCAAGTTAGTTATTTAAAATTTCTCATTTTTTTGTACAATTTCTTTAATTCAATTTTTTATTTTAATTTAATTTAGGTCAAAATATAGTGAAGTAATTTATTTTTGGCTTAACAATAAATTTTTAATAAAAATAATGATTATTTTAGAATTTAATGATTATCTTAATTATATTTTAATTTTTTTACATTTAAAATAAGATGTTTATCTTATATTTTGTTATGTTTATCTGCAGTTAGTCATACGAATTTAAAAATGGAATTTTAATAAATTATACTTATACATAATTTACTTATAATCTTTAATTTTAAATAATATATATTACCACAGTTAACCACAATAATTGCTTGCAACCATACCCATAAAAAATAAAGAGTTTTGTTGTCATTTGTTGACTTTGACCACCTCCATCAGCACAATAATTGCTTGCAATCATATTTTAGCTCCCATTTCTTGAGCTCTACATCGACTTCTCCTTTCTACTTCTGCATTTGCATTTGCAATTGCTTGGTGTAGTTCACTTTTCTCATTTTCATTTGATTTACAGATAATGGACTTCTTCTTTGATGAGTTCCGACATCTTAAAATCCCATTAGAAGATATAAAATCAGCCACCTACAATTTTAGCAACGACAACTTGATCGGAAAGGGTGGGTTCGGGAACGTCTACAAAGGAGAAATCTCTCTCTCAAAGGGGCCAAGCATGGTTGCTTTTAAGCGTCTAGATCTACATGGTCTGCAAGGAAACACCGAGTTCTGGAAGGAGATTATGATGCTTTCCCGTTACTCCCATGAAAATCTTGTATCTCTCCTGGGATATTGCAACGACGATGATGAGAAAATCCTTGTGTATGAGTATGCATCTCGTGGAAGCCTTGATCGCCATTTAAGCTCCGATGCTCTCACATGGATGCAGCGCCTTAAGATATGCCTTGGGGTTGCAAGGGGACTCAACTGCCTTCATGATCCCATGGGGACACAACAAAGAGTTCTTCACCGTGATATCAAAAGCGCCAACATCTTATTAGATGAGAATTGGACTGCTAAAATTTCTGACTTAGGGTTGTCGAAAATAGGTCTGGCTAATCAGAAAAACACATTTCTTG
>NC_037532.1:10979828-10982172 GCF_001531365.2 Cynara cardunculus var. scolymus
CGCATATCCTAACCTATAATTTAGCTTAATTATCAACAAAGTAATCCTCTTTATGTAAAACTATCTGAAAATCACCACGCACATTTTGATTGTAAGACAACCTACTTTTCTTGGGGGAACATTGTTGTTTTTAAAGAAAACATTTGGAGGATGCGATATTTTCTTTTGTAGTAAATCAAAGACTTAGGGGTTGTTTACTCARATGTTTGTACGGTAAGCGGTAAATGCTTGTTGTTAAGAATACACACATGTACTTACCTTACCGGGTAAGATTCTGATTTATTAAAACGACATTGTATGCAATAATTTATATGGTAAGCGCTAACCGGRTACAAGTCGTTACCCCCACTTACCGGGTAAGACTTTTGACCCTTGTTATCGCTCTTAGCGGGTAAGTGTTTATTGGGTAAATGTTTAGTAAACGGCCCCTTATATATTGGATGTTTAATAGGTGGCGTCAGAGGTTGAGGAGGTGGATATACAACCTATATCAGATTTAGATACAGATTGGGAAAGAAAGTTGCCAGAAGATCATGAAGAAATAATCAAGTGGCCAAAGGATAGTATCGAATGGACAACGAAAAAAGAACTCTATTTTCTTTTTTGTAAAGGCTTCCTGATCAATAATGGTGAAGAGGTATATTTGATATGAATGATTAACTACGAACATAAGCGTTCGAGAGTTGCTATAAATAAATGTACTTACATGTTTATTGATTAACAGTGGTTTTTTCTAGCCAAAAATGGAAAGAAATGTCTTTTCCTACCAGCAAGAGCGCTTTTAGACACAAGCAACTGGACATTTCAATCTTTACCCAACTTAAGGTTCTTTCTCCATCTCCTAACATGGTTCTTTTTACGTGTCTGTGTCTTGCATATATTTGCAACATGCGCTAACAAATTTGACCAAAACTAAATTGCATTTATAGGATTCCATCAATTTCTAAGCATCCTAATAGACTATTTTATAAGACTCGATTTATACGACCAAATTAAAGTGTCCTAAAACACTTGTTATGTAAACTCATTACAGCTTATACAGCGGGCGGTTTAGTTTTTGGTTCTATAAACTAAGTCTTATAGAATAGTCTATTATGACGTTTAGAGTCCTATAAACCCAACTTTTTTGTAGTGTTAACAATGCTTTTAAGTGAGTTAAGCAAGCATCCATGCCGAGTTAGGCATCAAACATATACAGGTATATCCGCAACCACCTGTTTTGGATGTTCATTCATTTGTAAAATCAACTCACTTGTGTTTAAAGTTTGAAGCATTAATTATGGTAATTCTAACACTTGTATTACATGCAATATGCTTTATATTTTTGCAGGTTTGAAGAAGTGGCTCTTGATTGTTTTAATAGTCATTTTACTATTCGTAGCGAATTCAAATTTCAAACGCTATCACCTGGATCAACATATACATGTAACTTTGTCTACAAAATAACAGGAGACTTGGACGAATTCGAGGAGCCTGTTAAAGTGAATCTTCATTTTCCCGATTCAGATGGAATTCATTATCGGTATATATATTTAGTTAGTCCTCAATTGCCGGTTCTTAGACCATATGTTGATGAAAACACCGACAACCCCCCGATATTGCAAATGCCAAAATTCAAAGGCCTTCCACAACTACGGAACGATGGTTGGATGGAAGTTCAAATATGGGAATTTGAAACATCTATTAGGATTGAGAAGTTTAAGATTGACTTTAGGTTGGAAAAAAAATCTCACCCGTGGTTTCAAGGGATTAGTGTGCAAGGCATTGAGATAAAACCTCGAAGATTATCTTGTTTATGATTAATTGTAAACACAAATTAATAATGAGTTTGTTTTCATTTTAATTGATTATATATTGCCATGAAGATGAAGTTTTATATATTTTCAACTCAAATTTCTTTTTGAGTATTTCTATTAACCCCACTTTTGGGAATAAGCACCTTAATATTCGTACATGGATTTATGATTATAAGCTTAACCATATATATATATATAGATGGAGGTTCAAACGAGAACTCCTGTGATTTACGAGAATGCGAGAACAACCCAATTACCTCAAATTTTTTTAATTAATAAATTAATTTTTATTATATATAAATAATTTAATAAGGACAATAATGTAATTAAGTAATTTTTATAATTTTTATTTTATTTTAATTAACCATAATTATCTTTTCACGTTTTACGTTTTACTCTTGGTAGTTATCTTCTTCTTCTTCTTCTCGTTAACATCTTTTCTTCATATCACACCTCTATCACATAAGTATCACACTCATATCATATGATTATCACACCCATATTATATGATTACACCAAAATTTTAACTTGTCAACCAAAACGATAAC
>NC_037532.1:10982727-10986523 GCF_001531365.2 Cynara cardunculus var. scolymus
TATTATAAAGCATTTGACAAAAAAATTAAAAACCATTTTTTATGCATGAAATATTGTTTATTGATGCATATTACTTAAAATTCAAGATTACAAGTAATTTTGCATAAGTACAGCCTATTAAAGCTCCATTTTTAAATTCGTGTAACTAACTGCATATAAATATAATCAAATACAGGATAAACATCTATTTTAAAAATAGAAAATCTAAAATATTATTAAAATAATTATTGAGTTCTAACAGAATGTTTAATTATTATCTTTATAAAAAATTATATTATTAAACCAAAAAAAATTATTAAATCTAAATTAAATTATAATAAAAAATTGAATGAAAGAAGTTACACCAAAAAAAAACCAGAACTATTAAATAGTTAATTTGATACTAATATCGATTTACTTTTTTCAAAATTTTATGATATCGCTCCAAATTTATATTTCATACAAAAATAAAAACATTATCGTTTTGTCAAAACCACATAAAATCGTATTATATCGATAGAAACAAATAATAAAAACTAAACATTGAAATGAAGATTTATGTTGCCGCATTGCGCGAGTACCCTTCAAGTAATATATATATATATATATATATATAGAGAGAGAGAGAGAGAGAGAGAGGGGAGAGAGAGAGATAGAGAAGGGGGAGCGATTAAATGAAAACCACCTTCATTTGTGTAAACTATGTAAATCAATCACATCCATCCATTTTCTTAATCAATGGTCAAGATTAGTTTAGGTTATATTAGGAAATTAAAATAAATAAATAAATAAAAAATTATTTTATAATCCCTATAAGGGCAAAATGGTAACTTTGGTATGGTTTCACTTTCTTCAATCACCCATTTCATCGGTCAGCATGGTTTGATGAGTCATTTGTCATTTCACGCTATTGATAATGAAATTGCTTCACTTTTCGCTAATTACATAGGCTTTTCTTATCTTTTTTGAAATGGTTTCACTTCCTTCACGCACCCATTTCATCATGCATCCATTTCATAATGCACCTATTTCATGATACACTCATTTCATGTTGCACTCATTTCATCATGCACCCATTTTCTCATGCACCCATTTCATAATCATTTTCACTTACTCCATGCACCAATTTCACCATGTATGAAACCGGTTTCATCATGCACCCATTCAATAATCATTTTCACTTACTCCATGCACCAATTTCACCATATATGAAACCGGTTTCATGAATTTTTTTTGATTCTATTATTGATTTCATGTATTTTTTTTAATCTAATAACTTACGATTTTCATTAATCTTGGCAGTAATAAACCGAGACACAGTATAAGAAAATCCAATTTTTAATATTATAATTTAATTAAATATTTTAATGTTACCATTTATAAAATTTCTTTTATTATGTTACTTTAATTAAGATTTAATAATAAACTCCATATTTAATAGAAAACAATGCAAATGACCAATATACCCTTAATGATTAAATTTAATTAGAAAAAAATGGATTTTTTCTATTGGTCGAAATTAGTTTACACGGTTTCTAAGAATTGCACGGTTTTCATTTGAACGTTCCCCTATATATATATATATATATATATATATATATATATATATATATATATATAGGGGAGCGTTGAAATAAAAACCACTCAATTTGTAAAAACCGTGAAAACCTCACACTACTAGAAAACTGAGCATTTCCGGCGCTGTTTCAGGCGGATGAAATCCGCCGGTAAATTTCCGGCGGATTTCCGGCGGACACTAAAAAAGTAAACATTTTATTGACTTCCAACAATTTCCGGCGGATTTCTTAATTACTCAGTTTAATCTTGAATTTACAACATTTTACCGGCGGATTTCCGGCGGATTTTTTAATTTTTTCCTAAAAAAAAGAGTAAACAATTTTCCGGCGGAAAAATAAATAATTTTTAAAAAAATTTAACATTTCCGGCGGATTTCCAGCGGAAAATTAAAAAAAATCTTTAAACAAATAATTAACAATTTTCGGGCGGATTTCCGGCAGATAATTAAATATTTTTAAAAAAAATATAACCATTTCCGGCGGAAAATTAAAAAAAATCTAAAAAAAAAAGAGTAAACAATTTTCCGGCGGATTTCCGGCAGAAAAATAAATAATTTTTTTTTTAAATTTAACATTTCCTCGGCGGATTTCCGGCGGAAAATTAAATAAAATCTTTAAACAAAGAATTAACAATTTTCCGGCGGATTTCCGGCGGAGAATTAAATATTTTAAAAATATATATATAACCATTTCCGGCGGAAAATTAAAAAAAAATTCTAAAAAAAGAATAAACAATTTTCCGGCGGATTTCTGGCGGAAAAATAAATAATTTTTTTTTAAAAATTTAACATTTCCGGTGGAGTTCCGGCGGATAATTAAAAAAGAAATAAACCATTTTCCGGCGGATTTCCGGCGGAAAAATAAATAGTTTTTCTAAAAACATTTACCATTTCCGGCGGATTTCCGGCAGAAAATTAAATAATTTTAAAAAAAATAAACAATTTTCCGGCGGATAATTAAATAATTTTTCTAAAAAATTTTACCATTTCCGGCGGAAAATTAAATAATTTTTAAAAAAAAGAATAAAACATTTTCCGGCGGATTTCCGGCGGAAAAATAAATAATTTTTCTAAAAAAATTTACCATTTCCAGCGGATTTCCGGCGGAAATTTAAATAATTAAAAAAAAATAAACAATTTTCCGGCGGATAATTAAATAATTTTTCTAAAAAAATTTACCATTTCCGGCGGATTTCCGGCAGAAAATCAAATAATTTAAAAAAAAAAATTAACAATTTACCGTATTGGGCTTTAATGAACCGTATTGGGCTTTAATGGACCGTATTGGGCTTTAATGGACCGTATTGGGCTTTAATGAACCGTATTGGGCTTTAATGAACTGTGTTGGGATTTAATGGACCGTATTGGGCTTTAATGAACCGTATTGGACTTTAATGAACCGTATTGGGCTTTGGTGGAATCGTATTGGGCTTTGGTAGAATCGTATTGGGCTTTAATGAACCGTATTGGGCTTTAATGAATTGTATTGGGCTTTAATGAATCGTATTGGGCTTTAATGGATCGTATTGTTCTTTAATGGAAGTATTGGGCTTTTATGAACCGTTGGGCTTTAATGAACCGTATTAGGCTTTAATGAACTGTATTGTGCTTTCATGAACCGTATTGGGCTTTCATGAACCGTATTGGGATTTAATGGACCGTATTGGGTTTTAATGGATCGTATTGGGCTTTAATGGATCGTATTGTGCTTTAATGGAAGTATTGGGCTTTTATGAACCGTTGGGCTTTAATGAACCGTATTGGGGTTTAATTAACCGTATTGTGCTTTCATGAACCGTATTGGGCTTTAATTAACCGTATTGTGCTTTCATGAACCGTATTGGGCTTTCATGAACCGTATTGGGATTTAATGGATCGTATTGGGATTTCATGAACCGTATTGTGCTTTCATGAACCGTATTGGGATGTAATGGATCGTATTGGGTTTTAATGGATCGTATTGGGCTTTAATGGATCGTATTGGATTTTAATAGATCGTATTGGGCTTTAATAGACCTTATTGGGTATTAATGGACCGTATTGGGCTTTAATGGATCGTATTGGGCTTTCATGGAAGTATTGGGCTTTTATGAACCGTTGGGCTTTAATGAACCGTACTGGGCTTTAATTAACCGTATTGTGCTTTCATGAACCATATTGGGCTTTCATGAACCGTATTGGATTTAATGGATCGTATTGGGCTTTCATGAACCGTATTGTGCTTTCATGAACCGTATTGGG
>NC_037532.1:10987813-10991969 GCF_001531365.2 Cynara cardunculus var. scolymus
TTTCATGAATCGTATTGGGCTTTAATGGAAGTATTGGGCTTTCATGAATCGTATTGGGGTATAATGGAAGTATTGGGCTTTCATGAATCGTATTGAGCTTTAATGGAAGTATTGGGCTTTCATGAATCGTATTGGGCTTTAATGGAAGTATTGGGCTTTCATGGAACATATTGGGCTTTGGTGGAACGTTTTGGGCTTTAATGAACCGTATTGGGCTTTAATGAATCGTATTGGGCTTTGGTGGAACTGTATTGAGCTTTGACGGAATCGTATTGGGCTTTGGTGGAACTGTATTGGGCTTTGATGGTATCGTATTGGGCTTTGGTGGAATCGTATTGGGCTCTAATGATAATAATAATAATAACATTAATAATTATTAATAATAATAATAATAATAATAACAATAATAATAATAATAATAATAACAATAATAATAATAATAATTTTAATTTTAATTTATTTTTAAAAAAGAATTATCTTACCGGCGGATGTATCCGCCGGAAACTTTAAAAATTTCAAAAAATTTCAAGAAAACCGGGTCTTTTAAAATTTAAGGAAAATTTCCGGCGGATGTAATCCACCGGTAACCCTCAATTAACCCTCAATAGTGTAATCCATTAGGTTGTAGAACACAAAAAAATTCAGCCGGCCTCCCCCTTCCAATCCCGAGAGGCGAGCGACGGAGCGAGAGCGACTGCACTCTGGCTGTGCAGCCTGTGTGAGGACAAGCCGACGAGGAGTCGAGAAGGGTGACCACGTCACTGACCAGCGTAGACGGCAGACCGCAGACGGAGGCGAGGCGCGAGACGACGAGAGCGCAGCAACCAGCGTAGACGCAGGCAGAAGCGGCACTCGGCGGTCGACGGCCAGCCGGCCACGGTAACTCCCGCCTCCCGGTAAGTCCGTCTTTCTCTGTTCTCTCACTTCTGCTGTTCTGAGTCCTACAGCCTACTGCTTGCCATGGGAATGTCAAGTTACATTGTTCTACTATTGTCTATTGGACAATTTGCCCCTGAAGAGATTTCAGCACAGGTATCACCATTTCAATTCATTTTCAACCTTTCATCTCTCAAGCTGTTGATGTGGCATCGTTAGTTAGAGTATTTCTTTTTATCTACTTTCATTATCATGTTGATGAATCAAGAAACCCTTCTAGAACATTCATAATTAAGTAGAAAGTGTTGATTGAATGGATATGTGAGTTAGTTAGTTTTAGGGAAAAATATGAATATAGAAATTGAATTGAATAGGTGTAGTTAATTAGGAAACATATTGGGTTAACAGTAGATATTTGCAATAAAAAAAGATGTAAAAATTGTGTTAAAGATACATGTTTGTTTCTAATTTCCCCAAATCAAACCTTCTATTCTTACCCATGAATCTTGTGTCTATGGTGCCTTGTTTGTTTTTGAGTGAAGCAATAGAGATCTGCCTAAGTAAACAAGAGCACAGGTTCCAACTTTCACATGGCCCACTTTTTTTTATATTTGTGTAAATTTGCAAGGAATCCACAGGTATAAAATTCTTGTTTTGGTATACAAAAATTGCTTCTTTTTATAGCCAAGATTGCTACTTTTTTGGTACAAAAAGATACGGTTGTGAGAATGTAACATTGCCTCCCTCTACTTCTTGAGCAGCCTAAGAATGCCTACATGCTTTTTCAAGTGTCCATTGTGACTTTCCTTCTATGACAAATTGCATCTGTCTAGTTTTATCCATTATAGTTTCTTCAATCTCCCCTCTTCCATCAAAGTTGATGGTGTGTGTGGATTAGATAGATAAGTATGTGAAACAACTTCCAATAAAGCTATCTTCCCAATCCTTTGTAAACAAGTACGTTTAATTGATATTTTGATGGAATATGACTGGTAAGGAGATATATCTATGCATTTTCTCAAACAAAGTAGAATCCTAATATCTGCTTCTAGCATGCTTCACTTGATTATAGGCCATAGTTATTGCTAAAGTACTGTCATTTTACAAAAGTGCACTCTGCATGAGTTTGGACAGGTATGACTCAATTTATTGAAGTTTTAATTTTGAAGTATGTAGCCACTAGATTTTGGACAGTGTATTTTTGGTAAGTGCACAACTTTTTTCTCCTCCCTTCATAAAACATCGTGGTTGTTTGATTTGTTCTGTACTTGCACTTTGCATTTCATATTTACTGGTTAATGTTCTAACCTGCATCAAAAATTTACCATTGCTATTCCCCTTTTTATCATCTAGTATGCTATACCAAATAACTAATTGCTACTTCTTGGCTTTTATGATAACTCTGTTATAGACATACACGTCAATGAGCCAGAAGGGGACATTTTGATATTTATGACTGGACAGGTAATTAAAATTTCATGCCTTACAAWTTTTACTTCTTTTGTGATAATTTATTCTCCATATTGTACTATGTTATCTTTCTTGGAAAATGACAAGGTCCTCTTAGGATGATATAGAGAAGTTGGTTTCGAAATTGGAGGAAAAAATTCGAAACCTTGAGGCAGGATCTTGTATGGATGCCATAGTCCTTCCGCTTCATGGTTCTTTGCCACCTGAAATGCAGGCAAGTTGTTCATCTTAATGTCTATGTAGTTAACTTACAGTAGTATTTCTCTGTTATCTTGCAGTCTCAATGCTATCCGGATGTCATACATACAACTACTTGTTGCATCCTCATTATGTTTCACATAACTTATTAAATGACATATATTGTCATTCTTCAACTGCTTTTTTGGGTGCCTGAGTTACTCAGAATGCACCCCTTGTTTCCGGAGGTCAATTTGCTGACAGGCTATAAGCATTTGTCTTTTAATGGTTTTGAACATCTAGGTTTTTATTCTTTTTTTGTTTCACTTTACTTTTTTCCTGGTGTCGGATACTCATTCTTATGTTCGTGTATCTTTCTCATTTAATCCATCTATCTCGACCCAAATGTTACATTTATTTTTATTCTCCTATATCTTTCTCATATAACCAATGATGGCTCACTGCCCGTATGATTATGCAGGTGCGAGTGTTTAGTCCTCCTCCTCCAAACTGTAGGCGTTTTATTGTGGCTACAAACATTGGTGAAACGTCTTTGACTGTTGATGGTGTTGTGTAAGAGATTCTATTTTTGCCAGAAAGTTTGCTATTTTGTCAACTTTGATGTCACTAATTAGTTACCTTGTAGGCTAATCTTTACGTATGTAGCGTAGTAGCAGTATGTGCAGGGGCGGAACACACACTTTCCAAGCGCAGGGGCCGAATCTAATATTATATATTTTCAAAAATGCCAAAAATACACTGGGACGATGTGTTAGTAAGGTTTGGGGTTATCCAATCAGACACACTTATCTTTTACTCATGGGTTGAAGATGGAATAAGGAAAAGGGAATAACAGGGGATCAAATGCAGAGAAAGGATAGAAAACGACCCAAGTAAGACAAGCACCTGTCAAAAAACGGGATAGTTGTCCGAGCACGTGAGAAAAGAAAAGGGAAAATACACTAAAGACCCTTCAGACTATGATACACTAAGGATCCCTTGTTCCTCCTTAGCCATCAGTTCTTAAGTCATCCCCTATAGCCCCACTACAACCCATCAAAGACCTGGATGATCTTCTAGAAAACTTGACATCATTTAGGCCTTGTATTTTGTTAGTCTTCCTTGTATTACTCCTTTTCTAGTTCATACTCATCATCCTCCTTCAATTATCACCTAAATGCTAAATCACCTAAATGCTAAATCAGTAAACTGTAAATCAGTCAATTTAGCCCTAATAATCACCTAATTGCAAATACCCTCCATTTCTAGTTCATACTCATCATCCTCTTTGAAGTAAGCTCTTTGTTGGTAAATAAAATCTTGTGGCAATACAAATTCTTTAGAACTTCTCTTTGATGAGTATCTCATCTTCTGCAGAACAATGACCATTAAGAATCTTTTGSTAGTTGAGTATACAATAGATTTCTAATTTCTAAGAATTTACTTTATATCCAATTATTCATGAGTTGTATTCTTCATTTTAAATAAATTATTTAGCATTCTATATGTTACATTAGTATCTGCAAGTAAACATGATGCTAGACACCAAAAACGACAGTAATGTTATTGTGTGTTAGATATCGAAATGGAGCAACAGTTAAGTGGTATAAGTTAATTTCAACAAAATGAAACT
>NC_037532.1:10992069-10993404 GCF_001531365.2 Cynara cardunculus var. scolymus
CGAATGATGATGAGATCTTCAGGTCATTCCAGCATTCAGCGATCAAAGGAAGCTTGCTTAGCACGATTGTTGTTGTCTTGTCCTTATGCATACAAAGGACAAAACCCATACCCTTATGAAAGTTGGTACGATACGGAGCCGACTAATCGACTCTATTGTCCACCAACTTTAGGTAAGGATGTCTGCTTATGAATAATGCTTTTTGTACTATTCACTATAGTAAAGGACAAGTCTTCCTCTTAAGGCTTAACACGCACTCTAACCCTACCATATTGCATTAAATGTTCATTTAATGCACTGAGTATAAATAGAAGTGTTTCTTCTCAATGCAGAGTGCGCACAACTCACTCTCTAACCCTAATTCTTACTTCAAACATTTTCTAGCTTAAGTAAATGATCTTCTTTACAACAATATCTTTTCTTGTATTTGCTAAGACTTTGTGTGTAACTAAAGATTGTTTAGATAGGTTTTTACTACCTTATCTTTCCGCAAACAATCTTGTAAAATCTGTATTGATCTTCTCTATCAATATATAGTTTAAATTTGAAAATATTGTGTTTGTATTATTCCCCCCCTTCTATAAACTATTTATTTTCTTGTAGACCCTCACGGGACCAACAAGTGGTATCAGAGCAGTGTTTTATTTCTTTCCTTGTGTTTAGCTATTTTTCGTATTAGTTTATCTTCTTTCTTAGATAACTTTACCGCTTACAAATGGCTTTACAAATTGCAAACACACACACAAAAGATAATGGCTCTCTTGCCAAACCTCCCCGGTTTGTCCGTGACAACTTTAGTCTCTGGAAGAACCGGATGTCCCTCTTTCTGGAAGGTGTGGATCCTGAAATTCCACATTACATAGAAAATGGACCATAGATTCCATTTGCTATTGTTCCGGTTGTTCCAGCAACAGCTATGACTGCCGTGATTCCTGAACAGCAGATTCCAAAGCTTCCACATCAGTGGAGCGATGAGGATAAGAAGAAACTCAAAACTTCTAAATAGCTATGTCTCTTCCTGATGAGATTTATCACTCAATGATGAAACTCAACACTTCTAAATCCATGTGGGATACACTCTGTGTCCAATATGAAGGAACCACTCAGGTTCAGGAGACTAGAAAGATCAATCTAGTAAGACAGTATGAAAGCTTTCTCTGTGGAAAGTCTGAGACGTTGTCTGAAATACATCAAAGATTTAACTTCCTTCTTATTGATCTTAGGGCTGTCGGTAGGGAATAATCTAATTCTGAAACTTTGACTAAGTTTCTAGAATGCTTTCCTAAGTCTTGGGACACCTTTTCTATGTGTCTCAAGATGTCAAATGACATGTCC
>NC_037532.1:10994319-10996231 GCF_001531365.2 Cynara cardunculus var. scolymus
CTTCAGGACCAAAGATGAAAAGTACTTAAAACTGAAGGAGAAGTACAAGAAGATGAAGAATAACCAGCGAAAGGCTAAAGGCCTTATTGCTGAAGAACATGACTGAGCTAAATCATCCGACGAATCATCTTCGGATAAAGAGGATAAAGCCTACGTCTACTTAATGGCCATAGATGTAGATGAAGGATCTTCTGAAGCATCTACATCCTCTGAGCCATCTTCTTCTTCTTCTACTCAGGTATGTGTCCTGAATGAACCCTCTTCTTCTTCTAGTCTTTCTGCACTAGATACGCTGACGGTTGACCTTTACAATGCCCTCAATGGTAAATCGAAAGCTGAAATGCTTAACGTTGATCTTCAAGAGCAATTGAAGATTTGCCATTCTAAGATCAAAGAACTGACCTCTGTTGAGGAAAATCTTAAAGATCAGGTTATTTTAAACCAAGCCATCACTGTTGAACGTGAGAAGGCTATCGCTGAGCATGAGCGAGCAATTGCTGAGCTCAAGGCTGAGAAAGCTACCATTGAAGGGTGGTGCAAAGCTTCCATCAAGGCCTCTGAGATCATTAACGCTCATATCCCGGCCAAGATAACGACTGGTCTAGGATTCTCCTATGATCAGGAAAAATATGTTAAAGACAGGTTCATGCTCAAATTTGGTACCTTCGTCTCTTTTATTCCCAACACTTCTTCCTCTCAGTCCTCTTCTTTTACTGAGAGTCATCTTGAAGGAACTCCTTCGAGTTCTGAGTGCAAAGACAAAGGTAAATTCATTGTCACAGCATCCCATCCCAAGAAGTCTAACAAGTCTAATAGATCTAGGTCTATTCCTTCAGCTTGTAAAGCTTCTTCCTCTTTAGGGACTAGAAAATCTGAATCCTATCAGAAATCCAAGTCACAGCTCAAGGTGAACTTTTCACCTAAGGACTCCAATTCCTCAAAGGTTCCTCCTAGAACCAATAAGAAGGGAATTCTTGAAGCTGGTCCCGTTTCTAGTCTGATACTTCCTGGCCCTAAAGCTACTCTTAGCTTTAGGAAGTGTAAACACTATGGTGAGAGAACACATATTGCTAGTAGGTGTCCTTCTTCCATCAAAGCTGGTTCACCAGCTAAGGGCAAGAAAGTAACCAAGGCTGAGAAATCAACTAAGGTGAAATCATCCATAAAGGCTGCTCTAGCAACTAATGTGAAAACCACTTAAGCCTCTTCTTCAGGCTCAGTGAAGACAACTCCTGCTGAAATGTTTTCAGCATCAGACGTTGTAATTCATACCACTGATGCCTCTTCTTCAGGCTCAGTGAAGACTTCCACTGAAACTACCATAATAGTGTCAAGGTTCGTTCCTCTTTCCACTCAAACCTCTTCAGGTTTGGTGATGCCATCTACTGATTCTGATTCTGATTCGTCAGCATCAGATGATGAAGCCTTTAACAAAGCTGGACCCCAATAGATGGGTGCCAATAGCATTCTTATTTTGTTTCTTCTACTCAAGATGTCAAAGGCATATAGTATTTGGACAGTGCCTGTTCAAGACATATGACTGGAGATAAATCTCTTCTCTCTCACTTCAAGGAAGAAAGAGGACCTTCTGTCACCTTCTGTGGAAATGGAAAAGGATATACCAAAGGTTTTGGTATATTAACCAACAGTACAACAATTTTCAAACCCGTTGCATACGTTGAAGGACTGGAGCACAATCTTCTTAGCATCAACCAACTGTATAATAAAGATTATACAGTTAAATTCTTAAAGAATTCTTGTCATGTTCTTGACAAAGATGATAAGGTTGCTCTAACCGGTTCTCGTCTAGAGAATGTTTATATCATCAACATGAATCTTTTCTCACCGAGAATAACTGCTTCTTCTCCAAAGCCTCATCAGATATTAACTGGTCATGGCACAAACGGCTATC
>NC_037532.1:10999305-11000758 GCF_001531365.2 Cynara cardunculus var. scolymus
TGGTTTCAGTGATTCTCTACACTCACCACATCTTCAAGTATATCTTTGTACTTATCTTAAAAAATCTAAACGATCACTGAATCCTTTCTTATCAGTGACCAAAACGTTTTTTAAACGCCAGTTTCAGTGAATCTTTTATCACTAAATCTGATATCTTAAAACCCTCACAAAATCTTTCTCTTCAGTGATAAAATGTTTTAAATGGGGTTATCAGTGTTTTCTTAGACATTGTATGACTCTTCGTTTTCTTAAAAACTATTTGTTTTTAAAAGAAAATAGTTAATGAACCGTCTTTATGACGACATTCTCTATTTACTATGTGCGATGCTTTGAGACGCGCAAAAGGTTATGTCATTATGCTACCTCATTTAATGTCATCCAATCATGGATGAGAACGTGGTATATTTTTCATCATAACCACTTTCCAGAACCGTCGTCTTTTTCTCTCTCTCATATTATTTCTCTCTCCTCCTACCTATAAATATGAGACCTCTTCTCTACTTTTCTCTTTACGCTTTCAAATTTCTTAGACGAACCTCTGCTAAGATCTCTCCAAAGCAAGAACTCTCTCTAAATCTTCAAACCCTTTTTCGACCTTTCCTCTTAATCTTCAAAGGTCAGAATCTTCTTTTCTTCTTACTAATACAAGAAATGTGTTTAATATGATTAAGAACTTTGTTCACTTGATACATTAAACAATAAAGATTCATTAATCATCTCTTTCTTGATTATAATCTTGTTTCTTTATACACATTCCACTGGATAAACCCTAATATTTTAAGTATTACTCAAAAGAAGTTTTTACTTGTTCAAAAAAAATTTCTATACTCTTAACCATAAACTACTGGCTTATTCCTAACAACCTGTTTGCTCTACTTCTTATTGATACAAACAGATGGCTGCCAAGAACGTCAACTTCTTCATTGAAGAGATCTCCATCAAGGCCAACAACCACATTGCCTTGTTGGAGATACCTCCCTCTAAGGCGTTTTACCAAGATGCGGCTGACTTCCTCAAGCAGTCGTCCTTGGGCTACACTCTCAACCATGAGCCCCTCATGGTCAAGGAACTTCTTCAGCAGTTCTGGCTCAATGTTGAGGTTGTCGAAGTCCAAGACGATGTTGGACGCCAGATGGAGCAGATCCATTTCACTTTCAACCGCATGGAAGTGAACTTTGGTGTGTCTACACTCCGCTCAGCTCTTCGTTTTCCCAAGGGTCCCTTCGACAGCGAACCCTCCACCACCGAGATCATCAATTTTCTTGACGCCATTGGCTACCAGTGGCTAATGAAGAAGAACTTCAACGCCTCTCTGAAGTCCTTGACGAAGATTGAGAAGAACATGATGTCAGCTGTCTGGCAATACCTATTTTCTCATTTCATCCAGTGCATGGGTGGAAAAACTGGAGGTCAGGACCAGGCCTCTAGGATCGCCTTGATCATAGGCGTATCT
>NC_037532.1:11001048-11016661 GCF_001531365.2 Cynara cardunculus var. scolymus
CTAGCCAAGCTACCAAAACCCCTTCAAAATGACCCTCTCAACCAACTCTTGGTTCTCCTCAGAGAGCCAAGAAGTCCAAAAAGGGGACAACCACGTCACTAGCTGGAGCCTCTCAAAAGGCTTCAGTTATTGAAACTAGCCTTACCCCCGAGGCGTCTTCTGTTCACCCTCTCAGCTCTTCAGTAATTTCTCCCATCACTGTCGTATCAGTGGTACCTTCACCAATCACTTCAGTGACCCAAATCACTGAAAGTGTGAATATCAGCGCCGCCACCAATGAACATCCACGTCTCTTCTCAACCATTTTCTCTTCTCCTCCTTCCTTGGTCTTTACACATGTCCATGATGTATCAGCGACTGTCCTTCCTGATACTGAGACACGCACCACTGGACTTGAGGTTACTCCTTGTGATGCTCCTTAGCATACGGATGTCCATCCTCTCGAGGACATCTTTGCTCATGCCAGTGACAAGCCTTTAGATGTCACTGATGGCCCCTCAGGTATTCCATCTTCCTACCTTTTTCTTCTAACCTTGAGCCCTCAACTCACACTTCTTCTTTTGCAGGTCCTTCTTCGATGCATCAGTCTGATGCTCAGGAAGTGGAAGAGGAAGAAAGAGAGAAAGATGGTGGAGGAGATGAAGACATTGATGATGAATATGATATGTCATCTGACATCAAACTTCTCTTTCCAGCCGTTGACACCGTCCTCTGCAGGATCAACGAAATCCACCAAGAGATGTCCCGCCAAGGTGATCTTGATGCGAATTTCCTTGCCATCCAAGCGGACATTCAAGAAGTGCAGAGTCATCTCCAGATTCTCCAAAAAGCTGTTCAAGCCAACACCGATGCCATTGCTGTTCTTCACAGCAGGGCTGACATTGCTCAGGCTATTGCTGATCAGCAGACTGGCCTTCTTCAACAGATCCTGGATGTTGTTCGTCAACCAGCTCCAATGATCCCTCCTTCTTTCTTTGCCAGTGATCGCGCCCAGCTCCATGAGACGCGTGAGGCAACGACAAATCTAGCCAGTGCTTTGCAAAGGCTAGAGGATATAATGGTTCTCCAGCGTCAGCGCTTGGACGAACACTCTAGCCAATTCTCTTAACTCTTAGCCAGAGAGGGGGATATGAGGTCCAACGCTGGTGTATCATCCGATACTGTGCTTACTCCTTCTCAGGCTGTTGGTCCAGTATCAGCTTCAGTTGCAGCTGAAGCTGAGGCTCTCAGAGCTGAAGTGGTTGCTGCTCCTGTAATCCTGACCACCGAAGCTGCTCCAGCTGAGGATGTCGATGCCATCCCTAGGGATGATGCCCATACCATCACTGTTGCTGGTGATGATGATGATGATGATGAAAATGAAGATGATGATGATGATGATGAAGACGATGATGAAGCTACCATTTCAGACACCGAAAATGATCTAGATGGCGACGACGACGATGATGATGAAGATGAATTTACCATCAAGTTCCAGAAGCCATCAACCGTCACTAAAGGTGTTACTCTCGGGGATTCCGCATCCCAGGGGGAGCAAAGGCAAGGTGAATCGACTTCATCAGGGAACCAGGACCCCAAGTCGAAAGGGAAGGCGGTCGCTGAAGAAAGAAACTTGAAGGTATTGTTCAATATCCCTCAACAACCTTTGTTTGAAGACTCTACCTCTCAGGTAGTGATAACTTCAACTTATCAACTTCATATTCCATCAACAACTTGCGGTCGACTGGAGCGGGTACCTGATCAACCCATTTCTTGTGCTCCTACCGACCAGCAGATGTCTCAGCTGAAGGAGTCACTCGACCAGACTAGAGTAAGTGGTGGTGAATTTGACTTCTTATCTGAAGCTGAAAGACTCGAGGCATTAAGGGCTGAAGAAGAGCTAGAGCTTCAAAAGAAGCAGACTGAAGACAACTTGAAGCTGGCCAAGTCACTAGCTGAAAAAGTCATTCCCAAGAAAAAGTCCAAGAAAACGATGAACGTTGTCCAAGCCCAGGCTAAACTTCTTTCGATTGCAGAAGCTGAGCATGAAAATAATCTGAAGCTAGTGGAAAAAAACTTCTTTCGATTGCTCAAGCTTCAGCGAATGATGATGAGACCTTCAGGTCATTCCAGCATTCAGCAATCAAAGGAAGCTTGTTTAGTACAATTGTTGTTGTCTTGTCCTTATGCACACAAAGGACAAAACCCATACCCTTATGAAAGTTGGTACGATACGGAGCCGACTAGTCGACTCTATTGTCCACCAACTTTAGGTAAGGATGTCTGCTTATGAATAGTGCTTTTTGTGCTATTCACTGTAGCAAAGGACAAGTCTTCCTCTTAAGGCTTGACACGCACTCAAACCCTACCATATTGCATTAAATGTTCATTTAATGCACTGAGTATAAATAGAAGTGTTTCTTCTCAATGCAGAGTGCGTGCAACTCACTCTCTAACCCTAATTCTTACTTCAAGCATTTTCTAGCTTAAGTACAGGATCTTCTTTACAACAATATCTTTTCTTGTATTTGCTAAGACTTTGTGTGTAACTAAAGATTGTTTAGTTAGGTTTTTACTACTTTATATTTCCGCAAACAATCTTGTAAAATCTGTATTGATCTTCTCTATCAATATATAGTTTAAATTTGAAAATACTGTGTTTGTATTCATCCCCCCCCTTCTACAAAATGTTTCTCTTCTTGTAGACCCTCACGGGACCATCACTTTTCAATCAATCAATATATCAATATAAATATTAAAAATATATTAAAGTAATAACCAAGATGTGGTTCAATGACAAGTTTTCAAACATACTTATTTTTTCTCTTTATAAATGAAATTAGAATTCATAAACAAATATTTTTATTTACATCACTGCATATATATTTTTATTTACATCAATGCATATATTCTTTTATTTACATGATGATTAAAAATATATTATATGATATATCAATATATATATATATGTATGTATATATATCCAAAATGTTGTTCAATGAGAAGTTTTCAAAATACTTATTTCTTTTCTTTATAAATGAAATTAGAATCCACAAACAAATATTTTAATTTACATCAATGCATAATTTATATTATTTACATGATGATTAAAATGCATTATATGTCATATATAAATATATATATATATATATATATATATATATTAAAGGAATCACCAAAGGTAAATGATGTGACACAATGAGGTTTGGGAAATTCTCGAATCTTGGATTGTGGTGTTAAGTTGATTATCCCACATTGATAGAGGGAAGAAAGTTTCACAAATACTATGAGTATATAAGGAGTAGACGATATATTGAAATTTGAAAGTCTGGGTTGGTTAAATATAACTTCCAGCTACAATCGTTTTTTGGTTATCTAACGTAAATAGAGAATAAATTTTGACAAGTGTTAGTAGTATAAAAGGAGGAGATAATTAATTGAAATTTGAAAAATTTTGGTTGGTTAAAAGGAAACGCATGGTTCCCACACTAGTTTTTATAAAAGGGAAAAACTGACCTCCTCACAGAAGAAAAGAAAACTATTGAGAAAGAAAAACAGAGAATTGAGAAGCTGAGAAAAACGGAGGAAGCTCTACTTCTGGAGAAAAACAAAAGGTTAAATTATGAACTTGAGGAAAAAGAAAAAAAAAGGCTAAAAACATCTGAATCTGAAAGATTAAACTCTGTTTCTTTAAAAAACTTTCTTCAAAAGGAAAAAGAACTTCTTCATAAGAAACTCATGAAAAATGAACTTCTGATTAAAAAAAATGTACAAAGATACACATAAATGAGTATGAAAAGGTAAACTGTCAAACTGACAAGCAAGACTGACATTGATTCATTTGCTAAAATTAAAAAAACAAGTATTACTTTAACTTTCAACGTTGGATCTGTTCAACAACCAGAATTTCCAAAACCCAAGAAAACTTTTGCATTTAAAAGGAGTAAGACCTCAGTAGGAGTTTCAAACTGCTAAAATTCTAGAGTTTAAGAATGTTGTGTAAGGAGATAGTCCCATAGTTAAAGAAACAAAAGAGCAAGTGTCTTCTGGATCTTCTGACCAAGTAGAGTCACCTGAAAAGGACACACACATCATTTTTAACTATGAATCTTTCAAGTTACAAGCTTTTGTGTCTTCTAGACCTAGTCTTTCTAAATCTAGGATTTTGAGACTAAATCAAATGGCAAACTCTTGAGTCCAGAAGCACTAGAGTTAATTCCCAAGAATGTCACAGAAGCAAGTACTTTTGGTACAAAAGACTTTGACACTTATCCATGTTTAAATCTAGAAGAAGCATAGTTCATAAAGAAAATTTTCAAGAAAATTCCCATTCTGATGAAAATTTCCAATCCAAACTAGAAGTAACTAATTGCAGAGTCTTTCTTGACAAAGACAAGGATGTGTATAGAGTATACAGGTCAGATCCTATAACTACCTCTGGGAATCCTAAAGAGGACTTTCTTGATTCTAACTCAGAAAAAGAAACATAGAATGATCAACCAAAGATAATTGCTAAAAAGGACACAAAGTCTTCTTTAGATTCATTGATTCTGAATAAACCATTTCAAATCAAAACTCAGATTCCCAAGATTCCAATGTGCTCTGACTTTGTAGACATGTGTCTAAAAGCCAAATATGCATTAGAACTTGAAAAGAAGCCATAGGAGAAAATCAAACAGATTCATGTGAAAGCAAAGCCAAAGTCTTATCCTTTTAAATTCATAAAGTTTACTTCAGAACTGAGGAAAAGGAATTTTAAATGAGAAATCTAACTATTTTTCATCTAAAACAGAAGGATCGATGAAGAGAGGAGACAACAGAAAGATTCCAAGAAGAAAATAGTCAATTTCTAACAAAATAAGGATTCTAGACTAGATAGGATGTTTGTAAAGAACTCTAATGCTAGTTCAGAAGCATTCTATAATGCTACTTTTTCTAAATCAATGAAATCATCAAGAGTTTATAAGCAATCAAATCAATGTGTACATAATTGTCATTGTTTTAATCTCTTGCATCAACTCAAGAAGCACTTCTTGGGAACTAAGTTTGTTCTCAATAAGTCCATGTCCAGACATGAAAAATATAAGGCTCAATCTTCTATTCCCAAACAGAAGCCTAAGTCTACTAAGACAGAAGACAAATCTATAGTCCCCAAAGCTAACATTAAAGGACCCATAATAAAATGGGTACCTAAAACTCCTTAAATTGTTTTCCAGAACCAACATGTGTAGGAATGATATTTGGATTCTGGATGTTCTAGGCAATCATGACTGCCAACAAAAGTCTCTTGTCCTCATACAAAAAAAAGTTGGTAGGCTTTGTGACTTTTGTTGATAACAAAATAGGAGTAATCAAAGGGCATGTAAATATAATAAAAGGAAAGATTTATGTTTCCAAAAAATCCATTATATGGATGGACATCATCACAATTTTGTTGAGTATAAGCAGTTTTGTGATAAGAAATGCAAATTCATATTCGATTATGAGATATGCATCATTGAAACCATAGATCATCAAGAACTTCTAAGGGCTAAGAGACATGGTGATCTATATGTCTTAGATTTCAACTACATTGTTAGTCTAGAAGCACTCTATCTTGTATCTCAAAAGTCTGAGGAAAGCTGGCTATGGCATAGAAGATTCTCTTACCTCGACTTTACAAATCTCAACAAATTGAACAAACAGAAGTTGGTTGAAGGTCTACCAGATATAAAGTTTGACAAAGACCATCTCTATGCTGCTTGTGAGATGGGCAAAATCAAGAGGGCAACCCATAAGTTAAAAACCAATACTTCTTGTTCCAGAACTTTTAAAATGCTCTATGTCAACCTCTGTGGTCCTATATCAACCAAAGTCTCCCTGGAAGAAAGTATATTCTAGTTTTGGTTGATGAATACTCAAGGTACACTTGGGTGAAGTTCTTAAGAAAAAAAGTCTGAAGTCCCAAAGTGTTGATCCAAATTATCTCAGTAATTTCATGATGACCCTTTATACTTAGTGAAAAATATTTGAATATGTTTTTGTTCAGTTTCAACGATTATCTCTGAGTGTGTTTAGTTATTATTGAACATGTATTGTAAACTTCTCTAAAGAACAAGTATTCCTCAAAGACAAAACTCACACCAAACGAACCTTTAGTAATGTCAAAAATGTAACTGAAGATAGAAACAACAGTTGGTGATCTAAAGCGGATTTAGTGATCACAAACGTGTCTAATCAAAGTGTGAAGTCTGACCAAGACTGGGTAAACACTGAAGAAACTCTAGAGTTGAATCAATGTCAGCGATCAAATGAATCTTGCTCTACAAGATTAGTTTTTTCTTATCCTCTTGCACAAATAGGAAAACCCCATACCTCACATAGAAAAACACATTTACGGAGTTACTCTATTGTCTCCAAACGTGTTTACCTACTTTGTAAAGACAACTGTTCTTATGCGGCCAAAAACATACATATCTGAAGACAAAGAACAAGCTTCCGTTAGAAGTTTGCCACCTGGCTTGTACCCTCTGACATGTATCAAATGCAATGAGTATAAATAGCTGAGAAGACTTTCTTCTCAGCGAATCACCTTCTTCTCATTCTAACTCTTTTCTTTCCTGTTCGTATCTTCTGTGCGAACTGTGCTTCTAAGATTGTTTAGACGAGTTCTTAACTTTATCTTCTTTCGTAGCAAGGGTGGTGCCTGATTGATTTGAGCTTGGGCTCCAAAGGTCAAAAGTGCCTGGAGGTCCCAGGTTCAAATCCAAGGAGGAATAAAAATCCCCTTGTGGCCATAGAGGTTCAAATGAGGTGACTCCAGGCAACCTGCAAAGTAGGTGGTTACCCTGGGATTAGTCGGCTCGCTTAGCGGGTTGGATATCCAGGTTAATCAAAAAAAATTCTATATTGATCTTCTTTTATCAATAAACGAATTTAAAAGGTGAAAATTGTGTGTTTGTATTCATCTTCCCCTTCTACAAATTGCTACCTTTAAACTCTTGTAGATTCGTTTGGCACTAACACAAAGATACTAATATTATTACTCAAGAAGATTCAAGTCCTGCTTCAATGTAAGATCATCAAGCTTCATAGTGACAATGGTTATGAGTTCAAAAATATCAGAATTTAAGAATACTTGCAAAATGAAGGCATTTCCCAGCACTTCTCTACAGCTAGAACACCACAACAAAATGGTGTCGTGGAAAGAAAAAACAAAACCCTTGTTGAATCTGTTGAACTAGATCGAAGTGGGAAAAATGTCAGACTACCTATAGTTGTTAAAAAATGTAGTATCACATTGTTTCTTGAAGCAATCAACAAACCCGTTTCAAAAACATCCATCCAATGCTCATTTGGTGCAAATGAGTCCAGCCCAAAGAAGTTCAAGGAGTTATAAAACTGACGACATAGTTCAATATCATACACCTGAGATATTTTGTCTTGTACATGTTTAACTCCTTCATTAAATCATATCGAATAGACGGCCATTCATCTTCGTGCTACTGAGACAAACGGCTATCGCTCGAAATCCACAGTTTTCATCGACTTTTACATCTTGTACCTATGTGATGTAAAGATGTACTATGTGATGTAAAGATGTAAATTATTTAAAAATTGATTAATACATTGAGATAAAAAAAATTAACTTGCATGAACTACGTTACGTACATGCAGGATGTAAGGATGAAAAATACTTGGAAATTGATTAATGTATGGATGTGCATAATTTTTTTGATCGAAGTATAAACTATGTCTCGCTTGTTCATTGTTCACCAAAACATCAAACTCCACAAATGTTGAGCGTCTGGACAACTATGCCTATGAGGTTCTTGAGTTGGTGGGTCAACACGACTTTATTTGACAACCTTACTCTTCAATGAGGGATGACCACGAGGAGTTGTATGAACAGTCGGTTCACAAATACAAGTTGTCCAAGACGCGATTATCTCTCTTATTTTTCTTAGAAAACTAGACTTCGTTGATCTCTACTGTTTTTTGAAGTTCTCAGTAAACATTTGCACTTCATTATCACAACAAATATCATCATCTTCCACGGAAAATCAAGTTTCCTTCAAAACCTGTCAATTGATTCAAGTGGAATAGATTCGTCTGCATTGAAATAATATGTCTGTTCATGTGCACATGGTAACCCGTACACATGTACGCAAATTGACATTTACAATTTCCTGAAACTAAGCCAAGATCTTTTGACTGCTCAAATTCTTTGAAGATTATATCCAATACATGCAATGAAACAAAAACATGTAGCTGATGGAAGTGTGGTTTGTTATATCTATGCCTGACGACCTTTTTGCTCTGTTGGAAGCTTGCTTTGATTGACCTCTAAGCTTTATGTTTTCAAAATTTCTTTCCTATATATTTTTATTTTAACAATATTGTTTTTTATAAAAAAAATAATACACTTTAAAATAATTTATATTTGAATTTTTAATCAAAAACTACGAGTTATTATCTGAATTTTTAGAGATTTATTGAAAACTGATGAAATTATTATTTGAATATTTAAAAACTTAAATAAGAATTGATTAGTTACTTTTTAAGTTTTAAAGTCGGAAAAAAATGATGAATTATTTTCTGATTTTTAAAGTTGCAAAAGAATTAATGATATATTCTATGAAAATATAAATAAAATAAAAATTAAGAATTTGCATATGAATTTTTTAAGTTTTTATTTGATTTCTATAAGAAGAAACCATACGACTATATATATATATGATTAAATTTTGTAAAATTATAAAATAAATGATATATTATTATTTATAAATAAGGACTTATTGTCTTTCCAATTTATTAGTTTTAAATTTGATTAATATATAATACAAATAAAAAATTATAATTACTATAAACTAATAATTATTATCTATTAATTAAAAAAAAAAGTGGGGGGGGGGGGACATAAGAGAGAGTGAGAGAAAACTTTTCAAAGTTTTATGTCATTTAATGTTATTAGTAGATTTTTTTTTACTTTTTTAATAGGTAGGGATGCAAATAACAACATAGTTTGTAAAATATCTTTTTTTTATAGGCGGGGTTGCAAATAACAACTAAAATAATTTGTTTTAATCGTGACTTTTGATCATGAAAATGAATGGATGTAATTGGTTTGTATAAAAAACATAGTTTGCAAAGTATCTCCTATATATATATACTAAAAATTAACTAATTAGATTTTATTAACTTTTTCAAATTATTTGAATACAATTTGTTGATAATTCTATCAACAACTAACATATATAAATAATTTTCGAATTATTAACCAAAATCATCATGTTACCGTGTAATATACGTTTCCCATACTAGTTTGTTTAATACTTTAATTTGGATTCAATTTGCCATATTTTTAGGAGTAATTATATTTTACTTTTAAAATATAAAAATGTTAAAAACAGATTTATTAAAAAACGACCTATTTTTGGATCTTTACCTACGACGAAAAGTGACCTAGCAACCCACTCAAGTAAGTAGTGCTGGTAAACACACTCTAGTGGGGAAATTGCACACACTCCCACCAACCATTGCCATTGCTAAAGGAGCACGGGAAGAAGTTGGTTGGTGAAATCTACAATAATGGCGATGGCATCAAGATTCTGGGCATCTAAAGCTGCTTCATACCTCAAGATCTCTACTTTCAACAGAGCTTTTGCTTCTGGTAGTTACTCCACTTCCATCACCTTTCCTTCTTGTTATTGATTTCATTACTTTTTCCCTTAATTTTTTCTGTGTTCACAATGGTTTTCTTACGTTCAAGATCCGATAGGGCCTTTTGAGTATATGCTCTTGTATGATCCGTGTAGAAAGTTTTTTGTTGATTTGCCAATCGAGTTGATGATTTAAAGCTTTCAATCTAGGAATGAACGTGATCGATCATGTGAAATTGTATACAATTTCGATTATTATTCATTGTTTATTGGATTTGTAGCGATGATGTGAGAGTTCTGGTTTCAAACATAAATCTGCACATTTCATGGCCTTCGTAAATGTGGGCATCAATTTGGATTATTAATGCTACATAGTGGATTCTGTGTCCCTTAGGGTTTGCATCAAGTGCTTATGGTTTTATCTAGGAATTCCTTTTCTGGATGGAAAGATGGAAGAGGATCTGCATCTACATTACCATCAATGGACTTTGCTATAATCGGATTCATTGGGAATGTGAATCCCCTTGGCCTTTGATGTTTGTTTATCTAGTACCAGTAGCCCCCTTTTTGGATATGCAAATGGGAATGGATTCAAAGAAGAATAAGATGCAAAAAGCTGATTTTTCATCAAGTTTTCTTGGTATTTTCTTAATCAAATGCCTCAGAATGCTTGGTATGCTTAATCCCGCTTATGCTGGGAGATCTGGACATAATAAGGTACAGCTTCAGATCTAGATTAGGAGAATGTGATCTTGATTTAGGGACTGCTTAGTTGGTTTTCCATTAAGTCCTGCATGGATAAAGCTTTTTTTGTGTACTAATCCGTCTATATAGAGTGGAAAGATTTTTGTTTTGGAGGGTTCTTTCATAAATGGAAGAAGTGTGGTTTTTAGTTGTTAATTGGCAGGGACAAATTTGGAAAAAACTTGGTTTTCTGCATAAAGCTTCCCGTCATAGAAGCTTACTAAAAAAACCACTTTCTATATCATTAAACCACAACCAAAGAGCCATAAATAGCTGACTGAATAAACTTTTGAGTCCCATTAAGCTCATTAAGCTGCTAACAAGCAAGCCTTTAGTTTAGTTTGAGACCGTGACAACAGATGACAAAGCTTGAGGTATATAATCTTCATTCCTGCATTCAGGCATTTTTGTTTCTTTTCGGATATGTATGTTATAATTCCGAATTCTGAGTAGGCCAATTATCACTATGTCATTGATTAGTTTTGTGGAACTCATTTTTGTATCCTTATATTTGGTGGATATTCATTCTTAATCACAGCCTAAGTGCACATGCTGCTTGAACAACCATGCTTTGATTCTACTTGACAGAAGTCCAAGCGTTTCCAAATGGGTTTGTTGTTCTCCTACATGAATATCTCCTACTTACTCAATAGAAATACTTAGGATTGGTCTGTTTCCTTAACGGAA
The DNA here is from genome assembly GCF_001531365.2 of Cynara cardunculus var. scolymus. NCBI lineage: Eukaryota > Viridiplantae > Streptophyta > Magnoliopsida > Asterales > Asteraceae > Cynara > Cynara cardunculus. The sequence goes on from NC_037532.1 coordinate 11,012,100, forward strand.
AACAGTCGTTCTATTCTTTGGGGTAAAGGTCAGTTCACTTCCAAATGGGATATACTAGGCTTGTTTTGTTCACTTAGGTCTTCACTTGTGACTTAAATCTTTGTGTGCACTTGGTTTGTCTTGCTTTTATTCTCTGAATGAGAAGTGTGATATCTCGAAACCCCAAAAACTGGTTTCTGTTTCTATCTAAACTTGGTGGCTAGTAGTGAAATGTGCTTCATTTATTTTTCATCGAGTAATCTTGAAATTGTTACATAAACTCATAAATGATGTTTAATCTCTCATTTGGAGAGTAGAGAAGTGAAGAGTGCATCATGATATTGACATCTGCATTATCTACTGCTTCCAGTTGTCAAGGATCTAAGGTACGCAGACTCGCATGAATGGGCGAAAATTGATGGTAACTCGGCAACCATCGGGATCACGGATCATGCCCAGGATCACTTGGGAGACGTGGTTTACGTTGAGTTACCAGAAGTCGGGGTGGCTGTAACCCAAGGTAGCAGTTTTGGTGCAGTTGAAAGTGTTAAAGCTACTAGTGATATTAACTCTCCTGTTTCGGGCAAAGTGGTTGAAGTCAATCAAGAACTCAGCAGCTCACCTGGCTTGGTAAGTCATTTAACGCTACCTTTTTGTTCTAGTTTTGATACAAATTCCGAATGTGACACAGAATGGAGGCCAATACACATCACAATGCTTTAAGAGAATGATAAGCATACAAAGTTCCTACTTTTCTACTTTTGGCAGGTGGCCCAGAATCACGAAATTAGAAGTCTGACAAATAAACCTAATCGATTATTGCCTAACTAGAGGCATGGAACGTAATAAAATGCTCATTTCACGCATGTACACCGAAAATTTTGAAAAATAAATCTTTAAAGACGATATTGGGGCTCCACGGGAAGGATTTTCACGAGCTCTCTGTGCATATGTTACTGTCCCCGTGTCTTAGAGATGGCGAAAAATCGGTCCCAGGACTGTCCCTTCAAAATCGGGCCAGCCAATCCCAGTGCCGACCAAAAATCCTAGGACCAATCAAGGCCTGGTTAAAGGTCCGATCCCGGTCCCATCGGCTGATCCCAAATCCTTTCCAAGGCCTGGCCAAGTTTTAAAAAGATATATATATACATATCTATATATATAGGGGAGCGTTCAAATAAAAACCACCCAATTTGTGTAAACCGTGAAAACCACATTCAACCAATCATAATTTTTCATTTTGTTCATTTTTTTGTAGTTATGAGAGATTGATTAACCATTTTTATTGTGAAGGGTGTTAATCATGGATATTATCGTCTTCATTATTTTAATTTTAGAGAAATACATGAAACAGTTTCATTAAAGTTTCATTAAATATTTTATGAAACAATTTCATAACCATATATGAAACAAATTCATCAAAAAAAGTATTATATGAAACAATTTCACAAGATTAAACAATTTCATGAAAAAATTTCATAAGATTAAACAATGAAATGGACGTATGAGGGTGGTTTGTACGGTTTACACAAATGAGGGCAGTTTTCATTTGATCGCTCCTCATATATATATATATATATATATATATATATTTTAAATCTTTTTTACACAAAAATATTATACATGTTTTTACAATTACGATTTTTGAAATTTAGTATTGAAATATACTTTAGATAATACATTTAAGTATATAAAAACTTGAAAGAAAAATTGAACACTTAGAAAAAGAACTTGAAAATCTTGTAGTTTCTTTCTAAATCTTGTGTTATAATTTATAAAAGTTTTAACTTTTTTTTCCTTCTAAAAATTGGGCTTAAACATAACTGGTCCCGGGCTGAGCCTTGAAATTACATAAAAAGTGTAACCAGTCTTGGAGTGTCAGATCAGAATTCCAGCGAAGGTTCTTTTTGTATGTATATAATGTTTAAATACGACAAAATGCACACACTTCTCACCGTTGGTTAAGCTTGAACCAAGGAAGGTGGGGTTACCGGGCATTGTTAGGCAATGGCCATTTGGTAAACTTAATGGAAGTTCTTAATGCTTTTAGGTGAACGGAAGCCCGTATGAGGAAGGATGGATTATAAAGGTGGAGTTGAGCAACACCAATGAGGTAAAATCTCTAATGGACTCCGATCAGTATTCTAAGTTCTGCGAAGAAGAAGATAATCACTGAGCTAACAACGATGTGGTCCAAAGCGTCATTTGGAAGAGGTTCGTTTTCATGTCGGATTTCGCTTTGGCTTGATGTCTGAGTCAATTTAGACGATGGATAATAATTCATAGTTCAAAAAATCAAGATTGGTAATTGCAGTTTTCTCTGGAAAACTTTTTTCATTTATTGTGTGAAAGTGTGTTGGATTCTTGATTATAAATTGCACAATTTGCATATTATTCTTGGATACAAGCATTTGCTATGCAGAATAGACCGGACTTGACATGATTGAACGAGCGAGAGTGAGGTAGGCACGTAGAAAAATTATTGAATGTTGTATGGTTTTAATTTGATAGCGGTAGTTTTGTAATTTCCGATCTTGTCCCATCTCTTTCTTTTTGTACCAAAAAGTACAATTTTGCCTGTCTCCGTCTATGGCCCAACAAGTTTTTTTTCTGCTGTCCCACATACCAAATACACCTGAGCAACTTGGCTGTCCGACTTGCAAGTATTACAAGGGTTTTAGAAGATACATGAATGTCCTAGAGAGTTATGAAGAATGCTCGACCATCCCGAAGCATGTCAAATTTCCATGTCTATGACATCGCTTGATCCACCCTCCTCGGTAAGGGTGCTCAAAAACCCGACCAACCCAACTCAACCGAATGAATAATAACTCAACATGAAACAACATGATGTCTGATAGAGTTGTAGAATCTTCAAAACGTAGATATTGGGTGAATATTAGATTACATTTATTTGAACCCAATCTAACCCAACCTAACCCGATGTTCTTTTATTTATTGGATTTAATATGATTGTTGAATCTTTATAATATGTACATTTGAAAATTATATCATCATGTACCCTCTTCATATACATATATTTTCAATTTATTCTCATCTTTATGTAACTCCTTTGTATATATGTTCACTTATATATATATATATATATATATATATGTATATATATATTTGATAGCATATATATATATATGAGCTATCAAATGAAAACCGCTCTCATTTGTGTAAATCATGTAAACCAATCTCATTCATCCATTTTCTTGATCAATGGTCAAGATTAGTTTAGGTTATATTAGGAAATTGAAAAATAAAAATAAAAAATTGTTTTACAATCCCAAAAAAGACAAAATGGTAACTTTGATAGTGGTAATATTAATGGCAACCATATTATGTATATCGTAATATTAATGAAACAAAATCATTTGTAATAATATATTAATTTTATGTTCAAATATTATAAAAAAATAGCATCCATCGTTAAAACAGATCAACAATAAAAATAAAACACATTATAATCAATTTAACATAATGAAACCTTTTGAATAAAAAAAAATTACTACTACATTTCATGAACGAAATAGTTTCATAGTTTCATTAATACACAATTTAACGTAATGCTAGATGAAACATTTGTCATTTTCAAGTTTCCAGTAGATGGATTCGTTTCAATCTAATTATGAAATTGTTTCACTGTTTGCTAATTAAACAACATATTCGTAACAATTATGAAATGGTTTCACTTTTTGCTAATGTCTGATGAGACATTTGTCATTTTCATGTTATTGGTAGATGAATCTGTTTCATTGTGATAATGAAATTGTTTCAATGTTCGCTAATTATATAACATTTTCTTAACAATTATGAAATGGTTTCACTTTCTTTATGCACCAATTTCGTCGGCCAATTTTTTCCAATCCAAACACGTTTCATAGAGTCAATGTATTTATCATTACATGGTTTTGTTAACCATTAAGTGAACAAAATCATCCAAAAAAAATGAAATGAAACAATTTCATCAAATATTGTTGATAAGAAAACAAGATTATGTAAGAACATTATATTACGCAACCAGTTCATCCCCAAAAGTTTCATAAAATAAGCTTCTCATTGAACGTTTTCACGAACCAATCTGCATACGTTTCATAAAACAAGCTCCTCAATGAACGTTTTCATGAACAAATCTAACATGAATCTGTTTCACAGCTAATTATATTTTTACCAGTTCATGAATCTTTGTTTAGATCTGTTACTGATTTCATGGATTAATGAATATAATAATTTTCAATTTTCATATTTTTACCACTAATAAACCGAGAAACCAAATAACAATATTCAAATTTTAAAATTCTAATTTAAATAAACATTTAAAATATTACCATTTATAATTTTTTTATTATGTTATTTTATTTAAGATTTATTAATAACTTCCATATTTAATATAAAACAATGTAAATGACAAATATACCCTTAATGATTAAATTTAATTAAGAAAAAAAAGAAATTTCCCTATTGGTCGAAACTAGTTTACACGGTTTGTAAGAATTAGACGGTTTTCATTTGATCCCGCCTCTCTCTCTCTCTCTCTCTCTCTCTATATATATATATATATATATATATATATATAT
>NC_037532.1:11019961-11034657 GCF_001531365.2 Cynara cardunculus var. scolymus
TGCCACCACGTATACGAAGTTCAGGAAAATGTCCAATTGACATCATGTTCTAAGGTTCTATGGTTCTTGATTGGTTGTAGAATGGTAAAAGAAAAGAAAGAAATGATGAAAAGAAACAGAGAATTGAAGCCAATTGGAGGGATCTGGTACAAGTACCATTTTCAAGCAGGTAATTCCAACATTAGTCCATTTATTATGTATATGGATATCTTTGAGACTTTGGATGCGGTATTCTTGTTCAATAATTAGGGTTATGGTCTTCGAATTTCTGGCATTTTCATTTTGTACCATCATTCATTTTGTAGATCTTTGATGTGGAAGTTGTGAGTAAACTATAGATTAATCACATGTTACTAACTTGTAATATGAAAACTCCTGTCTGCAGTGGGTGGTACAAGGAGCAGTGGATGTTAACATTGGTGCGAACCCTTCTGCTGAAGGAGGTGATGAAGACGAGGGTGTTGATGATCAAGCAGTGAAGGACGTCGACATTGTTGATACCTTTAGACTCCAGGTAAAAAGTATTATGGCATCCTAATAAACTTTGAGAATTCCATTTATTTGACCATTTGAAAACACATGATGTGTAGGAGCAACCTCCTTTCGACAAGAAGCAGTTTGTTACTTACATCAAGAGGTACACCAAACAGCTTACTCCCAAGCTTGATGCAGAGAAGCAAGAGTTCTTTAAGGAAAACATTGAGGCAGCAACCAAGTACCTCCTCTCAAAGCTCAGTGACTTTCAGTTGTAAGTCTCTTGTTCATCCGTTTCTTTGCATATGAATGGAAGCCTTTTTTGTTTGTCATTCTGTCGGCTGGCCGTATTACATGAAAAAAGGCTAGATCTTTATTTGTGAATTGGGGAATTAGGATTAGGTTCTAATTATCATACTACTTGAGAAACAAAAAAGTAGAAAGTATTATTACAATAATCTTTCTGTAGTTACGAGTGTAGAGCAGTGATTGGAAGTGGTTACCCAAAGAAGGATCTTGTTAGACCTTGTTTTTTCTTTCTCCATCCACAAGATTCCTGACTTATTTAGGGCTCTTTTAAAGTAGATGAAAGTAGAACATATTTTCAACATTTATCTTGGCCAAAGAAGTGCATGGTAAGGTTTGTACATATTTGCTCAACCATCAAGTCTTTCAACTTGACATTCAATCAGCAATGTAAGTGTAAGTGACAATGACCACAATGACCAATGTTACTATTAGACTTGGTCTTCGCTTTATTTTTATTAGACTTTTAGCTTGAAGGTGAAGAATGTGCACTTAGGTCCATTTTTTGAAGTATATAATATTCATATACAAGAAATGATCACTTACACTTTTTACCTTTGATGAGGTTAGAACTCCTACAATGACTGTCACTTGGTCAATTTTAATGGTAATGTTGAATGTTTCTTCCATATATTTGTACTGATTTTGTGGAAACATCGGTGGTTATGCAGTTTTGTTGRGGAGAGCATGCATGATGACAGTACAACAGTGTTCGCTTACTACAAAGATGGTGCTGCTGACCAGACATTTTTGTACTTCGGTGTGGGGCTGAAGGAGGTTAAATGGTGAGAAATCAATGATATCCTTCCGTCAGAAAGAGCCAACAAATTAAGTGGTAGTATCAGCATCTTATTCATTTTTCATATATGTCACCAGGAAAGATCTAGAATAATGTTGCGCTTTGCTGATTTGCTTGAGAAGCATGCTGATGAAATAACAGCTCTTAAAGTTTGGGATAATGGGAAGCCATATGATCAGGCAGCARCAGATGAAATACCCCTGCTCATTCRTCTTTTCCGGTATTATGCTGGTAAGTAGTGGTGGATGCAGAAATATTGGTCAAGGGGGAACTAAATTTAATTATATAAATTACCTCCAAATGATTATAACTTATAAGTAAAAAAATTGACTACTAAGTATATTAATGATTACAATGAACCCCAATGATCTCACTTATATACAAAATTTTAGCTTAATAAGATCACTACTTAGCCCSAAGTTCATTCTAAATGATAMTCTTTATGTCTTTGAGTTCATTTATACCTTTTCCTTTAAAAAGAGTTGACCATCTTGGTGTTGTTGTTACCATTTCATAGGCTGGGCCGACAAAATCCATGGCCTCACAATTCAGGCTGACGGTCCGCATCATGTCCAGACGCTGCATGAACCCATTGGTGTTGCAGGGCAAATTATACCATGGAACTTCCCTCTTCTGATGTATGCTTGGAAGGTTGGGCCTGCATTGGCTTGTGGTAACACTGTAGTACTTAAAACTGTTGAACAGACACCATTATCTGCCCTCTATGTTTCAAAGCTTTTCCTTGAGGTAATATAAAGATTTGTAACACTCAAATTTGCTCAACTTCCTTCGCTTCTCTCTGTCTCTCTCTTTTTTTACATTTTGAAGGATAACCTTAATTCTATGTTGTATGCATTCAACAGGCAGGACTTCCTCTTGGTGTGCTAAATATTGTATCTGGTTATGGTCCCAGTGCTGGTGCTGCTCTTGTTGCTCTTGCTGATATTAGTTTATATTTATGTCCTTTCACTCATACCTTCATTATTTGCTCTTGGTGTAAATCGAACACATTTATGGAGTCGTTTAAGTATGATGGATTTTAAATATATTGGATTTTAAATTGTCATATAATTTTTTTCATCGATAGACTGTAATTGGAATCATAACTCTTATTTATTCAAATTGTATTAATATGTAAAAAGCAACTGTAACTTATATCATCATTAAATCTTATCTAATAAAACCAGTAAAACTTTAAAATCGTTAAAATTCACGGCTCCCGCTGCATTGCGCAGGTACACAACTAGTATATATATATATATATATATATATATATATGCAAATTGAGAAAATTAATTGAATGTGCTATACTTAAATTTAAGAAGTATGGATAAGTTGTAAAAATGATTGATGATGAAAAAGAAATTACGAGTAGAATAGGGAAAACAACATATTTAAGGTTATGAGAATATTTTGATGTACCAAAGTATCAACCTGACCAACCCGTTAGGTTTGAGTTAGGTTGGGTTGAAAATTTTCAAACCATAAATATTAAATTAGGTTCTTCAAATGTCTTCAACCCGATAAACCTAACCTATGAGCACCTCTAATTCTCATAACATCCTACACAATGTTATTATTTATTGTCCTACGATTATTGTCCACTTGCACATCACCCAATCTAATCAACTCAAGATCAATCTTCATCACCACCATTTGAGCTTAAAAGTTTGTCAAATTCTCGAGCATCTAGCTTTGAAAAAACGTTACATTTAGAGCACCATGACGTGCTAAAGATAAATATTTAACCCAATTTACTTCAAAATAATCGCTTGATAAATATACCCAAGAAAAGTAAAGTAACAAGTTGTTCTAGGTTCATGCCCAATAACAAAACTAAACCAAACGAATTCAATATATCACAATTGAAAGTAGGGTTGGAGCCGAAGGTGTTAAGAGATTTGTTATCTACCTCAAAGGATAAAACTACTTGAAGTCTGACTTGTAAAAAGATTTAGCACAACTTTTTTTAACAAATACTGATAAGGTAGAAGTGTACCTGTGCAATGTAGAGCGATTCTGAAGCTGATAACTCGAACTCTTAAGTTCTTGTTTGGCTATATTTTCTATCGCTTTTGATTTTATCTTATTTCATTGTTTCGTATGGTTTTAAGCGAAGAAATATTTGTTTAATATTTTACAAAGATCATAGAAAGTGATGTTATCACTTGCTTACAATTGTTCTTTGAAATATAAATTCTAAGGTAATCAATCTTATTGTAGTACTTGTTAACCTTTTAAAGTTTATTCACTTTTAGATGGTGACAAAATGAAATTTTATAAAAGCATCCAACATAGATCAATTATGAACTTAGAGAAGGAGAGGCTTTCTATAGCCACATTTTCAGCCCTTACATTGGATGGGCATAGGGACCAACACCAATCTTGATCACTTTCAATAACCAAGATAGAGTGATGGGCCATTTATCAACATTAATTGGGTAAGCGTTTAGAGTCATCATCCTTATTTACTGTATCAGGTAAGATTCCAGTCATTAAAATGGCATAACAAATTTAAGCGCCTCTTACCCGATTATCGGTAATTGGGTATGAGTCATGACCCTCACTTACTGGGTAAGGTAAGTAACTTGGTAGGTACTTACCCGCTTAGATTTTCATAAACGACCCCTAGATTTCAATATGAGTTCTTTTTGAGAGAATTTAAAAATAAAAAGTAACATTGAGCAATATTATATATGATTCATGGTATTTTATAACTCTTTGTACTATGATGTATTATATTTTAAGATCCAAGATCTCAATTGAATTGAAGTGTTTTAAAAGGTTTGTTGTAATAGCTATCGTGACATAAGACTTGTGTCTCATGCCATGTTAAGTCTTAATTTAGATCAGAAAAATCAAAGAACTACAATGAAATGACATATATGTAAATAAAAGGGAAGGTAAGGTCAGTTAAGCAAGGGTTTAAAATTAGATTGGAGGGCCTAATTGAAAAAAAAACATTATTATTCTTTTATTATTTAAAATTCAATAATTCAGAAAGTTATCTTCCACTTTTATCACTATTAACTCTAACCTCCTCTCTCTCTCTCTCTCTCTCTCTCTCAAAAATAGAGATGGACCCTAAATTTTCAGAGCACAAAAGGCTCAAATGTAGAAGAAGATGTTGCAGTAGTTGCCTTAGTTGGGATGGAGGCCACATAAGAAGAAATGGCGGTGGTGCTAGAGAAAGGGGTGTAGCTAGGAAGGCTGAAGTTAGAGTTTAATGGTGAAAGGGATGCTGTAATTAGATGTTCCTGGTTATATGCACATGTGCATGCAACACATGTTCATCATCTATGTTTTCTGATGCTGAAATTGGATTTCAATCATTCATCTTTGAAAATCTATGTTTTTGGAGTTTATGCACATGTGAATATAAGGAGGAATTGAAGCCCTCGTCTTTTTAGTATGGTTCTTTGGTTTTTGCACATGCGAATACATAAGAGGAATTCAAGCTTTCATATTCATCTCTCTCTCTACTTAGGTCTTTTCTGGGTTTTACGCACACATGAATATGATGAATATGGTGTCTCATTCATAAGTGCATTCAACCTTGAAAACTGAAAGGAAAGAGAGCATCGTGATTGATTCACATGTGCATACAACCCAAAAAATGAAGAACGGTGAACATGATGACTCAATCACATATAACCAAAAAACGAATGAAGGTAAATAGAACGACTCATTGACATGTGCATACAACATATAAATTGAAAGAATATGAATACAGAGATTTATTCACTGGTGCATGCGACCCAAAAATCGAAAGACAATAAATACATTGATTCATACACATGTGCATGTAACACATAAATTGAATGAAATAATCGGTTATTAAATATTTTTTTTGTAGATTGTTGAAATATTTTTGTGTAGATTTTTCTTATAATAGATGATGTTTCCATAAATTGTGGTAACTTTCTTTTATTTATGGGATTTTAATAATTGGAAATAATTATACATTAACGAAATGTACCATTTTGCCCTTTTTTATTTGATAAACTGTTAACTTTGATATTTTTTTTTTAAATCGTTGGCTTACAACTCATTGGTGGTTAGTAGACCGTTCCTTAGTTTTTCACTTTTTTGCGCTTTTCCCGTGAACCTCATATTTATATATCTATACTTATAATAAATAAGTAACTTGGTGACACGTGTCATCTTCTGGTGAGGTGGTTTTCTTGTTTTCCCGCCTGAACACGTATCTAGACACAATTTACATTAGTGGTTCAATTAGACTCATTTGAACGTATCTAAACACAATTTACATTAGCAGTTCAATTATACCCATTTAATTGATCACTATTAAAAAATGTGGTTTTTCCGACGGCAAAATTCGTCAGAAATCCGTAGGAAAAACAACTATCCGACGGATATTGGCGTCGGAAAAACCCCCGCCGCTAAATGCAAATTCCGTCTGAAATCTGTCGGTAATGTTCAAAGAAGTTTTATTTATATTTTTTTCTTTCCAAAAATATATATTTAAAAGAAGTTCAAAATTTCCGACGAATAATAACTTTTATAATAAAAAATGATATTCCGTCGGAATTTATTAAAAAAAGTTTTTTATATTTTCTTATAAAACATATATATTTTTTAAATAAATTCCGACGGAATATAACTTTTTATTAGATAATTACAATCCGTAAGATTTTTTTTGAACACATTTTTTTGGAAGGGAAAAGAATAAAAAAAGCATTCTTAAACATTTTCGACGGAGTATAATTAAATATAAAAATCAATTAAAATCCGTCGTAAATTTTAATTTAATTAACGCTAATTTATTTATTTAAATAAATTAGACCAATTTTCTGACGGATTTCCAACGGATTTGTGACAGTATAAAATAAGTAAAAAAATCCGTTACAAATCCATCGGGAAAGTTGTAGAAATAAAAATTTATTTTATTTTTAAATTCAGTGACGGATTTGTGGGGGATTTGTGGCGGACATCGACAAAAATTGACTTTTCTTGATTATACAGAGCTCTGAAGTCTGAAGAGTTTTACTTTAGAGTTATTTCAAGAGTACAAATACAAGTCTGAAGTCATTCTTTAGAGTTATACTTAATAGTTATTTCAAGAGTACAAGTCTGAAAAGTCGTTCTAACTTTACTTCTAGGTTTAAATTCAATTTACTGATATAGTTTCATTTCTAAATTTAATTTTATTATAGGGTTAATTTCATTTTAACTAATTATTGATATAGTTTCATTTCTAAATTCAAATTTGAAGAGTCATTCTTAAGAGTTATTTTTCAGAATCACTTCAAGAGTACAAGTCTGAAGTAGCATCGTACTTTCGATGATCATTCATATTTGTAAGATAAGTTTCTGACATGATTTAATTTTTTCAAATTACCCCGTGTAATACACGAGATCAAACCTAGTATATATATATATATATATGTTTTCTATTAGTACTCAACGAGTCAATGATATTAAACAATTTAAATCACGTTGTATACTAAAAACTAACAAATACGATATTAAAAGTGTAAGAAAATTCAAATATTACGTTACAAAAACCCCCACATTAGGCGTTGACATGCCAAAGGTTGAGGATGCAAGCCTTATGCCACGATGGTTGTTACAGCGAACCTTTTAGAACATTTCAATTCAATTGAGATCGTGGATCTTAAATTATAATATGAACATCACAGTACAAAGAGTTATAAAATACCATGAATCTTATATAATATTGCTTAATGTTACCTTTTCTTTTAAGTTCTCTAAAAAAGAATTCATGTTAAAATCAACAAGAGTCGTTTATTAAAAGCTAGCCAGGTAAGCACCTACCAAATTACTTACCTTACCGAGGGTGGTGACCTTTGCAATATAAAGAGACTAGGGCTTTAGATCTGACATATACTCAAAATAATGTCTATGTAACATATTTGAGCAAAAAATTGATTATCGACAACCCCAAGCGCTCTTTAGGAACCCACATATGAGGAGGCATTTTACAACTAAGTCAACGGCTAAGGCTAGTGGGTAACTTATTATGTTCATATGATTTGTCTATTTAAATTGTTGTTTATGATTTTAAATAAATATGTGAAGAAACAAATTCTCTTTTCTTTAAGAATAAAGATCTACAAATGGATCGTACTTCTTTATGTTTTAGCCTGTATTTAGTCATTTTCAGTCTTATGTCATTGTCGTTTATCTTTATGTTCACAATTCTACTTTTGGGAGGTGAGGGACATGGGTTTCTTGACTTGAGGCCGTTGATTTTTGTTGTCTAGCAACATGTTCGATTTTTGGGACGATATCGTACAATATTTTGCAACTTCCACTGTAAAGCTGGCATGATTTTATAGTGAATTTTGAGATGCCTCAGGTTGTATGCGTAGGTCGCATATGTACTCTCACAGTTTTTATCACCTTTTTTTTTGATCATTTGGTTACTTATTTTCTTCAACATATTACACTAAACACTTCCAAACCCCATAGACTAGCCAGGTGAAAGGCTTCATATAGAACTTGCCTTTGGAGTATTTGATATATTTAAAATATCTCCTAGAAAATGTATTAATGTTAGTAAATTCAATTGTTTTTTTTACTGCGTATATTAAATCTCTTTTGGGTAAGTGTTTGTCTACTAGAAGGTCGATAACGTTTCTATATATTTTTAGGAAATTCGATAATAAGTAGATAGTGGTAGATGCCACCACTTGATCTGTTATAAACATAAGCATGTTTTACTCAAAATTTGACAGGAGCATAAACAAATATAACTAACTACTTGTACCATTGTGTAGATGACAATTTAAGTCCATCCAGAGACTTATTGTGTTTGCAGATCCAATCAAACATTCATACTTGTTGTCATAGATGAAGTCTTATAGTTTCTTTATGTAGATGGTTTTTTTTCTAAATCTCCATGTAGAAAAAGATGTTTTCACATCTAATTGTTAATAGATACCTTTCTCTGTGAGAAGCCTTTAGCTACTAAATAATCCTTACACCCTTGTCATCTTTGACTTTGTAGACCCATTTACAACCAATTCAGTAATTTATATAACTCTCAAGTGTTGATTTTGTACACAAACTTACATTTCCACCTGCTTTGTTCATAGCCATTTTGCACTCTGGCTTATCGCCTTTTGAAAAGTCAAATGGTCATCATGCAAAACATACTCAAACTGATAAGTAAACCTCACATTTGCGTTATCCCAATCACCATACATGTTAGAGGAAAAATAGTTCTTTGGCTCTGCCTCGTAGGTACTGTAACTAGAACTGGATCACCTTGATCTAAACATCATTCAAAGATTCTACCTGAGTAGTAGAAACTAGATCAAAAGGTTGATGTATCCGGTGCACTTACATCGTCTTCAAATTCTGACCCCAAAGAAATGTCGCAGACATATTATCCAGGTACAAATAAATTGAATATAATCTTTTCACCGCCAGTTGTAGGAGAATGAGAAGAGATAATATTCAGTTCATAAGTGGATTGATGATTTTGATTAGAATTGAACATGATCGATTTGTTGAACGTGATGTGTTGAGAATGAATCACCTTTCAGGTGACAGGATTTAGATTTAGATGCGGTAACCTTTAATGCCATCTGTATAGTCGAGTAGGAATCCCTTGGTGGCTCTAGAATCTAGTTGGTCTGGACTTGTAACTAAATATATACAAGATGATAAAATACTCATATGTATTTCAAACATATGTTTCCACTACCCCTCTAAGCTTCTTCTAGAATCTTTCTCCCATTAGCCAAATGAAGTAACCTGTTTATAATGTGGACGACTGAATGAAATGCTTCGGCCTAAAAAGATTTAAGGAACACCAATGTTGTTAATATACATTGGGTTTTATTTAATAGAGTCCTACTCAATGGCTCGACAACTTCGTTTGATTGAAGATTGCTAGGTATGGTGTAGTGTTGGTGGAAACCTCTACGTGAACAAAAGTTTTGAAAGTTACCGGTGTAGTTGTTGGTCCTGAACGAGTAACAAGGCTTCTATGGTTTGTAGAAGGAAGGGGATTTGAATACAAAAACATATTTTACTTTTTAAACTCTTATTGATTGTATAGAACAATCAATCAATGAATCAAATTCTATACAAAGAAAAGAAGGTAAAAACCTAATCTAAAACAACCTTTAACTTTACAACTCGAGATAACTTTAAGAATCTTTAGCCAACCTCACACAGTTCTCTCTTGCAAAATAACACATGATATTATCTCATTTAGACGCTCGGGAAAAGGAGATCTTCACTAGTATACTTGAGGTATTTAATGCAATGCAACAGTACATGCCACGTGTCATCGAGGGAGAGGATGACAGGGTCTACATGTCCTTAATTTGGACAACCTTGGCCGCTAGTGAAAAGTGTACTAGGATAGTGGAAATGCATAAATTCGACGATAAAGCATAAGCCATATTGTATCTTTTTATATAATTGCATGGTTTTAATATTTTTAAGAGAGAGAGAGACTTGATCTACAAGATTTTGATTCATCTAGGAGGGGGGACGTTGAAGGCATCTTCAATACTTGCTCAACTTCTTGCTTGATGAGTGCTCACTGTTGGAAATTTGTTGGTTGGAAGTTAACCTTCCATTCCACATTGGTAGAGACTTAATTTCTAGAAAAGCTTATAAGGCTATCTCTGGAAGTGGGCTTTGAACATGTTGGTGGACTCATGGTGGGGGTCTTGAGTGGAAGGCCCAACACACACGCGTGGCCGTGGCCGAGGACGCGGGCGCGGGATTCGCCAAGGTGGCGCGAGGAGGCGCACTTTGCACTTATCTTTTCGATAAAAAATTCGTTAAGGAGAAATAATTATCAGTTTTTTAAATTTGGATAATTATTAGTTTAATTCAAAAAAATTAATCAAACTTTGACTTGGTATTATCCACTTTTTGATAATGATCATGGGAGGATTTCGTGGAGCATATTTGTGAGACTTTCATGGAGCATTTCGTGGCTTCAACCGGTATTTAAATACTGGTTGAAGTCGTCTCAAAATATACACAGAAAACTGATATTTACTCTCCTACGAATTCTGCTCCTTTTCTCTCTACCGTTTTTCTACATAAATCCTTGCTCTATATTCGTTGTGATTGCTGTTTACAAACGAATTGCCTACTGCATTAAATCCTGAGGCTTTGCGACTAGCAGACTCACAACTTCTTAAGAGTGGTCGTATAAAACCTTTAAGGACAGGTTTTCCGTGCAGTTCATCATCCGAATCGACAATATATTAAACAGGTTGGTTTTATAATTTTCGCATTGTATTTAAATTTCTCGTTCACTAAGTGAACACTCTGCTTCTATCCCTTTCTTTCATTGAATCTATCGAGAAAGACAGATTCAATCTGTGTGAACTGGCACGTATTGAGGTTTTTGGTGGGTCTGAATACAAAAAGGTTTAACTTTTTTTTTTCGCTATAATATAATTAAATTTTATTAAGATTAAATTTTTATTTGGTGTTCATTTTTCTTATTGGAATTATTTTTCTCAACAATCTTAAAGGTTTTAAATCAAATGGACACCGGAAATTATCGTATTCTCAATCAAGACATGATGAAATTGGACAAGTTTGACGGATCGAGTTACACTCGTTGGGCGGACAAAGTGAAATTTATGCTCATGGTGTTAAAACTCTACTATGCATTGGACCCAAGCTTCCCTCCCATTCCCGAAGATCCGGTCCCTGAACCAGGACAACAACCGGACCTTCAAAGAATTGCCGATCTACAAAAGCTTAGAATGATCCGCAAGGAAGAGGAAACTCTTGTTTGTGGACACATTAAGAATGCTTTGTCAGATCGTCTATATGATCTGTATTCCCCGATTATGTGTCCTCGAGAGTTGTGGAAATCCTTGGAATTCAAATACAAGTCACAAGAAGATGGCACCAACAAATATCTTGTGTCTCAATATTTGAGATTCCAAATGGTTGATGATAAACCTATTCTGGAGCAAGTGCATGAGCTCCAAGTTTTAGTAAATAAATTAAAAATGCTTTCTATTGCTATCCCTGAAATTTTCCAAGTAGGGGCAGTGATTGACAAACTGACCCCATCTTGGAAAGATTTTTCAAAAAGAATGATGCATAAAACCGAAGATTATTCTTTGAACGATTTACTAAAACACCTTTGTATTGAGGAAGTGGCACGTAATCGGGAAAGAAGAGGCAAGTCTATGATGAATGCCAATAGTGTGCAGGCTGGAGGCAAGGGTAAGGGAAGGGCCGGAGGGCCAAACAATATGTGGAACTTGGGTCCATAAAAGAAGAGTTTTAAGAGATCAGGAGTCATTCAAACCCGAGACAGAAGTTTAAGAGGGTCGAAAGATGTCACGTCTGCGAAGAGACGGGATATTATGATCGTGAGTGCAAGGACCAAAAGTCCGGACCCCCTGTTGCTAATTATGTTGAGGGGATTTAACACCTCGTGGCGAATCTCCCCATGGAAGAGATTGACATGATTTCAGAGGCCGCCACGAGAATTGTGGCAGCAAGAGGTGGCTGGTACTTGGCCTCTGGAGCCACTGTTCATGTTTGTGACTCCAGGTTCAAGTTTGTTGAATATGGACCAGTTAGAGATGGGAAGCAAGTGATAGCTGCGAACAACGGCCGTGCAGATGTCGTTGGAATGGGTACCATGCTACTGAAGTTCACTTCCGGCAAGACCGTCATTCTCTGAAATGTTCTTTACGTGCGTTCCATTAACAAGAACTTAGTCTCTGCAAGCAAACTCGATGAAAACGGGTTTGGAATAAATATAGAGGCTAGGAAGGTCGTGATCTACAAGAGGAAGATCTTTATTGAAAAGGGATACAACCAGTTGGGTATGTATCGCCTTAATCTGAGTGAAGATGGTTGTGAGGAGGGCGGAACGAGTGAATCGGTAGGAAGTAATGTGTTAGCCACGTTTGATAGTGATACAAATTTTTCAGTTTCTATGGTTGAAAGTGATGTAATCCCGAACGATTTTGATAAATTTGCTTCTTTGGATTATTCTGTTTGTTCTATTTCTTTATGGCATAAATGTCTTGCGCATACAAATGTGAAAAATATTGAAAAGATGCATAACAAAGGTTTAATCAAAATTGATAACAAAGACTTTGGAAAATGTGAAACTTGTGTAAAATCAAAGTTTACAAAGAAACCTTTTCCTTCTGATAAAAGGGACACATCAATTTTAGAATTAATTCATTCTGATATTTGTGAATTAAATGGAATACTTACCCGATGAGGTAAAAGGTATTTCATAACATTCTGCCGCCAAAGCTGGTTCACCATCTAAGGGCAAGAAAGTAACCACAGCTGAGAAATCAACTAAGGTGAAATCATCCACAAAGGCTGCTCCAGCAGTCAAGGTGAAGAAAACCGTTGACGCCTTTCCTTCAGGCTCAGCAAAGAAAACTCCTGCTGAAAAGTCTTCATCATCAGACATTGTAATCCCTACCACTAAAGTCTTTTCTTCAGACTCAGTGAAGACTTCCACTGAAACTACTTTAGTAGTATCAAGGGTTGTTCCTCTTTCCATTCAAACCTCTTCAGGTTTAATGATGCCATCTACTGATACTGATTCATGAAGATCAGATGATGAAGCCTCTAACAAAGCTGGACCCCAATAGCTGGGTACCAATAGCAATTCTTATTTTGTTTCCTTGCTCAGGATGTCAAAGGCATATGATATCTAGACAGTGGCTGTTGAAGACATATGACTGGAGATATATCTCTTCTATCTCACTTCAAGGAAGAAAGATGACCTTCCGTAACCTTCGGTGGAAATGGAAAAGGATATACCAAAGGCTTTGGTATATTATCCAACGGTACAACAACTTTCAAACGCGTTGCATACGTTGAAGGACTGAAGCACAATCTTCTTAGCATCAGCCAACTGTGTGATAAAGATTATACAGTTAAATTCTCAAAGAATTCTTGTCATGTTCTCGACAAAGATGATAAGGTTGCTCTAACCGGCTCTCGTCTAGAGAATGTTTATATCATCAACATGAATTCTCCTCTCACTGAGAATAGTTGATTCTTCTCTAAGGTCTCATCAGATATTAACTGGTTATGGCACAAACGACTATCTCATTTGAACTTCAAGACACTCAGTGAGCTGTCAAGAAATGATCTTGTCACAGGTCTTCCTCAACACTCGTTTGCAAAGGAATCTCTTTGCTCAGCCTGTGAAAAAGGAAAACACACAAGAGCTAGCTTTAAGTCGAAGCAAATCTCTTCAGTGACTGCACCTCTTCAGCAATTGCACATGGATCTCTTTGGTCCAGTCAACGTGCAATCCCTAGCTGGAAAGAAGTTCACACTTGTCATTGTTGATGAGTATGCTAGGTATATGTAATATTCTGGTTGTTATTTCAAGTTTATATATATATATATATATATATGGGTATGTATGTATGTGTGTTATATTTATAAGGGTTAATTTAAATTTTATTTTAAATTAAGAAAAAAGGGAAGGTCGGCTGGTTGAGCCGCCCACCACCTCCCCTCCTTTTTCTTAGATATATATAGAATTTTGGGAAGTAAAGGATATACACATACTATATTTAGAAGGTTTTTCTCTGAAAAATCAGAAGGATTGCTAAAGAAGGGGATTCAAAAGCTTAGATACTCGATTTCTAAAAGGTGAGTGTATTAAAGCTTTGAGTATAAAGTGTTTATATACAATTTGGTAGAATTTGGAACTGGTTATTATGAATTCTGTATCAATTTATGCAAACCGTTTAAGTGATGCCCAGATTGTTATTCAGACAAATAACTTTTCAAGTATCAACCGGGTTTATCTTAAACCGTGTAAGAGGTGACCGGATATTAGTCTAAACCGGTCAAGTGTTGTGCGGTGTATTGACTGGATTGTTTTAAACCAGACAAAGGTTGGGCAATGTATCGTCCGGTTTACTTTAAACCGGTTAACATTATAAGTGAAGTATTCTCCGGATTTGTAATCCGGACAAAGATGTTAATTTCAGGTGTTAAGGTTGACCGGACTTGTTATCCGGACAAGATTGACTGGACTTCAAGTCCGGATAAAAAGATAGAAAGTTTTTTTTTGAAATGTTTTTGAGATGAAATGGCGCGAGAGAGATGAAATGGCGGTGTAACCGCGAGAGAGATG
>NC_037532.1:11034757-11037206 GCF_001531365.2 Cynara cardunculus var. scolymus
TTTTTTTTCCGATAAATTCAGTGGGGGATTTGTGGGGGATCTTTGGCGGATATGGATAAAAGTTGACTTTTTTTGACTTTTTTGGTATCCGTCGGAAATCCGTCGGTAATATTTCCGACGGAATTTCCGCCAGAAAAATCCGTCGGTGATGCCCTTTTTTTTAGTAGTGGTAAGAAAAAATCTTCACCCTTAAATGCATATTAGGATGAGATGGAAAACATATTTCTATTTCAGATTTCATTTTCCAAGATGAGATGTATCAGATCAATCCCCGTATCAAGAAAGATTCATGGGTGAATTTGTGATTAAAGGCGATTATGGGTCCAAATCCCTTTTTACGTTTATCATCTTAATTCTTATTCTCATTGATCCTTTGCATATATATATATATATGTGTGTGTGTGCGCGCGCACACGTGTGCATACGCATATGTATGTGTGTATCAAATTAAAAAGAGTAATTTTTTTTTTCATATAACATGTTTAATACAAAAGTATATAATATAATTAATATATTAAAAAAATTAAGATAAATTTATGGGTTTCCGGAATTTGATTCATTCATATGTAAATACTAATTATGAATTTCCAAAAACCATTTAATTTTCCATAATTATTTTTACAAAATGGATAAATAAGTATATTATAAAAATTGAAACAAAAATTGTACATTTTAGATGTAGTGATTCATATATAAAACAACATATAAAAAGTGATTTACACGGTTTGTATTGTTTTTGTGATTCGAATTGTTGTTTTTTGCAAAACTTGTACCCATAAAAAGAAATTAATCGGAAAATTTATTTAATGTTAATAAATACATCGAAACCGAAATAATGGATTAGAAATTTCAAAGTTTCGTAAACCCTTTATTGAAGAGGAAGGGCATTGTTGTTGGTATAAAGTGTCTTTCATTTGTCTTAACATAACTAGATTTTGTTAGAAATATATAATTGACCTTAAAGATATGTGCCCTAATCATATCCACCGACAATGTCCCATATATCTTGTATCACATCCACGTAACTTGAAAACCCTAGAATAGAAGTTGGCCAATTAATCAAAGGAAGGAAATTTTGATTTGGGTTAAGATAAGATAGATCTCTTGGCCTTCTTAAAGATACGGAGTTGTTTTTCATCCATGTCAATTTCAAGACGTTATAACTGATGATAGAGATGGAGATATGTGCAGCTAATCCCATCCATCGACAATTTCTCATATATCTCAGATGATCCATTTAACTTGATAGACCTAGCATACAAAACTCAACTTCAAACGTTTTAAATTCAAGCCAACCATACTTAGTATCTGTAGTCTCTCTTTGTTAACACAACCACATAACGGGTTACATATGTCCACTAATGATCTTCTGATGGATGATAATTAGAATGCAAATTTAATGCATAAATCAACATTCAGTGGATGTATGATAAAGTTTTAGTTACATTCAGAGTAGCAATAAAATCAAGAATTTAACTCTCATGCCGATTTTGCATTCTTCCGATGCAAACATCGTACGTTTAGAGGAATCTTTATATGCTTTGTAAAATTCCTCTTATTTTACTAGTTGCTATTTTAGGGTTTTTAAATTTTTGTGTCGTAATCAAAATTGATACTTCATTAAACTATGCTTACATTTAATATTTCATAAAGACAGTAGTACATCCTATATAACATGTGTTAAGTACTATTTTAATTTGTTGTTTTACGACATGCATTGGTAATTTATTTCTCTTTTGATGAATGGAGAAATTAAAGGGGCATTGGCAAAATGATTTAGAAACAAAAAGATCAACTCTTTTTGGAATAACAAGAGCAGTAAGTTAGAAACTTAGTATAACTAATTAATGACGTCAATATTTTTGTTTATTGGTATTTAAGATGTTGTGATTTTTATTTTATTTGAACGTATTAAGTCTCTTTTTATTGATTTAGTTCGGTATATTGAAATTAAACTAAAGGACCGTTTGTCAAACATTTACACAGTAAACGTTTATCGGTAAAATCTAACACTATCATTTACTTATCGGGTAAAATTTTTGTCCACCAAAATGGTATTTTATGCAACAATTTACCCGGTAAGCTCTTACCGTAGTAAGAGTCGTCGCCCTAACTTACCGGGTAAGACTCTTGGTCTTTGTCTCCTTCTTACCGGGTAAGATTCTTGCTCCTTACCATATTCATCCGATAAAGTAATGTGACTTGATGTTCACTTACCCAAATAAGCATTTGGTAAACCATAATAAAATTTATTTCACAAATCTATACTATATTATAAAGTATTTGATAAAAACTCTTAAAAACAATTTTTTATGTATGAAATACTGTAATTGATGCATATTACTTAAAATTCAAAATTACAAGTACATTGTGCATAAATACAACTTATTAAAGGTCCATGTTTGAATTCGTGTAACTAACTGCAGATAAACATAATAAAATAGAGGAT
>NC_037532.1:11037356-11055034 GCF_001531365.2 Cynara cardunculus var. scolymus
TTATAATTAAAAAAATTTGAATTAAAAAATTATACAAAAAATAGGAATTTTAAATAGTTAATTTGATACTAATATCGATATATTTTTGTCAAATTTGTATGATATCTTCAAATTTATATTTTATTCAAAAATAAAATCATCATCGTTTTTTTCAAAATCACATAAAACCATATTATAACATCAATTGAGATAAAAAATAAAATAAAATATTAAAATCAAGATACATCTTGTTGCATTGCACGAGTACCCTTTTAATAGTTATTAAAAACATATAAGTTATAAAATTGCACCAATCTCTTATAAGATGCAGAAATAAAACCCTATATTTACCATAAATGAAAAATATCCACTTATGGCTTCGGACACATAATTACCCTCATATATAAATATATTATATATGTATAATAAAATATATTATATTATTACATGATACCATTTATGCTCCAGAATCTTTAAAAAGATATAAAAATATATTTTCTTTCAATAAGTAACTTCAAATTTCAAACCAAGATCTAAATATCCTAACGGCGCTTTCTGGGCCTCAACGGGTGACGATCAGTCTCAGAGATCTCAGAAGTATACTTAATGAAACAAATGATTTTAACATCTTATTATAAAATGAAACATATAAACTCAAACTCAAAAACTGTTTTAACTCATTTTCCTAACTTAGCCTGACATAATAAACTGGAAATATAAAAATAAACAGGAATAGGATTAAGAAACTTACAAAAAGTCCGAACCAGTCGGCTTGCTTCTTATTATTCAAAAACTTAAGCTTGATACCTTTACAAACAAGAGAAGAGAGAAATTGCTATCCTGAACTATGAAAACTCTGCCTAAAGAGAGAGACAGACCTCCCATTAAATAGCCAACAAAAAGGGAAAGAGAGGAAAAGAAAAGAAAACAACTGTATTACAGCTGTGATAAAAGACAAAGGACCTTTATAAAAAGTCGTAAAAGAAAAAGAGATGCCTTATTAAAGCCGAATAATCAGGTTTTTTTAAAAGCCGAGAAAACAGGCTTTATAAAAGCCTCTTTTTGACAATTTGGCAAACTTGTCAGTATAAGGACAAAAAGAAACTATTTGCTTTGTTTGATAGAATCTTTTAGGGTCTCTAGAGCTTCTTCTAGAGAAATAGCTATCTCTTCTGATCCTTCCAAGCTTTGAGCGTCTTGTTGGATATCTGAATTCATTGAAACGTCTGATCTCGAAGGACAAGGTCCTATGTTCTGATAGAGATCCTTCTTCATGTTCTCAATGTAGAGATCAACAATCTCATCTTTTGAAAGTGTTCCAGTGTATTTCTGGGATAACTGCTGAAAAGGGCTTGGAATTTCTGAGCTCTCTTTGGCTTGTTTCTGATCTTCAAAATCCTTTTTGAAAATTTGGATTTTCTTTGTAATGGTATCGTAGAGATCAGCTTCTTCTATGACCGAAGATCCTGGACAAACATGATCTAGTTTGTCCCAGTATTTGGTAAGACCCTGTCTTTTAATACAAGGAATCATAAAATCGTTGTAACCAAATATTGGTTTCCATTTCCAAATCCAGGGAACTCCAAATTCTATAAAGAATAAGCAAATATTGCCTTCTTCAATATTGTAAAGACTTTTACAGTTATTAACTGTTGGAGAATATATCATCCAGTTTTTGATATGTTTTTTCATATGTTCTGGAAACATATCAGAACAAGTTCCAAAATTTTTCCACCATAAGAAAAACAAATTTGGAATAGGAGTATGAAAACAATTTTCACAGATTTTCAGGAACCAAGAATGTCTTTTGTTTTCATTTTCGTATAACAAAACATTAGTAAAACCCTGGATATAATCCCAGTAATTGAACTTAAAATTATGTTTATGAGCAGTAGAAAACCATTCTTTCTCAGCAAGAGGAGTAAATCCCCATTCCTCAAAAGATATAATCTTTTTGATCACTAGTTTCGAAAAACTGAAATTGCCATTGGCCTCATCTATGTTATTTGAAGTATGATGAGTGATCTGTACAGATTTTGTAGAGTGTAAAAGACCTTCATAATATTGTCTTTGTTTCAAGGAACCATGTACAAAAGATGTCTTATTAAGATATCTTTCTAAAAGAAAATATGGATTATCTTTCCATTGAAGATCTTTTTCTTCAACAAGAAGTATAACTTCTTTGAATTGTGACTCATGGAATTGAGAATTCGAAGAGTCTTCCTTACTAATATTGGCATAGGAATTGGTAGCTGCAGATGATTCTGCCTTCTTTTCCTTAATATAATTAAAGTATGCTTCTGCTAACGGATGGTCTTTAGGAATATCATCCATAAAACCTTTTACATCTTTATTATGGGATAAGTCAGAAGCTATAAGCTTTTGTTTTCCCATCTGGGCAATAACATTGTTACCTCCTCTTCCTCTATTTGAGGAATTTCGTCCACCTCTTCCTCTTCCTGAGGATCTTTCACCTCCTCTATAAGAGGAGTATGAACTATAGTTCGAGCTCATACCTGAAATCATGACAAATATTCACGGGTTAAGAAATCAGGAAGGTGGTTATCAACACCTTTGATATGAAGAATAGTAAAATCAAAAGGGGCAAAGATGAGCTTGCCATCTAGCAAACATTTGCTTGGAAACATCATGTTTAAAATCGCTGCTAAACATAAATTGAGCAGAACTACAATCAGTCTTAATTAAGAATTTTTGATTGTATAAATCATCTTGAAATTTTAAGACACATTTGACAATTGCAAAATGCTCTTTAACAACAGTAGAATAATTCATTTGAGCACCTTTCCATTTACCAGAATAAAATCTAATAAGGTACTCCTGCTTAGAGAGAGGATTAATTTGTTTTAAAATGCCTCCATAACCAATGTTAGAAGCATCAGTCTCAACAATCTTATTCCAAAGAGGATTAGGAAGCATAAGACAGGGAAGGTTTTTAACCTTTTTCTTAATTTCTTGGACAGCTAAAGTATGACTATCTGTCCAGTTACAAGAATTTTTCTTAAGACGATCATAGAGGATAGAAGTATAACAACTAAGATCTTTGATATAAGAAGAAATATAATTTAAACTACCCAAAAATCTTTGTAATTGGGTTCTATCAAGAATTTGATCAGGAAATTTGTCTCCGAATTCAAGACTCTTTTGAATAGGAATAATAGTCCCTTTTTCAATATCATGACCTAAAAACCGGATTTTGGTTTTAAAAAGAGACATTTTGGGTGTAGAAATAACTAGCCCGTTTTGAATAACAAGAGATTTAAAAATATTCAAATGTTTGAAATGACTCTCTATATCTTTAGAGAAAACAAAGATATCATCAATGTAAACAATAATGAAGTTACTATAAGGGTAAAAAATGTCATTCATAATTTGTTGAAATTCAGAAGGAGCATTTTTTAAACCGAAAGGCATAACTTTCCATTCATAATGTCCCATAGGAACATTGAAAGCAGTTTTGTAAATATCAGATTCAGCGATCTGAATTTGCCAATAACCTGATTTTAAATCAAATTTTGAAAAGATCAGGGCTTGAAAAAGCCTATCTAAAAGATCTTTTTTGTTGGGAATAGGATGTCTAATCCATTTCAAAACTTTGTTAAGGGGCTTGTAATTTATAACAAGCCTGGGAACACCTCTTTCCTGCCCAGTATGTTTATTAACATAAAAGGCAGTACAGGACCAAGGAGACTGAGAAGGTCTTATAAGACCTTTATCTATAAGACTAGCAATCTCATTTTTACATAAAGTAATATAATCAGAGTTCACTTGACAAGGTCTAGCCTTAGTGGGGATATTGGATTCAATGAATCCTTCTTCATAAGGCAAAGAAACAATATGTTTCTTTCTATCCCAAAAAGCATTTGGATGATCATTACAAATATTAAGAGAAAAATCATTATGAATGAAATCAATTTTTGTTTTAAGACGAGGATTATAAATCTTTTCATCAATTGTTAAAGAAGATGTTTCTTCTTTAAGGGAATAAAGCTGGAAAGTTTTTCTATCAATTCTGTCTTGAAGATTGTCAAGAAATCTTTTCACAGGCTTATCAATAAATTTGAACTTAATAACCTTTTTGTTAAAAGTTCCTGAAAGACCATTTTCGTCAATCCTTGTTAAAGGATAAATATTATATAAAAAGGGAAGACCAAGGATTATTTCATGAGAAATATCTTTAGTCAAGAGAAAACTAGTAGAAATACAACTAGCTTGATTACAAATTTTTGCATTAGAAAGCTTGAAATTGATTTCTAAAGAACCTCCTCCAGCATGGGAGAGAGAACAAGAGGTTTTCTCAAAATAACGACTAGGGATAAGACCTTCTTGAATGATGTTTAGGTCAGCACCACTATCAATCATGGTGATAAAATCTTTTTTAAAATGCCCATCTATAAGAAGGGTTATTTTAGTAAACCATTTTTGGGATATCATCCTGCTAATGGTGGAAAGGGTAGCATTATCACTAGGATTAGAAGAAGAATTAACAAAATCATTTTCTGTTTTGAGAGAAATAGGATTTTTAGCAAGATTTTCATCATTTCTAGCATTTCTATCATTAAGGATAACAGAAATATGCTCATGAAGAAGAAGGTTATCAACTTTTAAAATTTTTATTTCTTCTTTTAAAATATTAACCTCTCTACTAAGGTCATGAATAGAGACATCTTTTTCTTTGAAATGATTGTTTTGAAGAAGTCTATTTACTTCTTTCATGGAATAATCAATATTATTGATTGGAATAGAAGAATGATTTGTTGAAGACTCAGGATTATCCAAATCTAAATTTTCTAAAATCTCCGAATAAACAATTGGGTCTTTGATTTTCTTTAAAAAATTTAAAACATTTTCATTGGATAAAACATTTATGTTTAAATCCTGAAATTGGGAAAGGGGTTTATAAAACTCATCATTGTCATAATTATCGTTATTATTAATAACATTCAGACAATTTGCAGCACAAGGCTTTCTTATAGCACAAGCATCACAGGGAGAAGAATCAGAATCTTCAGAACTTGAAGAAATAATAGTAACACTATCATCTAGATCATTATCACTATTAGTGATACTCTGATTTTCATTATCAGAATTGTAATTCAAAAAGATATTAAAAAAAAATCTTTCGTACTTTGATCAATATTTAAACTATTGATCTTTTTCTTAGTCCAACAATTTGCTGAAGAATGACCAATTTTACTACAATTTTTACAAACAATTTTATCCCTTTTAGAATTTTTAGAATTTCTTTTCTTGGAAAAATCATTTTTAAAATCGGGATCATTGTTGGTTTTCTGTAAATCTTTTTTATCGAAAGACTTTTTTCTTTTGAAACGCTTTTTGTAAGGGCGATAATCCTTACTTTTGTCGCGGTTTTTATGAAATTTTCTTTTGGGTTTCTTATAAGGAACCTCCATACCAAATTGATCACAGAAATCACCTAATTGCTTTCTCTCAAGCAGATTCTGCTTCTTGATTTGATGATTTAACTTTAAATCATTGCACAAAGAAAGACCTTCAGCAACACAAGCACTGATTAGCTGACCATAAGTATAATGATCATAATTGACAGAGATATTATCCTTTTTCAAAATCTTTCTGATTCTCTCAGCAAAAAGATGAGGAAGGTCATCCACAAATTTGGCTTTCCAATGACTGTTATTACAGTATTTCAATTCAAAGATACGGGAAAGAAAAGTATCTTTATACCATCTGAATTAAGTCAGAGTCTTACATCTAAGATTACTTATAAGAGTTCTAATATTTTCACTATTATCAGAAAATCTACCAGTGAAATGCTCAATGATGGTTAAAATAAAGGGATAAACAACATTAATTGTTTCCTGACCATCCTCTGACTTAACAAAATTATAAATTTGATCCTTTTGATCATGAGGGATGTAATTATCCCACCAACCTTTCAATTGACCAATGAAGCCAGATATAATAATTTTGGCAATATTCTTATCAGTATTACCAGTGTTCTTACAAACAGTGCTATACATGAGCATGCGATGAGCCATATTATAAATATGTTTATCAGTAAAGCCATCAAGACTCCACTCATAAATGCACTTACCATTATAACTATTATTTATGATGTATTCTTGTTCTTCATGAAGAACATCCATAGGGGTGGGACGGTCATAATAATATTTATTTAAAGTAGATTTACTAGCCCACTTCATCTTGTGGATCTTGTTATTACTCTGGTCATTATCAGAGTTTTCAGAACTATTATCCTTGTCAAGAATGGAAACAGAAGGTTTAGAAATATGAAGATTGGATAATTTTAAATCTAGCTGCTCCATAAAATCTTCAGCTTTCGTTTTGATTTTAAATTTTTTTATTTCAGGAGGGGGCTAAATAGAATTCGAAGTCAAAATGACTTTTTCAGAAGAAGAAGGAATATCAGCAGGAGTAACAATTTGTTTTTGCTGATTTGTCTCAATTTGAGAAATCTTGTCTAAAATTAGGGAAATATTATCCCCTATGGAAAAAAGCTGTTCTCCAAGAATTTTCAACATAAGATTAGAATAATTCTGTTTTTCAAGTAATTCGTTTATATGTAACGAAGTAACAGAAAGAGTATCATCTTTAATAAGTTTAGAAAAAGCAGAGAATTTTATACTAGAATCATTTTTATTTATAATAAAAGGAGATTGAGGAGGAAAAACAGAAGTTTTGATTTCTCCAGTCATTAACTGATAATCTCTTTCAATAACATTTATAAAATGTTTAACATGAGTATGGATAAACCAGGGAATAAAAGAGAAAATTTCATTTTCTTTTTTACAGAATTCATAGAATTCATCAGAAAAACCCTGAATTTCAGGTCTACTAAAACTTTCAATATACCAAATTCTGAAGGGAGCCCACTTTTCATTACCATAATAATCTTTGCAAACAACCTGTCTAGCAGGTGACCCAGTAGTGAAATCAATCTTTTCACCTTCAAGAAACCAAGCTCTTTGAGGCGTATTAATCATTAAAAACTAAATACTGAAATCATACATGGTCTCTATAACCTTTTTGGGTTTGTGAAAACTGGAACTACCCGTACTATTCATGGTATCATGGACAATTCCATTTCTATGAACTTTAAGTTCATCTATGTGGTCTTCCAAAGAAGATCCTGGTTCTTCTTGCTCAAAAGGGTGAGTCTCAGCAGTTTCTCTTAAATAAGAGGTAGAAATTCTAGAGGGCTGGGGCTGGTCAATCTTATAGCCAAAAGGTGAAATATGGCTATGGTTATGAGCTAAATAAATAGACCTTAAAAGAGGTCTTTTTTCAGAGTAGATACTTCTCTGATCATTGAACTGTATATAAACAGTTCCTTCATTAGTCTGGGTGATATTTCTAAAATCACTTTGAACTATGGAATTTCTAGGAATATTCCTATTTAAAGACCAACTTTCTGGGAAAGCTATCTCATCCCACTTAATAGATCGACGAGTAGTGATATTAGATCTATTGAAATTTGTTTCTATAAGAATGGTCTCATTGATGTCCTTATCAACCCTTTTACATCTAGGATTGAGAGTAAACAGAGGCTTGAAATATATTCTATAGCAGATACAAATAACTTCTGTGCCTACTGCATAATTATAACCATGAGTTTTAACATTTAATGTTAAAGAATCAAGAATATTCACATCCGATAAATATAAACATAAATTAGGATATACATCAAAATAAACTGGTCCATGGGCCAGACTGGATTGGATCATTCCAATTAAGGATTGTTGCCAGTCAAGATTTCTTCCATCTCTGAGAGCCGCAAGAAAACTTTCTGGTAATCCTTCCAGAGTTAGAGGTCTGAACGCAATTTGGACAAGACCAATATGTAAAAACTTATGAGTTTTCAAGTAAGGTAAAATGTCATTTTTATTTAAAAGACGAATCATCATTTCATCTTTATGAAGAGGAATTGAAGATTCTGTGGTTTTAACAATATGTTTTAAACCTAATTTTTCAAAGGAACCAATTTTATAAATTAGTTTTGCTTCCACTTTTGGAATAGTCCAGTTGTTCAGAAGCTCTAAGTTCTGGGAAATATCATATTCCTCAGTGATACTGTTATGAACAGTTTCATCATTTCCGGATTTAAAAAGATTCATAAGAATCTAACAGGAAAGGAAATGAGTTAAAACAGAGTTTGAATCGAATAAAATACACAAAAACCTGGTAAATGGAAAGGTGCTCAAATGAATTATTCTAATGTTGTTAAAGAGCATTTTGCAATTGTCAAATGTGTCTTAAAATTTCAAGATGATTTATACAATCAAAAATTCTTAATTAAGACTAATTGTAGTTCTGCTCAATTTATGTTTAGCAGAGATTTTAAACATGATGTTTCCAAACAAATGTTTGCTAGATGACAAGCTCATCTTGCCCCTTTTGATTTTACTATTCTTCATATCAAAAGTGTTGATAACCACCTTCCTGATTTTTTAACCCGTGAATATTTGTCATGATTTCAGGTATGAGCTCGAACTATAGTTCATACTCCTCTTATAGAGGAGGTGAAAGATCCTCAGGAAGAGGAAGAGGTGTCTTCAACAAATCATTCTTCTATTCCAATCAATAATATTGATTATTCCATGAAAGAAGTAAATAGACTTCTTCAAAACAATCATTTCAAAGRAAAAGAKGTCTCTATTCATGACCTTAGTAGAGAGGTTAATATTTTAAAAGAAGAAATAAAAATTTTAAAAGCTGATAACCTTCTTCTTCATGAGCATATTTCTGTTATCCTTAATGATAGAAATGCTAGAAATGCTGAAAATCTTGCTGAAAATCCTATTCCTCTCAAAACAGAAAATGATTTTGTTAATTCTTCTTCTAATCCTAGTGATAATGCTACCCTTTCCACCATTAGCAGGATGATATCCCAAAAATGGTTTACTAAAATAACCCTTCTTATAGATGGGCATTTTAAAAAAGATTTTATCGCCATGATTGATAGTGGTGCTGACCTAAACGTCATTCAAGAAGGTCTCATCCCAAGTCGTTATTTTGAGAAAACCTCTTGTTCTCTCTCCCATGCTGGAGGAGGTTCTTTAGAAATCAATTTATAATACTTTTAATGGCGGATTCCTCTACGGCCTACAAAACGCAAAACCCTAGAAGCACGAAATCTAGTCTATAAATAGGTTTAGAACTTGGTCTTGTTTCACACATCTTTAATCCACCGCCAACCGTCGACCTCATGGAGGAGGAACATATGTGTCGGCTTGATCCACCTGTGATTCCCACAACATCCTACCATAGGTTGTTGTGAGATTTCTTTCTTTATAATTTGTTTTGCTCGTTTATACTCTTCGTTATGTATCCAAAGACTTGATTTTTGATGTTTGTATCATTAGGATTAATTTATTATGTTCCTCAGATCAAACTACACTCTTTTTGCTAATACGTTTCTTGTATGTGTTTTCTTCTTTAGAGTCGTGGTGTTGGTATGTTCTATAAGTTTGTGCGTGAAACGTATATCATCACTTCGTCAATGTTCATAACATTTCAGGTATAATCTGATTGGTTGTCAGTTACTAATTATTACACTTGTTTTACTTAGATATTGAATTTTAGTTTTTATTCTTTTGTTTTTGACAGAGTATCAGTGGATCCTTCACCGCATATGGCAGTGTGGGATCTAGCTGTTTGGGTTAAGATGGGACCCAATAATCCATCTTGTAAAAAATAAAAATAACATTATTATATTATTTAAGTTGGAACTTCAAATCCAGTCCTTCAAATGAAAGAGGTGGCTCTAAAGCCGACTAAGATACAAATGGTTCGTTTGACATTTGACTATAGCCTAGAATCGACTCGGAGCTCAAGAAAGAACTTAATGATGGTGGAGGCGGATGCATTTAGAACAAAATTCAAACCGTAAAGATAGAGTTGTTAGAGATTGTATATCATTTTCAAAGATTTCACTAAACCTTAAACAACTGAATCGGAATTTACTCTTAGAAATCTTTATGAATGTTGTTATGTAGTTATCATGGGTCATGTTATATGTAACGCCCCATACCACACATTGCATGTATCACATACTTCATACAAAAGAAATACATGTTTATATAGAAGTCAGGTCCCTTAGTACAAGAAATTACCACACAGAATACATGTCCCTAAAAAAATTTCAAAATACATTTCTTGTACTAATCAATGTTCATTAATCAAAACTATACATCATAGACAAATCTTCATGTAGATATGCATATAGGAAAATATCACATTTTCCCCTTCCCCTTACCGTCCGTACCTCCTACAATACATATTTAAAATCACAAAACGAGGGTTAGACCAAGAGGTCTAGCGAGTTACCCTATTTATGTTATTGCAGGGTGAAAATCACCAAAACTTTGTACAAAATAACATTTTCATATATATAACAATTATATGAACAAATAGGAACATATTACCAGTACCTTTCCACTTTTCAAGCCAAACATTTAGCTATTTAGAATAATCAAATTTCAAACCTTTATTGGTTTGAATCCACCAGGTTCCATATAATGCCACATTTAAACCTTTTCAATTAAACAAGGTTTGTTTAAAGCTTCAGGCCAAACCTATTATCCCCTTCTCTATAACATTCAGACTATGATTTCCAATAAGAACCATGATCCTAAATCTTTAAATCACAAAGAAATAGAGATTCCAGACCACATTAATCTTAAGGGATATAATAGTGAGACTTATATTATATATCACACACACATACAATTGCCACCCTTATATCCAAATGTATACCTCTCCTTGATATGCCAATATTATCCTGTGGTACACCTCTAATTGATATGCCACCCTTATTCCATTGTACACCTCTCCTTGATGCCACCCTTATTTCCTCATCAAAACATTTCACAAAACAATTCCATTTAGACCGCAGTCAATGGAATTATCAGTTCAAAATCATCTTTATCAAAATTCACATTTATATATATATAAAAACAAGTCAAAATACAAATCCGGTCAAAATAAAAGGCCGGACTTCATCTCCGGTCAAGTTTTGGCCGATTTACCAAGTCCGGACAACAAATCGCCCAAGGCTTGTCCGATTTACCATTAATCCGGTCAACTTTATCCGGATAACAAATCCGGATGATACTTCATATAATTTTGTCTGATTTAAAATAAACCGACTACCTTATAGTCGTATTCCTACTTCTCCGTTCAAAATACTTGATATAAACTTAATGATCATAAATCGCTCAACACTTGTCCGGTTTAAGACTAAACCGCTTGACATTTGCTCGATTTAAGTCTAATCCGAACAATACTCACCAAGCGGTTTATTTATAAATCGCTTAAGCCTTAACCGGTTCAAGGTTTAAATCGCACAACCCTTGTCCGGTTTATGGCTAAACTGTGTATGCCTTGACCGGTTTAAGGCTAATCCGCCTAACACTTGTCCGATTTAAGACTAATCTGGACAACACTCCAGCAGATAACTTTTTAAATAAAAAGTAAAGTTCTATACTCAATTATACAATTATGAAGAGTTTAAAAGTAGTAAGAATCACTCACCTTATGCAACTTTCTTTTGAAAACCAACTTGATCTTTAGACAAGAAATAATCTGGTCAACTCTTTTTCTTGTAAATCGCTCAACTTTTCTCAAAAATAGCAAGAAGATTTAATGGAGCTTAACCTCCCTTTTATATACCCTTCCCAAACAGGAAGGTCGGCTACCACATGTAGCCTTCACCCACATGCATGCTTTCATATAAATCATCCATGCATGCATGTAACCCATATACACATACACATGCATCTTCACATATACATATACACACCTTATGCATGTATTTTATCATGTATAAAATTATACCTACATACCTAATGCATACTCATTTATCCATATAATTTCACATACTAGCATGATTAAATATAACAATTTATCATGCTGTCAGGTAAACACATAACAAATAATCACATAATATTTACCTCAGGTGATAACCATGATCCAGTTATCACATTATATCATTGGTCATTGGTCATTGTATTTCATAAAGATGGAAGATTATTTAATTCGAAATTTATATATTTTTTCCTTTTTTGTTTTCAAATTCTACAGTGAGTTGAGGATGTTATTCTAGATGCGACTTATTTGAGAAGTGGTTTGAACAACCATCCTCGTAAAAAATGGATGGACTTGGACTTACTTATTTTGATTAAATGAACAAACATTGGTAATGAAAAAAAATGGACATACTCAATGAACACGTATAACGAGTTTCTTAAACACTTCCCTAAATATCAATAAACTGATTAAAGTTTTTCGATTGTTTAACTCAGTTTCGCTAAAAATTTATTCAAATTGAAGTAAATAAGAGGGTTTATTTATTTATTTATCAATTTTAGAAAATTTTACAAAACTTCTTGTTATTTCTATTATCTTTATCTCCAATCAACAAATATTGAAACTAAATGGAATAAGAGAAAAAAAAAAATGTTAAGGATATATTATATTTGTAACATAATTATTTTTGCTTTACGAGCATTCCCAATAAATTCTTTATAAAATTTCCAAAATAAAGAATTTACAGTCAAAATATTTATAAAAATTAAATTCAACTTTAACAAATTCTTTACTTTACAGATTCTAACATCAATTATATTATCAAAATATTCAGTATAATTAAAACCCCCAACAAACATTTAAACAAACTTTTGAATAACAATTTTTTTTTATAAAATCATAATATCTACAAACTTTATATAAAAATAATAATTTTATGTAAAATAATAAATTCCAACAAACTTTATATAAAATTGATATTTTTTAATAAACTTTTTTTAAAATTATAATTTCCAATAGAGTTGTATATAAAAAATAGTATTTTTTTATTGGGAAACAATTAAAAGATATATTTTTCTTCAATATTTCAGAGATTTCTTTTTAAATTTGTGAGATTTTTATTTTTAGGTAATTTTTGGAGTTAATTTTTTTTAATCTACTTTTCAATATTTTAGATATTCTTTTAGAAATGCTATTAATGATTGACCAACAACTTTAGACAGTTAAATAGTTTTAACTTTAAAAAGGTATAATATGAATAATCCGAAGAAAAAATATACAAATAAGTGCCATTATTTTAATATCTTATTTTTTTTCTTTCTAAATTTGACTGTATTTAAGGGATAAATACACGAAATAACAACATAATTTTTTAAATTTCACTTTTTATATGTAACCCCATACCTCTCCTTGATATGCCACACTTATCCAATGGTACACATCTCTTTGATATGGCACCCTTATTTGTTTATCAAAACATTTCACAAAAACAATTCCATATAAAATTAGAGCGCAGTCTATGGAATTATTATCAGTTCGAATTTATCTTTTCAAAATTCCCCATTTATATATATAACAAGTCAAAATGCAAATCCGGTCAAATTAGACTTGGCCGGATTTCATCTCCGGTCAAGTTTTGTCCGATTTACCATTAATCCAGTCAACTTTGTCCGGATAACAAATCCGGACAACACTTTACATAGCCTGTCCGATTTAAAATAAACCGGCCACCTCATAGTTGTATTCCTACTTTTCCGTTCAAAATACTTGATATAAACTTAATGATCATAAAATCGCTCAACACTTGTCCGGTTTAAGACTAAATCGCTTAACACTTGATCGGTTTAAGTCTAGTCCGAACAATACTCATCAAGCAGTTTATTTATAAATCGCTTAAGCCTTAACCGGTTATCACATTATCCACCCCTCAAAAGAATTTCGTCCCGGAATTCATTTAATCAAAGAGCCAAGGGTACTCTGATCTCATCTTTGACTCCAATTCCCATGTAGCTTCTGGTCCTTTGTGAAACTTACACTGAACCTTAACCAGACTTATCTCTTTGTTTCTCAATACCCTGATCTTTCGATCAATTACAGCTTCTGGTGTTTCCACAAAGTTCAGCTTACTGTCTAATTTAACCTCTAGCAGCGGTATAGCTAGACTCGGATCGGCCAAACATTTCCGCAGATTCGACACGTGGAAAGTGTTGTGAATCAGACTCAGTTCTTCTAGTAGTTCTAACTGATATGCTACTGGCCCAATTCGCTTACATATTCTGAACGGCCCCACATACCTCGGACTGAGCTTACCCTTCTTTCCAAACCTGACRACRCCCTTCCATGGCGAAACTTTTAACATCACAAAATCACCTATACCAAATTCAATCRGCTTTCGACGATTATCAGCATAACTTTTCTGGCGATCTTGTGCTGTTTTGATTCTTTCGCGGATCTGTTCGATCTTCTCAGAAGTTTCTTGGACAATTTCAGGACCCGTCAGCTGTCTTTCACCTACCTTGTTCCAACACAACGACGTTCGGCATTTACGTCCATACAACACTTCATATGGTGCCGCTTGGATGCTGGAATGGTAACTATTATTATATGCAAACTCTATCAATGACAAGTGATCTTCCCACGATCCCCCGAAGTCAATAATACAACTTCTGAACATATCTTCGAGAGTCTGGATAGTTCTTTCACTCTGCCCATCAGTCTGTGGATGATAAGCTGTACTTAGTCGGATTTCAGACCCCAAAGCTTTCTGCAATCCTTCCCAGAACTTTGAAGTAAACCGACTATCTCTATCATAAATAATAGACAATGAAACACCGTGTCTGGTCACAATTTCTTTGATGTAAATCTGTGCTAACTTTTCTAGTGAGTACTTTTCTCTTATTGGTAGGAAATGCCCAGATTTAGACAGACGATCAACAATTACCCAAATCGTGTCATACCCCTTTGGAGTTCGAGGCAACTTCATGACGAAATCCATTGTAATGTGATCCCATTTCCATACAGGTATCTCTAAAGATTGAAGACTTCCATACGGTTTTTGATGTTCAATCTTAACCTGTAAACATGTCAAACACTGTTCCACATATCTAGATATGTCTCTCTTCAATCCGGGCCACCAATAAAAAGGTTTCAAATCTCTATACATCTTATTGGTGCCTAGATGAATAGAGTATCGGGACTTATGGCTTTCATTTAATATAATGTTTCGGATGTCTCCAAAACATGGTACCCAAGTTCGCCCTTGAAAGCACATTAGTCCTTCATCATTCTGTTCCAAGGTTGAAATCATCTTACCCAACTTTTCTGTCTTAACAAATTCTTCTCTCATAGCTTCTTGTTGACACTTCTGAATTTCCTTACGAATGTCAGGGATCAAATTCATTCTCATTGCCACAGCTTTAATGGTTCCACTCTTTTCTTTCCTGCTTAATGTGTCAGCCAATATGTTAGCTTTTCCCGGGTGATAGAGGATTTCACAACCATAGTCATTAACCAGTTCAATCCACCGACGTTGTCGCATATTTAATTCTTTCTGGCTAAACAAATGTTGCAAACTTTTATGATCAGTATAAATCTGACACTTTGTTCCCAGAAGATAATGTCTCCAAATTTTCAGAGCAAACACCATTGTAGCTAATTCCATGTCATGGGTTGGATAATGCTTCTCATGATCTTTTAACTGTCTTGACACATAAAAAATCACTTTTCCTCTCTGCATCAGAACACATCCTAACCCTAACTTTGAAGCATCGCTGTAAACCACAAAGTCTTCAGATCCATCTGGTAAAGTCAATACTGGTGCACTGCAAATATGATCTCTTAATAATTGAAAAGCTTCTTGTTGTTCTCCTTCCCACTGGAATTTAATGTTCTTCCGAGTCAATTTGGTCAATGGCACATCTATTTTAGAAAATTCCTGAATAAACTTACGGTAATAGCCGGCCAATCCCAAAAAGCTTCGGACTCCGGAAGGATTTTTTGGAGCTTCCCATTTTGCAACTGCTTCTATTTTTGTTGGATCTACTTTTACCCCTGCTTCTGAGATGACATGACCCAGGAATTGTACTTCTCTTAACCAGAACTCACATTTAGATAACTTTGCGTACAACGTTTCCCTCTTTAACTATTCTAATATCAGACGAAGATGTTCCGCATGTTCTTCTTCGGTCTTAGAGTATATAAGAATATCATCAATAAATACAATAACACATTTATTAATATATTATTTACATACCCTATTCATCAAATCCATAAAGGCTGCAGGCGCATTAGGTAAGCCGAACGACATAACTAAGAATTCATGATGCCCGTACCTAGTTCCGAATGCTGTTGTGGCAACATCTTCTTCCCTGACTTTGAGCTGATGATACCCTGACCTTAAATCAATCTTGGAGAAATAACTTGCTATCACCAATTGATTGAACAATTCATCAATCCTTGGTAAAGGATATTTGTTTTTGATTGTCAACTTATTTAGTTCACGATAGTCTATACACATTCGCATAGACCCATCTTTCTTCTTGACAAACAAGACCGGAGCACCCCAAGGTGAAGTGCTGGGTCTAATAAATCCCTTGTCAGTTAAATCTTTCAATTGTGCAACCAATTCCTTCAATTCAGATGGAGCTAACCGGTACGGTGCCTTTGCTACCGGTGCAGCCCCTAGTATAAGATCAATTCGAAATTCAATAACTCTGTCTGGTAGAAATCCAGATAAGTCTTCTGGAAAGACTTTTGGATATTCATTAATAATCGGAATCGATTCCTCTTTTCTATTTTCTTTCTTCATATCAATTACGTATGCCAAATATCCCTGGCACCTTTTTCGAATGCTTTTCTGAGCTTTCATTACTGACAAAATACTGGTATGGTGATTCTGACGATCACCATAAATAACAACTGTTCATTGGTTTGGCAGAGTAATTCTGATCATTTTTTGATTACAAACAATACAAGCCTGATACCTTGCCAACCAGTCCATACCCACCATTTCATCAAATTTCTTCATCGGCATAGGAAATAACCGAATCGAGAGTTCATAGCCCTCAATAACAATAATACAGTTATTGAACACACTAGTAACAATTTCCTGACTATTAGCAGTATCAACTACTAATTCTTCATCAAGTATCACAAAATTCAGACATGCAGTTTGAGCAAACAGTGGTGATACAAACGAAAGGTTGCACCAGAGTCAAATAATACCTTAGCACGTATTGAATTCAGAAGGAAAGTACCTGGTACTACATTCGGTGATGCTTCTGCCTCGTTCTTAGTCATTTGGAAGGACCGTCCCCACGCCCCTTCTTGCCCTCCTCTATTTACTGTAGGCCTTCCCCGAGTACCCGACGTGTTACTCCCCATTGTTAACTGCGGAGTCTTTAACAAGGGACAATTTGGTCGAATATGATCCAGAGAATTGTAGTTAAAACACCTTCGATTAGCCGGGCAACTTCTGAACAGATGACCTGCTTCACCACACTTATAACATTTTCTTGGGTCCATCTTACATTCACCCTGATGAACCTGTCGGCATTGTGAGCAGACTTTTTCACTTATCTTCTGCTCAGATATGTTATCATATATTACAGTTTTCGGCCCTCGAAAAGATGAAGGCCCCTCCCATTTTCTTTTCTCTACAACCTTTCCTTCTGGCTGTCGGTTTTTATTTCGTTCAGTTACTTCAGCCACATCTACCGTCAATAAAAAGATATTGTGGTTCATAGCAATGACAAACTCTCTGATTGAGGGTTTCAAATTGTTGGTCCCAAAAGGGTCTACAAGAATACTAAACAGTTTGTAGAAGGGGGGGATGAATACAAACACAAAGTTTTCAAATTTAAAATATATATTGA
>NC_037532.1:11055134-11057460 GCF_001531365.2 Cynara cardunculus var. scolymus
ACGACGACTTCGAATTTCTTGGGGGCGTTGAAGTCGTACGTCAGGGAAGATGATGCGGCGGTGATCTTGAAAATGGCGGGCGCGCTCTGCGTTTTGATGTTTTGCTTGGAATGGTTGGTTCTGACGCTTGCTTTCTTCTTGAGATACTATGCGTTTATGGAGGGTAGCCGGAACGGCGGGAAGGTTCAGGCAGAGGATCCGAAGGGGTGGACTCCGCCGTTCCATGTTTAGAGAAGAAACTGATGATTAAGATTGAAGAAGAAAGACAAATTAAATTCATTTGTCTCTTTTATTATTATTATTTATTTTTTGAATATGATGCTTGTATTCTTTAATTTATTTATTTTAAATATAATTTAACTTTTTCAAAATGTGAATTCTTATTGGTTCTTGTTTAATTTTAAATTTTTTATTAGCTTTCTACAAATTGCTTGATTTAAAATTATTCTTCTAACAAATTGTGTTTTATTTGGTCACATTTTAAGTAATTGTATATATTTAGTTTTTATTTTAATTTTACGCTACTTCCTAAAAAGGAATAGTTTTTAAACCATAAGGTGGTGTCTGATTGGTTTGGGCTTGACTCTAAAAGGTCAAAAGTACCAGAAGATCTCATGTCCAAATCTAAAAAGAAATAAAAATTCTTTTGTGGCCACGGAGGTTCAAATGCAGTGACTTCGGGCTATCTGCAAAGCAGGTGGTCGTCTTGGGATTAGTCGGCTCGTATAGCGGGTTGGATAATAAAAAAAAATAGTTGTATGGTGATAAAAAGAACTACAAATAATTATTTAATAAATAACAAATATTGTATACATTAAATTTCAAATTATATTTTTTCCAACTTAACTTTTAAAAAGATATTGTGTTTTTCATATTGAAATGAGTTATTTACAAAACTCATCCCTAAGGTTTATAAAAATATATTGGTTTCTTTCATACCTTCTGGAAATTGCAAAACTGGTCCATGGTCGGTCAAACCATTTGTTGTTGCCGTTAAATGATGGACATTTTAGTTTTTTTATTAAATTTTTTATGTACACGTCCTTGTAGCATATGTACAATTTTTAAAACATTTATGATAAGAAAAGAAAAAGGAAGCGTAACCAACCCATCCCTCATGTCAACTAGGAAACTCCCGCAGTCCTTTGTCGTTAACGTGTTTTCCGATGCAACTTCAGCTCTATCTTATCCAACAAGCCCTCCTCCTACGAAAGCCCACTAACACCAACAACTCTTACCCTCGTTCCATCTCCAACCATTGACAAATATTATGTTGTTCCCGAAAGAGTAATGATTAACACATGAAGTGTTTGTAAAAGGGATTTATATATAAGGTTTTAAAACTATTTTCTAACCAACTACAAGGGTGGTGCCTGATTTGGTTTGAGCTTGGCTCTAAAGGTCAAAAATACCTGGAGGTCCCAGGTTCAAATCCAAGGAGGAATAAAAAACCTTGTGGCCACGGAGGTTCAAATGCGGTGACTCCGGGCTATCTGCAAAGCAGATGATTGTCCTGAGATTAGTCGGCTCGCATAGCGGGTTGGATATCTAGGTTAATAAAAAAACTATTTTCTAACCTTCACTTGAAAACCAAATTAGGTTTTCACTATCGTTAGTACACACTTGAACATGTTCTTGGCCTCCACCTGGTTCTAGCCCAAAATCTCATATCTAATATATGTTTCTTTAACAAAAAAGAAAAAAAATGTTTATTTCTGTTTTTACTGGTAGCTAAAATTTAAAAGAATAAATCAATATGATCTGTAAGTTATCACTTTATTTATATGCATTGAAGTTATAGATGAACTATAACTCAAATAAGATCATGTAATTATCTTTAATATTTATATAATTAACTTAACTTTACTATAACTAGTTTTGTGCATTGTGCGTTGTGCGGTGACAATAATTTTTTTAGATAAAAAATCAAATTAATATTGAAATATTACAATGTCAGTTCATGCATATATTATTTTCTTTTATTAGAGTTATAGACTATAAATATAATGATTAATATATTGACCTTATGTTACGATCAATCCTTCTAATACCTAACTAAAACTTTAAATTATCGTTAAATAAATCTTTTCAAAATATTAAACAGAACAATTTTTTTTTATTTACCGAATATGTAAACAAATTAAAATTTTCTCTTTTTCATACAAAGTCGTTGTCTGCATAATCAATTTATATCCAATAAAAAACATCATTTTTTTTCATTACGTATTTTAAAGATGATATTATATAAATAAATAAATAAAACTTTAAACAAATTTAAATAATTTTAAGCATAATAAAACAAAAAACACATATCATATAATATAAA
>NC_037532.1:11058195-11065326 GCF_001531365.2 Cynara cardunculus var. scolymus
TGCAAAGGTTGTACAAATGCACAAGGTTGTAAAAGAAATATACCCTATATATATATATATATATGAGACAATAAAAGATAAATATGAAATATGATTTCCCATTAAACTTGGTTTCTCAAGATTCCATGAGGAATGGTTGTTGTCCGCCAAATTCTAAAGCAATTGCCAAAAATATATTGTTGGTTCTATTGGAAAAATAACCTTAAGAAAAATGTAGATTACATTAGTTAAAAAAACTTTATTAAAATCCCAACAAAATTAAGAATAATTGTGTACTCGAATTAATCATCTCGAAGTAAACTTGAAAAAAAAAATATAACTATTAAAAAATGGCATGTTAAAGTTTGGTG
This sequence comes from Cynara cardunculus var. scolymus, assembly GCF_001531365.2. NCBI lineage: Eukaryota > Viridiplantae > Streptophyta > Magnoliopsida > Asterales > Asteraceae > Cynara > Cynara cardunculus. The sequence continues at coordinate 11,058,546 of NC_037532.1, forward strand.
AGGCTACATCAAATATTGTAACAAAAAAAAAACTTTAAAATTTCAACAAAAGTCAAAAGGAATTCAGACATATATTAGTTTTCTCAAAGTATACTTGAAAAAAGATAACCATTAAAAAAACATGTTGAAGCTTGTTGAGGTTATATCAAAGTTTATAGTACTTTCAAGATTCAATCATCGGACCATTATTGCCATAACATTCCATCATCGAACCATTGTTGCCATCAAAACTTTTAAAGCGTTATCAAGAACAAACTCTCGGTTTCATTGAGGAAACTTAAGAAAATTATAGAAGAGAAAAGTAAAAAAAACAAAATTTTAAAATCTCAACAAAAATAAAAAGGAATACATACTTGAATTAGTCTTCTCGAATAAACTTGAAAATAGATTTGTTGTTAAAGAATAAAATTTATGAAATGAAAAACAGTCAAGTGATGGAGATGGAGATGGAGAAAAAATGATTGAATGATGAACAATTCATGAAGAAAAGCTAGAGAAAATGAAAGGATTGTGTTAAATGCAAACATAAATGAATAATCAATGTTTATAGAAATTATAATGGAAATTAGAAAAAAAAAAGATTAAAAAAAGATAAATGAGAAAAAAGATGAATATGTTTCTAACCTTTAGGAGAAGTCATGTCATCAATCTTGGTTTTTTCCTTTACACATATTAGTTTCTCAAAGTATACTGGAAAAAAGATAACCGTTAAAAAAACATGTTGATTATTGTTGAGGCTACATCGTAGTTTGTAGTACTTTCAAGATTCCATCATCGGACCATTATTGTCATAACATTCCATCATCGAACCATTTTCGTTCTTTAAAAGCGTTGTCAAGAACAAACTATCGGTTTCATTGAGAAAACTTAAGAAAATTATAGAAGAAAAGTAAAAAACAAAATTCTAAAATCCCAACAAAAATAAAAAGAAATGCATACATGAATTAGTCTTCTCGAATAAACTTAAAAATAGATTTGTTGAAAAAGAATAAATAATTATGAAATGAAAAACAATGAAGTGATGGAGATGGAGAAAAAAGGATTGAATGATGAACAATTCATGAAGAAGAGCTAGGAAAAATGAAATGATTGTGTTAAATGCAAACATAAATGAATAATCAATGTTTATAAAAATTAGAATAGAAATTAGAAAAAAAAAAGATCAAAAGAAGGATAAATGAGAAAAAAATTATTAGGTTTCTAACCTTTAGGAGAAGTCATGTCATCAATCTTGGTTTTTCCTTTGTGAGAATATTTTTAAGAACATAATCAATTGTTTCTTGATAGCAATTTATGTCAAAACTAAATCAAGAGAAAGAGATTGAGAAAATAAATAGATGAAGAGATAAAGAGTTGGAGAAGGTAAATCAATTGCAATAAAGAATAAAAGAAGAGTCTATCAAGAAGTTGAATAGTTTAAGAGGTTAAACTTAAGTTGAATGCTTAAAAGAAGTTGAATAATTTGGAAGGTTAAACTTAGTTGGATGCAAAATTATCAAATGACCTCATTTACTATGAAACATACAATTTGTTTGTAGGGGCATAATAGTCTTTAACTTACTTAGTATTTTTAAAAACAAAAAAAGAAGAAAAAAGATAAATAAGCTCCTAGCTTTTAGAAGATGTCACATCATACATCGTGATTTCTTCTTTAATATATATATATATATATATATATATATATATGTATATATATATATATATATATATATATGTATATATTATAGCATCTCGGGACAGCCCAATAGTATTATCAATTAGTACAATTGTATTGTCACAGATACCTAACTATTGGGTCAGACAGCCTCCCAAGAATACACACAGTCCCGCATGTTATCGATACTGCATCATTTATGTTAAAAGTTAGTGCAACACAATGTTACCATTTTTTTCCGTATGAGTAAAGTATTTGTCAGGTACTAAAGCTATTTATAGCTTTCTCATATTACCTCAGGTTGTTTTATTTATTTTAACTCTGGAAGTTAATACATTTTCATACATAAGATTAATTGTCAATTAATAAAATATAATCTTCATTGAAATATTAATAACATGAAATAAATAGTTTGGATAAAAATACTATATTTGAGACATTTTTTCAATTTTACATTGGTTTCGGTCTTAACTTTCCCTTACACCCTAAGTTAAAGCTTTTAGCCCATCATTGTTCGCATTCTTTTTATGAAAAATGTAAAGATTGAAATGTAAATAACGGAGATGGAAAATACAAAATACAAACTATCGAATTAAAGTCTAAAAAGGAAACTTGTTGCGCAAGTTATTAAATTTTAAGGTGAATATGTAAAGTAAATTACTCGGAGATGTAAATGACAGAAAATAAATTGTAGAAAGTAAGTATTGAAATGTAAATTAGTGAAATGTAAATTAGTGAAAAGTAATGTAGAAAATGTAAGGCTGAAATGGTGAATAGTAAAGACAATGTTAGAGAGTGTTGTAGGATTTAGTAACTTGTGAAGAAAGTTTCATTTAAAAACTTCAATAGTTGCAATAAACATTTGGAAAACAATGGTTTCTACTAGACACTCACCACGGGCCACAAATGGATTTGAGTCCAATGTAATGCAACGTATTCACGGTTTGTAATTAAAAGTGAAACTGAAAGTAAACAAACATACTAAAGCAAAGAAACCGTGAGTATTGGATGAAACTTGGAAAGATCGATTTCAACAAATTAGACTTAGGGGCTGTTTACCCAAATGCTTACCGGTAAGTGCTTACCTATAGAAGTCAACACTATAATTTATTTTGATAAGTGAGATTTTAATACATCAAAACGTATTAATTCAACAATTTACCGAGTAAGGGCTTACCTGGGTAAGAGTCGTAACCTTCAATTCACTTACCGGGTAACACTCTTCATCATTCTCATCGCCCTTACCCGATAAGATTTTTGGCCCATGTCATGTTCATCCGATAAAGAAATTTATTTGGTAAACACTTACCAAGTAAGCGTTTAGTAAACGACCCCTTAGTCACGAGCCACAAATGAATTTGAAGTCCACTATGTTGCCACTATTTTAAAAGACTAGTGTAATAGTGAAATCGTTAGTAAACAATTTTTTTTACAAAACTGATCAAATAAATTATAACTACTTGAATAAAAGAAGAGAACAAAGGCTTCTCGCTTGGAATGTTTTAAAAAAAAAAAAATTCTATAAAGCAAGTGTAACGTATGATATAAAATGAAAGGCTTTCATTAAGTTTAATTATCATAATTATGTAAATTATGATATAAATTACACCAAGTTTAATTTTCTCAATAAAACAATAAAGTTAATACAATTTCTTCCGAAACTTCTTTGTACTTATGTACAAGAAAAAAAGTCAAAATCAAAGATTTAGAATCTAAATCTGAACGAAACTAGATTAAGACTGACGTTACTATAAATATCATCGAAAATTGCTATCTCCAACGATATGAAAACGTCCCAAAGATTTAAGTCATTCATGAGTCTCTAGCTATATTCTTGTTCTTGAATGAAAAGAAAATGAATATTCAATTCAAATTAATAAGAAATGTGGGTTGGGTTGCTATCTTGCATTACACATCAACTAAGGATTAAAGAAAAAGTTTGATTACCATTAACCCCCATCATAGTTAACGAGTCTTTCAGTTTGATCCTATTCAACTCCTAAAGAGGCCGCCCCTCTGCACCTATCCGATTTTTTGTGTTTTCCTTATGCTGACCCTTAGCCCCCATGGTCCAGCGGTTTAACGATTTCTCTCTTTCATGGAGACAACGAGGGTTCAAGTCCCTCTGGGGGTAAATCATACCCATAAGAATGATATATTCAATCGTCTAAAATCAATTAGGCTTTGGGTTGATGCCCGAGTGTTTATGGGGACGGACTGTAAATTCGTTGACAATATGTCTATGTTGGTTCAAATCCAGCTCGGCCCAACAATTCGCCAATCTACCATTAGATGGTAGAACCCTCTTGTTCTTAAGAAATACATGATACGAGAGAATAAAAAAGAATCAAATTTTTTTTTTCTAGAGCCCTCCTGATTCCCCCCCCCCCCCCTGGGATTGTGATTCCCCCCTTGGGATTGTAGTTCAATAGGCAAGAGCACTGCCCGAGGCGGACGTTGCGGGTTCGAGCCCCGTCAGTCGTGACGGTATAATTTTTTTTGTAAGTTGGTTCACATCTGAAATCTAACAATCTATCCATTTTCCATAAAGGAGCTGAATGAAACCAAAGTTTCATGTTCGATTTTGAATTAGAGACGTTAAAAATGATGAATCAACATCGACTATAACCCCTAGCCTTCCAAGCTAACGATGCGGGTTCGATTCCCGCTACCCGCTCTATATCCTCTCTTATATATTTATTCTATTATCTTACCATATGTATATATTCTTAAATACTCTAATACACTATAATTAATACAACATTCATCATTGAATATACAATTCAAAAAAATTCTTACATAAATGCTACTATAATTATAATAATTATAATTATATTTTTTATTATAATTATATTTTTTTTTGAAATAAATGATCAGAAAATAAAAAATACTCAAAAATAACAATAAAAAACGTCCATTGTCTAATGGATAGGACAGAGGTCTTCTAAACCTTTGGTATATGTTCAAATCCTATCGGACGCAATTCTTTTTCCAGATATTATTTTAGATTTCGATATCAAAAAATAAATCTTGAATGATTTGAATCCAAAACGCTTGAGTACYCTTTTTATTTTATTGAAAAAATTATTCAAAAGGGTGATCAATTTGTTTAGGCKGCTTGTTCTTGAAGTATAAAACGTTCCATCTGTTCCTGTATAGCTTATTTCAAAATGACTTCTGCTTCCTCGGTGAATGTCTTGGTAGAAGATATTATTTCTTGAAACTGCGGTTTATTGGTTTTTAAGTAAGTATGTAACTCAACAAGGAATTTCCTTACCTGTCCAATTTCTAATGAATCGAGATAACCGTTTGTTCCGGTATAAATAGTCAGTATCTGTTCTTCCACCGCGAGAGGGGCGGATTGGGATTGTTTACGCAATTCACGTAAGCGTTGACCTCTTGCCAATTGATTTTGAGTAGCTTTATCAAGATCAGAAGCAAATTGTGCAAAAGCTTCTAATTCTGCAAATTGTGCCAGTTCCAATTTTAATTTACCGGCTACTTGTTTYATAGCTTTAATTTGAGCTGCAGACCCCACTCTGGAAACAGGAAACCACCGTTTCGGCTACCATACTAGTATATTCCATCGCCCCCCTTTCCTGGAAATTAGTCACTATCTGAGCCACAGAAGATGCTTTTGACCAATAGCTACATGAACGCTGGCCTTGTTGATTTAGAATTGTATTTGCTGCTACTGCTGTTTTACCGGTCTGTCTGTCCCAGTAACTAATTCTCGTTGACCATGTTCTATCGAATCATTGAATCAATAGCAATAAGCCCTGTTTGAAGAGGCTCATATACAGAACGTCGAGAAATAATCCCCGGAGCCGCCGATTCAATTAACCTATATTCAGAAGATGAAATTTCACCTCTACCATCAATAGGTTTAGCCAGAGCATTTATAACACGACCCAAATAGGCCTCACTTACTGGTATATGAGCAATTCTTCTTGTTGCTTTTACAGGATTCCCTTCTTGTATCAGCAAACCATCACCTATTAATACAACACCAACATTAGTTGATTCCAAATTAAGAGCAATGCCTATTGTACCCTCTTCAAATTCTACTAATTCACCCGCCATTACTTCATCAAGACCATGAATACGAGCAATGCCATCACCTACTTGARGTACGGTACCGGTATTTACAATCTTTACTTCTCTATTATATTGCTCAATACGTTCACGGATAATATTACTAATTTTGTCGGCTTGAATGATTACCATGAGTATTTCTTAATTATTTTTTGAAAAACAAAATAAATAATAATGCCTAAAGTACAAGGACTAATCCGTTATTTCTTTCATCGCCCCCAATATGCCAAYATTGGCACTGATAGTACGTAAATGTAACTCGTTATTTAAACAACTATTTAGAGTTTCTAGAGCTCCTTGTAAGGCTTGTTGTAGAACCCGTTGTCGGACTTGATTACTTGCCTTTTGTTGTTCAAAATTTATAGTTTCATTTTTGTAATTTTCTAGTTGTTCCAAAGTCTTATAAGTTGAATCAATCAAATTCAATTTTTCTCGCTCTATTTCAGAGTATCCATTCACGCGAAAATGATCTGCTTCTATTTCTACTTTCCGTAAAAGAGCCCGGGATTTTTCCAGCTGTTTGATGGCCCCCTCCCGCAATTCTGAATTTCTAATAGTATTCAAGATTTTCTGTTTTCGATTATCTAATAAATCACTTAATGAAAGTAGATTATCTTTCCATGCTTTATTTAATATAGTACCAACTTTATTAGAAAGTCAAGTACAACTTTATACACTACAATAACACTAATAGAGAGTATGGTAAGAAATAAATTTATTTCTTACTTACCATACTCTCGAATCTCATAGAATACCGTCGATTATAGCCCGTTGATTTCATTTAAGACGCAAAAATAGAATCCTTTTTTTGGGGAAGATAGCCCGCTCTTTCGGACAACCAATGAGGGATGATCATAATAGAGTTTACAAGTCGCTTTCAGATGTAATTGAAGGCAAAGAAGGAAGAGTTCGCGAGACTCTGCTTGGTAAACGGGTCGATTATTCAGGGCGGTCAGTGATTGTCGTGGGCCCTTCACTTGCATTGGATTTCCTCGTGAAATAGCAATAGAACTTTGTTGATCCTCTCTCTCA
>NC_037532.1:11065426-11072983 GCF_001531365.2 Cynara cardunculus var. scolymus
TTTAAGAGTTTAAGAGTTTTAAGAGTTTAAGAGTTTTTAAGAGTTTTAGTCAAATGTTTTATAATATAGTATAGATATAGATAGTATAGATAATAGACTAAGGTATATACTTGCATTGAGATCTATTTGCATGGTATGCTCAGAAGCAAATGATGCTTCTGAGCCTTCTTTGACAACGTCCTCTAAGTTCTCTGACTTGCTTGATCAAAAGGTTGAACACCTAGCCGTTCTTCAAAAGGATTTCCTCACAATATTTTTACAAAGAACAAAAATTGAGGCTTCTGAACATATAGCCTTTTGCGGTAAAAAAACCCTAATTTTACGTAACATAATCTTGTTCAGATCAAACTCTTAACATAATTTTGAAGAAACCTACGGATGTTCCACATTGTCGGAGACATCCATAAAAAAGGAAGCTTTGTTACAGAGAGTTTGAAGTTGAAGGTGGAGGTAGACGATACAGATAATAACAAGAAGTTTTTATCAGGGTTATCAAGATGGAGGGGTGGGTTGAAGGGTAGGTTTAAAGTGAAAAAGACGACATTACCCTTGCGTGCAAGTCACTTGGTGTGGCTTAAGTGCTTAACGGTAGCGTTGCTAATAGAGTTAGAGGGAGGAACCAAATATGGACACTCTTACAAACCACGCTAACCATCTTTTTATTTTTAAAACCATAAGGACAAAAATGTGTTATATCCGACATACAATAGGGACCAAATTGTAGTTTAGTCTACTAATACACTAGTGATGGCCAAAAACCGGTTCCGGGCCCGTCTGGTCCCAATCGGTCCCAAATTTTCTCATAACCGGCCATAACCGGTCCCGGTCCTGGTCGAAAATGGTAGGACTGGTCAAGGTACTTCATAACCGGTTATAGGCCGCCGGTCCCGGTCAGGGCATTAAAAAATAAGATTTTCTTAATTTTTTTAATGATATATATTTTTAATACATTATAAAATTTACAATTGGATCACTCAAATACACTTTAAAAATGCGTTTTAATATAATTAAAATTACATTGTCTTATAAAAATATATTATAAAATTATTTAAAAATACATTTATTTATAAAATTATTTGAATTTTTGGGTCGGGTCGGGCCGATCCATAGCCGGTCCCATAACTGGTCCCGATCCCACGAAACTACCAAAAGCCCCAACGCTGTCCCGGTTTTCGATCTTATAACCGGTCCTTACCGCTGCCTTTGCTGGTCTTCCAACGGTCCCGGGCCAGGCCGGCCCGATTTGGCCATCACTAAATTACACTATAAAATTGGATGAGAAGTGCTGGACTACATGTAATTAAACAAGGCCCATACAGAAAACCTTTGAGGCCCATTATGCATTATGTCGAATAGGTTCTGCAACTTATATACCGCCTCCTCTAGGGTTTGGTCGTGCAGTTGCTGCTTGCGAGTGCGGAGGAGAGGCACGACAGACCACCGGAGTTTTTCGAAGAAAATCATACAAAAGAAACATGGTATGATCCATCTCTTGTGTTAAATGTTTCTTTATTTAATTTATAGATTTAGTTTGAATGCTGATTTGCATTTGCTAGTTTTCTTAGTGCTTCTTAATGTACTTTTTGTAATGTATAAGTTAATTACAATTTAAGTGTTAAATGCAATCTGCATGTAATTTAGGTCTTGTTTGATGCTCCATTAGTCTATGGAACTCTTTGTTAAGTGGTCGATGTTTTACTTGAAGAGTGCTTTGATGCTAATAGTTTGGCATCCATTGTATATCTATTACACTTTTTGGAGAGTTTGTTCTAAAATTGGTTGATTGTGATGCTTGAAACCAATACGAAGGGTTTGATTGCGTTTTTAGAAAAGGAAATTGTGTTAAAGTATCTTTCTAGCTCAAGTGAAGTAGGAAATTTTATGGATTTCTAATGCACAAAATCGGTGATTCAGGTTTTACCTTCTCACTTTAAGCATTTTGAAGCCTTTGTATGCAGTTTGTGTAGTGAAGGATTTTGCTTTAATGTAGATAATTTTTCAAGGGGTGGACTTGGGTATGGTGCCAAGTTTTTTTTCCCAATACGATGTATAAACCAATTATAATTGAATATGTTTTTGGTTGGTACATGTTAGTACTGGTTTGTACCAACTTCAATTTATATATACAAAAACTTGCAATTTTATTCAAATTTTGAATTTCATTTTGTGTTTGCAAGTAGCACATATCATATTTACAGGTTTTGCAATTGCAAAGAGTAAACCTTGCAAATATTGAAATGCTTAAACAAAAAAAGTTAAAGTTACTATGTTTAATATTTAATACATCAAAAGTACACAAATTGTAAGTAATTAAATAAGTAGGTAATGAAACTACCATGGTACGTGACTCCCAATACTATATACCAAACAGGGTTTTCATACTTTGTATGGTATTACCAACCGACTTCATTGGTACACATGTTGGTTGGTTTGGTATGGTACAAAATTGCCACCCCTAAATTTTTGATAGAGGACTTGGTGAAGGATGATGTTGTTTTGATAGTGGGGTTACTGACTTTGTTCTGTGTTGTGTTAAAGGCTAGAGGTTTGAAGAAACATATGAAGAGGCTCAATGCCCCTAAACATTGGATGCTTGATAAACTGGGTGGTGCTTTTGTAAGTCATTCTTTCCGAACTTATTATTGCTGTTGATTCTCTATAGTTGTTTTTGCGTTGGATTGTTTGTTGTTATTTTTATTTACATTTTGTCATTTGTTGTCTAGGCTCCTAAGCCTTCGTCGGGCCCCCATAAATCCAGGGAATGCTTGCCTTTAATTCTCATTCTTCGAAATAGGTTGAAATATGCTTTGACTTACCGTGAGGTCATATCTATTTTGATGCAACGTCATGTACTTGTTGACAACAAGGTCAGGACTGACAAGACTTACCCTGCTGGTTTCATGGGTTAGTACTCTGCATTCTTTTGTTTTTATTTTTCATGGGAATCCATAGTAGTTTCTTTTTGCTATGTTTCGCTTTTATGATGTTGCTATATTCACCCAAATATCAAGGCTTATAAGTCTTGATGTTGATGTGTGGAGAAGGAAATTAGTAGGTAGGGGTGCATTTAGCCCACCTTTATATAACTTAGTTTGGGAGGGTTTAAAAAGATAGGATTTGTTGATGTTATTCATGTTCTTGTATTTCTAGGTTCACCTATTGATAATATTTATTTCAGCCAGTTTGGGATAAAAATCTTATTGATATTGAAACGCTTAGTCAAGTCATCATTTTGGGACATGATACTGTATGATTGTACATAGTTCAGTTGATTGGAAAATTATGATGTTAGTGTTTTGCACCGAAGGCTGATGTGGTCTTTGGAAAGTGTGTAATCAGTATCTAGTTTATCCTTTCTCAAACTTTAAAATAGCATTTTGAATGATATACTGAAGAGAGAATTTTTTCCTGAGCAGACTTTTAGTTTCTTCCAACGTGGGTTTATGTAAATTGTTCTGATGATTTCTTTGTTTGTAACAGATGTTGTTTCAATTCCCAAAACCAATGAAAACTTTCGTATTCTTTATGATACAAAAGGTAGATTCAGGCTGCACTCGATCAGGGATGAAGAGTCAAAGGTTAGTTTACTTTTATTTGGTGGATGCTAGTTAGTTTATTTGAAATTGCATATCTGTTACACTTCCATAATCTAAGAAATGCGGCGCACTATCTCTGAAGTTGGTCAACAATCCAAATGGGCATTGCAACAAAATTGGTTTTGAAGGACTGAGTTTATAGAATCAAACCAAAAATGTCTTATCTAATAGTGTTACAATAGGTTTATACGACATTTTAGGTGTTTCAAGAAGTTTTTTAGGACACGTTTAAAATAATGACACTCTAGAAAATCGTCTTGTAAAGACAAGTGTTCTATAAAAAGATGGGTTTATAGGACCTTTTCAGAAGAGTGATATAAAATAGTTACTAGATACTTTATTTTGAAAGCACCCTAAAATACTTGTTAAAACATGCAAAATGTCCTATAAACCTATTGTAACTCTTTTCATATAGGATGCTTTATAGCTTGGTTCTATGCACTTGAGTTGTATAAAGTATTTTATTAGGACACTTGGACATTCTTGGTGTTCTGTAATGCCTTTTTTTATATATTGGGGGAATTATTTGTTGAAAGAAATGTTGCATTCGGATTCAGATGGGGTATATTTGGCTTGATTAAACTAAAACGATGCGTCTTTTTTGTAGTTCAAGCTGTGCAAGGTTCGTTCTGTTCAGTTTGGGCAGAAGGGCATTCCTTCCATAAACACCTATGATGGCAGGACTATCCGCTACCCTGACCCTCTCATCAAGGCTAATGACACCATAAAACTTGACTTGGACTCTAGCAAGATTGTCGATTTCATCAAGTTTGATGTCGGAAATGTTGTGATGGTTACAGGTGGAAGAAACACAGGCCGTGTAGGAATCCTTAAGAATAGGGAAAAACATAAGGGTAGTTTTGAGACTGTACACATCCAAGATTCCACCGGTCATGAGTTTGCTACCCGTTTGGGCAACGTTTTTACTCTCGGAAAGGGTACAAAGCCATGGGTGTCTCTTCCTAAGGGAAAGGGTATTAAGTTGACCATCATTGAGGAGGCTAGGAAGAGGCAGGCTGCCTTAACTGCCAGTGCCTAGATTGGAAAATTGATGGGTTTTTTATAGCTTATATTACAGTATCTGAAGTTAACTTGTTTTGTTTAGCATTTTTGGGTATATTTTGAAGGTTAAATTGGTTTTTGAAACAATGGATTTTGCTGAATGTAGGCCATCTCTTTTTGTTTAGTATGTTGCCATTTGTTCTATGTATTTGATGTCTGTGTGGGTATGATTAGGACTATAAAAAACAGTCAATCTCTGTATCAATGGTTCTAAAGGGCCTTTTGATTTGACAATTTCTTTTGAGGAATTTGATTTCTTAGAAGAATTTGGAATTGGAATGATTTGTAATTTTTGATGTGTTTGGTTTGTAGGATTTGAAATAGAATTAAATTCTATTTTTTATAAATAATTTATGAAAACAAATTATAAAAATAATTAAATTATCTTTCTATTAATTGATCCTTACAAAAAAGTTTTTAACATATTCTAAAACATTATTATATACAACCCTACAAAATCCTACGAAGATAGCAGATTAAAGTGGAATCCAATTTCATTTACAATCCAATTCTACAAACCAAATATTTGAAACTAGAAATTTTTAATTTTATATAAATAGGTTTTGTATGTTGGGTATCTTGGATATCTTGGAATGCGATGGCAAACATTTAATAACACATGCAATCAAACAACATCTAAACTACTTGATACATTGCATGTAATTTGGTTTGGTTTTAAACATGAATTGGGAGTAGTTTACCAAATGCTTATTCGGATAAGTGTTTACCGGCAAAAATTAACATTATCATTTACTTACCATATAAGATTTTAATCCACCAAAATGGTATCAACTATAACAATTTACCCGGTAAGATTTAATTGTGGTAAGAGTCATCTCTCTCACTTACCAGGTAAGATTCTTGGTACTTGCCTTTGCTCTTACCGGGTAAGATTCTTGGTATTTACCATATTCATCCAGTAAGGTAATGTTACTTGATAAGCGCTTACCCAGGTAAACATTTGGTAAACACCCCCTTGTTTATTCAGATCCAATATTTTCAACAAATTGTTTACAAATTTCATTCAATTATTTATATAATAGACTTAAAAAAAATACTACATGTAAATAAATATCCATACAAATATATACCTTTATTAGTTTTTTGTTTACAAATATTCTATAAAAAACATTATTACATAAAAATTCATAATGTGTAATATGTAACATAGATATTTATATTGACGTTGTTTATGATATACTAATAAAAATTGATGAAAGTAATAATTCACTTAATGATAAAATAATGTTTTTGATTCCAGATAACATTATAATATAAAATACGCATCTCTCTTCTAACATTTCACAAACTAAAGTGAGAATATTGTTGATTTTTTTGTTTTTTTTATCTACACCTTCATCGTAACTCAAAATTTCTCTCAAAATCTTTTGAAACTCAAGAGAATTAACATTAATCGAATATCTCACACTAACCTCTTGTTTGGATAACATCAATCGACAAGATAAATTTGAGATCTTCAAGCCTCCTGTTATGTTAGAATTCTGGCTACGCCCCTGATAGAAAGTAGATGAATGTACTGAAAATATTTAAAAAATTAAGTTAGATTAAAAAGTCAACTCATCCAAAGGCTCATAAGTGTTATTACTATTCTATTTTGAAGTCTTTTTTCACTAATTAAGATAACTCTAAAGAAAATCAAATATCCAAATTTATCTTATATTTTTCCTAACATTTTTTTGGATAATTATCAATTTCTATCGAACTTTTCATCTTGAAATTATTGGCGATTTTACAATATACAAATCAAACTAAATATCATTTGCCTGAATATCATATTTAAACACGCATATCTATGTTCTTCATTGGTAGTTTGAAATGTAACCAAATGCAAAAGACCCCAACAAACCATTATCAGATAACGATAATTAGATGTATATTAGTTCATATGTGAAAATGTGACTCCTAAAATAAGTTCACATATAAATCCTAACTAGGTTCACATTGAATCTTAATCATAACTCGTAAGTGAATCAACTTAAAACTTATAACCGGGATTCTGAATCAGTTTAAAATTTCATATATGAACATGTGAATTATAACATAGATTCACATATGAATGTTAATTATAGTTTGTACGTGAATAAATTTAACGCTTATAATCGAAATTTTGAATCAGTTTAAAATTAATATGCGAATCTTAAAAAAATATATCATCATGGATCTTAAATTAAACATAATGAAAATCTCGTTTTTAGGTATAATTTATATAAATAAATATTGATTATATTTTAGATAATTTAGTCTAAAAGAAAATGAGTAATCTAATTTTTCTTTAAAAAAAAAGTGGGCAATGTTTTGAAAAAGGAGTGGATTAATGATCTAATGAGTTGGATTAGTGATTTAATTATACAAATGTTTCAAAATGTTTCTCTCAACTTTCTTAGGTTCTTTAAATTAATCATACATTTGTCTATATTTACATATTTTACCATTATGACCCTTTTTTAGTTTCTAGGGTCTATTTCTTAGTTCAAGATCCCTTTTATTAACTGGAATCGAATTGGAACCGGGACAATTCGCAGAATTAGAATAGAATTCTCATAAATTAATTCAAATCAGCACGTGGAATCCGACCCACTATTAATGTGGGTATCTCTGTTTTTCTCATCTAATGGTCTCACGTTCTGAATTTTTTTGGGTTTCTCATTTGAACCATTTCATATACATAGTTGGATTTCGGTGAGAAGAAGAGTTAAGACGAGAAATGTAAGAAGAGATCGCTCCACATGGGATGCACATTAGAATGAGATGCACCAGATTAATCTCCGTACCAAGCGTCCATGCCATTTCTTACACTTCTCAGCTTAACTCTCCATCTCAGATGATCTTTCTCCTTCACACACACACACACGCACACACACACACACACACACACACA
>NC_037532.1:11074268-11081225 GCF_001531365.2 Cynara cardunculus var. scolymus
TATATATATATATATATATATATATATATATATATATGCTCACGATCGAATTAGACCAATCGAATTAGAACTAAAGAAGTGATCCTAGCCCTTCATACGGTCACGATTGACTTAGACCGGTCGATAACTGCAGCTCCGACTGGTAAATGATTGCAACTTTGATTGGTCAATAATTGCGGGTATTCGAAAAATAGAGAGAGTAGTTTCGTACTTTTACAAATAAACGACAAACGAGTTCATATATGAATCTATGTGATTCATGTATGAGCTATATGTTCATATGTGAACTCGTGTAATTAACATATAAATTATTTTAACCGATTCACATATGAACCCGTGTGATTCACATATGGACTAATTAACCGATTCACATATAAAGACTTGTGATTCACATATGAACTGTTGGTCCCAGATGGATTTACGAGAGTTTAAAGGTAACCGTTTGTAGAGAGGGGGGGGGGGTAAATACAAACATACAAATATTTCACTTTTTAAAATCCTTTATTGATACAAAAGTTCAATACAGAATTTACAGATTGTTTACGAAATAAGACAAGATACAGAACTTATCTATAACAATTTAAAGAACACAGAAAATATAGAAAGCAAGGAAGAAAATACTTGCTAAAGAAGAAGCAATAACTTCACTAGAGAGAGAACTTAGTTGATGTTTTTCACTTGAAGTAAACGTAACGTCGTAAGGTTAAGAAGTCTGTGCTTGTATGTGTCTCTCTTCTTGGGTATATGATGGTCTGAGATCTTTTTTTTTTTTGAAGAGGAGAGTATTCATGGCTATTTATACTCATTGCATTAAATGTAAGTTAGGCAGTACAAGACATGTGGCAAGCTTCTAGAGGTGAGCTTGTCCTTTGTCTTTAGATATACAGGCTTTCGGCCGTATATGAACATTGATCATCCACAAAGTAGGGAAGCACATTTGGAGACAATAGGTGACTCCGCACGAGTGCTTTACTTTGAGAGGTACGAGTTTGTCCTTTGTGTGCAGAAGGATAAGATAAAAGTTAATCTTGATCAACAAGATTTATTTGATTGCTGACACTGGAATAACTCTAAAGTTTCTTCAGTGTTTGCTGAATCTTGAGTAGACTTCACACATGTTTGTAGACATGCTTGTTATCACTGAAACTACGTCAGATCACGAACGACTTCTCTCTATCTTCAGCTTTATCTTCGATATTATTGAAGGTTCTTGTGGTGTGAATTTTGTCTTCTTGAAGAATACTTGTTTCTTGAGATTTACAATACATGTTCAACGATCACTGAACAGACTTAGTGATGATCTAGGGGTGAGCATAGGCGGGTACCCGCCTTTTTTGATAGGAACCGGAACCGGCGGTTCTTGAAATATTGGAACCGGAACCGGAACCGGTTAGAGCGGTTCTTGAATTTTTGGAACCGGAACTGGAACCGCCGGGAACCGGTTCCGGTTCCGGGTACCCGCTTCCTAAAATATTAAAATTTTGTTATTYAAAAATAAAAAATAAAACATTGCCAAAACATTAAATAAATAAGCAACTTTCAAAAATAATACAAAATAATGATTACAAACCAAATAGACTAATAGAAAATGTTCAAAAATTTAACTATTACATATTATAAGACTTGTCTATAATCTCGTTTCAACTTCTTGTAGTACCCATCRCATCATCATTTGGTACCTGTGAATAATTGAATGTTAAAAGAAGTACACAAACTCGTAAAAACCGCACATATTTTAAACAAAAAACTACACAAATTTTATATAAAAAAAACTGCACAAACTTTGTTTAAAAAACTGCACAAATTATATAAAAATTTCTACATATTTTTTACGAAAAACTACACAATATATATAAAAAACTGCACAAATTTGTAACTTATGACTTACCTCAATAAAGGAACTAGTTAGTCCCACCAAATGCCTCATCAAGATCATTACGCCCAATTTCTGAAAAAGAAATTAATACAAAACCTATGTATTTATTGGCAAATACATTATTGCAAGCTAGAAATGCCAAATCAAGAAAATGGAGCATAAAAATAAAAAAAACAAATACGAACACCTTATATATGTAGGAGTTGGAACTTGGATGTATATATATACTAATCGTAATAATCATATGCAAAAATGATCTTCTTATGGAACACCATAGTTACCAAAAACAGAAATTAGTATTGTCATGGGTGAAAATGTATCTCTTTTCTTGTATGGATATGCTATGAATCTGCTTGAATGTTTGAAGCTAAATCCTTAGTTATTCCTTATTCATGTTTCCATATACTAGAAACTCCAATATAAGAAGCCAAAATACTTTTCTATCATGTATTTTTTGTTTCAATATCAATATTGCATAATTAAATTTTATACTATTTAGTTTTGGGTGTGCAAAAATGGCACCACCCGTGGTTCACTTTTGAGATTGCACCATTCCCTTTACTGAGTCCTGTGGCAACTATGGGTTTAGGGGAAATAAGAGGAACCACATGAAGATTGAAACCAAGCTTGGTCATGCAGTAAATCAATTCGAAAGACCTAAATTCATTTTGGGTGCAATTAGATGCCACATTTGATCATTACCATAAAGCCCTACCTCATTAATTTATTTATCTTAGTTTGTTACTGAAATTGTTATTTGTGCGCACAACTTCTTCATTGAAAATTTTTAAGTACTACTTTACCAAGACTGTAGTAATTCATAGGCATGACGATTGTACTTTTAGAATCCCACATGTTACAACTAGTTGGTGACCTCAAAAACACCTTCAGCAAAACTCAGKTAAACACCAAGATTCTTTGTACATTAAGAACAAGTTAGCTTCACAAAACAAATAACAGGATCCACAATATGAATCTTGGTTCTATCMTTCTGGAGATGAGRTCTTCCTAACCAAGCAATCATCATAGGTCACTTAAACAAATGATTTAAAAGTCATGAAACTTCCTAACCAGGCAATCATTATATATATAAAACTATCCCATATTTGCAAGAAATGAAATATAAAACTACCCCAGATTTGGAAAAAAATATAATGTTAACTAGATTTGGAAAAAAATATAATGTAAAGTGTGTTAAATTACCTGATTAGTGTATGAAGACCGGCGTAMCTTCTTCGGGTACCGACGTGCTTTCGATGGAGGGAAGGAGGGGAGAATCGGAGAGATCGTATGTAACCCGGGACAACTCGTAACTCGTATGGAATCGGACAGGTCGGCGACCGGTTCTTCGTGTATGGCGAGTGGCAACCGGCGTTCTTCGTGTAGGGGAGAATCTGATGAAGAAATGAAGAGTGAAGATGTTGAATTGTTGATTGTCAATGAGTCATCTGATGAAGAAATGGAGAGTGAAGAAGTCAAGAAGATGAATGGAGTTTAGTAGTTTACATTGACGGCGATAAGAATAAGAAGTAAACCTAATTTCATAAAAAAATATCAAAAATAATAATTAATTTTTTATTGAAAATTACCGGGTACCCGCCGGTTCCGGTTCTGGGTACCCGCAGGTTCCGGGTACCCGGTCCCGGAACCGGTCCCGACGGGTACCCGGCGGTTAACGGTTCCGAAAAATTAAGAACCGGAACTGGAACCGTTCTCAATCGGTTCCCTATTTTAGGAACCGGAACCGGAACCACTCATATCGGTTCCGGTTCCAGAACCAGCGGTTCCAAGGCGGTTCCGGTTCCGCAGGCGGGTACCCGGTTCCGCTGCTCACCCCTATTGATCGCTGAAACTGAATAAAGAGAACTAAGTATTTTTCGCTAGGTAAAAAAGATCACCATCAAATCACTAAGAGAGATGATCAACAATCTTTGATGATGACAAATCAACATAGAGAAAATTGTTTAGTTGTTACAATATGGAAAAAGGTACTAGTAAAATACATGTCTCTGGGATCTTTTTCAGTGATAAAGCTCATTATAAAAATTCACTTATTTGTAAAGGATTACAAGGAAATAATGAATTCACATAATATGAATAACTTAACACTGAGAGCATATTTACTGATAAGAAAGGTGACAAAGAATGTAAATGAGAAATAAAACTCATAAGTATATGTCCCATTTACTCTTTTTAGGGATCTTTTTCAGTGAAGTAATCATTGTATTGAAATATCATTCAAGACACAATATTACGAATGACTATAATTGGTTTTGGTAGGATTAATAAATAAAAGCTATACACTTAAAGAAAACATAAAAGATATACAAGGTTTACAAGATTGAAAGTTTTCTAATCTAGATTGTTGAAGTTGATGTCGTCAGGGATATCTTCTCCTCAAATATTTCTTCTGAGCATTTCCTATCGAATCCAGCGGTGCATCATCTCTCAAAAGAGATCTTCGTTCAGCCAAGTTCGAAGATATTCTAAATGATCTATTGGGCAGTGATGGAGCTCAAATACTCGCTGAAACCTATATTGACCATCATAGTCAATGAACATAAGTCCATATTCAAGTTTTACATGTACTGTATTGGGAATAAAAGGTCCCTTTTTAGGTAGTGAGAGATCCAACATTGAGATATCTGGCTTCTTCCTGTTCTTGAAGAGCTCATCCACTGAAAGTTTTGTTTCATTCTCGTTTCTATGGGACGAACCTTCTCTAGGATTAGAAAGGTTGTTTTTTCTTCGAGAGGACTTCTGTGGTAGAGGAGGAACCTCGATGATTTTCAACACTTCGTTGAATAATTCATTAAGAACTTCTTCAATGTAAAGTCTTATGCTTAGCTTTGGACTTTTGAATCATTTGTCGAATCTCGAGCCATTCATAGAAGCCATACTGACTGAGGAAAGAGAGATACTCAGTAATAACATCGTTGTTCTCTCGGAAGATGACCATAGGAAATATAAGGCCACCATATTTCATTCGTCCGCTGATTATGAAATTTGACATCCTGTGAGGGCTCATTCTTGTTTCGATGCTTTCTCTGCACCAATTCAGATCATGATCCTTCAGCTTCTACACCCATTGTCTTTTCTGTTTAGCTTCTTCCAATAGTAGGGGCTTGAGTACTGAGGGGATATTATGCATGAACATCCCTTCTGTATGAGCTTGTTCAGCTAGAGTCTTGGCTAACTCCAAACCGTCTTGTAATTGTTGCTGATGTTGCTTCAGCTCTTGTTCAGTTTTCAAGGATTCCTCGTATTCAGCTTCAGAGTGGAAGTCGAACTCACCAATCCAGAAGTACGAAGATGTAACCCCGCTGCTTTAGTTTAGAAGTTTGTAGAAGTAAAAATGATGTGAGAATATCTAATTTTCATCATTTTATTGTAAAAGAACTCATTTTGGGTCGGGTTTGACCCGATTGGGTTGACCCAACACCCATTTTGATTATCAAACACGTAGAAATATTCATAACTTTTCGCCCATGTGTTTGTAACAAGATAATTTTTTTTTACAAATATTATTAAAGTTTAATTAGATTAATTTGGGCCAAGAATGGGAGGTTCAGAGAATCTGCACTATTAAATCGGCTAAGTCTGGAAGAGCAACCAAAGCCTCTGGTTCTAAAGACCAGAACCTCTGGTCCACAAGCATTCAGGGCTGGAGCTCCTCTGGATGACCGAAGCACCTCTGGACACTAAGTTCTTTGGTTCTGGATACTAAGTCCGAAGGGCTAGAGCCCCTGTGGATGAGCTATGCTCTAGATGCTAAGTGCCAAATCTGAAGACGAAGTCTGAAGACCTTGAGTTCAGAGTTATTCAAACTCTGAACGAGAGAATGAAACTACTAACTCTAACCTATGAAACCTTTCAATTTCTTAAAAAAATTGCTACAAGTCCTCTATAGGACATAATAAAAACACATAATATACCTTATTAAACACATAATACACATTAGAACACATTTTGAGGCAAATGCCAAACATATTAAAAAAAGGTATGTTACAAAAGATGAATTTTTATTTTGGATTGGTAAGTTGACTCAGAAGCTGAGCCATCCTCAAGTCTTCTTCAACCTTGAAGCATACAGGTTGTCTTGACAACTTCCTGGGGATTAGGTTGCAGGCTTCATCTTGATATTCATTATCGTCAAAGGTTTCAAATGAGGGAAGATGGATTGAGGGGTTGAGGATAGGTGTTGCAGAGAGAGATATGGGTTCAGAGGTAAGAGGTAGAGAAAAAGAAGATTCAACTTATGAGGTGGGGGGGTACAAACATGATTGAAGTGTGTGCATCCTGAAGGTAGCTAAACGCCCTAATGAGTAGAGCTAAATTGTCTTCAGTAACTCCTTTCCTTTTACTATAGAAGAAGTACTGGTGGGAGGATCTTTCCCCTTGTGAAGCAGGTTCCCTAAAGGAGATTCCTACACCACCTACTGCTAACTTAGTCGTCCCCACCTCTTTATTGATGAAACCAACTCAACCATGGTTACTCAGGCCAAATATGGTTTTCTTAAACCACGTCATATTGTAGATTTCACCCATATTACTTCTAATAATCTCCTTTATGCTCTTTTTACTGCTAAAGATCCTAAGAGGTGTTTAGTTCACACAATGGAATTTGATGGAATTGGAATTCATCAAAGGAATTTGACTTTGAAGGAATTTGAATGGAATTTGACCACGCGTTTGGTTGGTAGGAACTGGAATGAAATCTCTCAAAAAATTGGAACAATCGTCTTTGTTTAGACTATGCCACCCATCGCCCCACCCACACCCTACCAACCACCATGTCACTACTGGCGTCGTCACATCTATCACCTCGCCCCACTTCACCCCTACCCAAATCTCGTCCCCATCACCCCTACCTTACCCCTGCTCCATAGGTGGGGTTGTTGGGGGCAGGCAGGGTAGGGTGAGGCGGTGGAGGTGGGGCCATAGTGGGGCAATGGGTGGTAGCTGTAATAACTATAGTGGTAGGCTGTTAGTTAGTGGTGGGTTAAAGTAGGGTAAGGTGGGGCATAGGTGGGGGCATAACGAGATAGCGGGGTGGGTAGGGGTAGGTGGCGGGGTGGTAG
>NC_037532.1:11081390-11090781 GCF_001531365.2 Cynara cardunculus var. scolymus
CGATTGTGAAGGCGACAATAGTGGTGTGGGGGTGGGAGGTTAGGTTAGAAGCGAGGTGAGATGGGGGGTTAGGTTAGGGGCAGGGTGGTGGAGATGGGTGTTTGATGGTAGTTGTGACGACGATAATGATGGGATGTTGGTCGGATGGTTGGGAGTGTGTGGGTCTGACAGCGACAATAGTTGCATGGTGGTGGGTTGGGGTAGGGTGGGGTGGAGGTGAGTGGAAATTCTAACGGCGACAATAATGGTGTGATGGTAGGGGTTAGGTTAGGGGCGTGAAAGTAATGGTAGTAGCATGGTCGTAGTAGGGATATGCGATGAGTGATCGGGGCGTGGGTGGGTATGATGACAATAGTAATGGCATGGTGGTTAGTGGCGGGGTAGGGTGGGTGGCGGCGACTGTAGTGGTGTGGTAGTGGTGGGGGGTCAAGGGTGGGGCATGACGTACATTCGTGGTGGGTGGTGCTGGAATTCAATTCATTCCATTATGCCAAGAAATGATGAATTCATTAATTTGTGGAATTCAATTGAATTTGAAGGATTCCATCCATTACAAGAAATAAACCAAACAAATGAATGAGAAATTGGTTAAAGAAATTTGTCACTACAATTCCATCAAATTCCTTCGAATTTCGCGAACCAAAGGGACCCTAAGGTCCCGTTTGGTTTTGAAGGAATGGAATGGATTTAAGGGGATTTGCATTTCAAATCCATTCCAATCCCATGTTTAGTTTGTTGGATTGTCCGGATTTGAAATCCTAGAATTTAATTGAAATCTTTCAAGCATAGGATTTTGAAATCCTTAGGGAGTGCTCGGGATTTCACAGAATTCCTTAGGATTGTATGCAATAAGGTTTTAAATTTTTTTAAAAACATTTGTTTTGTAATAATCAATTAATAAAAATGTAATTCAATTATTTTTATATTTGTTTATAATTATTTATAAATAATGAAATATAATTCCATTCCAAACCCTACAAGTCAGACACACCAATGATTTCAAATCCATTCTAATCCAAATCCCTCAAAATCCAAATCCCTCAAAATCCAAATCACTCAATGAAAATCTAAATCCCTAAAAAACAATCTTGCAAACCAAATGGACCGGACCCTAAGGGTTTTAAATCCGCTGCCATAAGCCCCGATGACTTACAGCTATGGAAGAAGAAATGCATGCTCTTCGCATAAATAATATATCGACTCTTGTTCCACGTCTAACTCAAATGTGATTGGTTCTAAATGGATTTTTTGAACAAAATATCACTCTGACGGTTCCGTTGAACGACTCAAAGATCAACTTATGGCCCAAGGATTTACGCAAATACCAGGTTTCGACTACTCACATGTTTAGCCCTGTTGTCAAAGCTGGTTACCATGCGTATTGTCCTAGCTCTTGCTGTCATCAACAAATGGCACTTCATCATATCGATGTGAAGAATTCATTTCTAAATGGGTTTCTCTCGGAGATCATTTTTATAGAACAACCTTCAGGATTATCGATCTACGATATCCTAATCATGCTTATCGCCTCAAAAAAGCACTCTATAGTGTCAAACAGGTTCCCTAAGCTTGTTTCCAACATCTTAGCCATTTTCTCACGCAACCTGGCTTCACTTGTAGAAAAGCTGACATGTCACTCTTTATTTTTCGCCATGATTCTTGCTTACTTTACTTACTAGTGTATGTGGACGACATCATCTTAAGAGGTAATTAATGACACTACCATTGTCCAACGCTTTATCGCTCCCCTAACAATGAGTTTGCTATTAAAGATCTTGGTCGCTTCAATTATTTTCTTGGTTTGGAGGTCGTTTTCACAAATTATCAGTTGTTTTTAAGTCAAACAAAATACACATATGATATCTTACAGCAGGTTGAGTTGCTCGACTCTAAACTAGTCACCGCCACTTTCTCCTGGTGAACGATTTATGAGAGTTGTCATACCTTTTTCATACACCACTGTCTATCATTCACTTGTTGGCACCTTGCCATATTTGACGATAGCAAGACCCGATATATTGCATGCTGTAAATCAAGTCAGTCAGTTTCTTTATGCCTCGACTATTGATTACTTTCAGGCCGTAAAATGCATTTTACAGTATGTCAAGGGGACTCTCTCCTTTGGGCTCACTTTTCGTCACGATGCATCACCCTATGTACTTGGGTACTCACTACTCAGATGATGGTGTACCAACCTCTCTATGTGGTTACTCCGATGCAGATTGGAAATGCTGCATGGGGACCCATCGCTCGACCTATGGCTACTCCATCTTTATGATGAAAACTTAGTTTATTGGAGTGCAAAAGAGCAACCAACTGTCTCTCATTTGAGTTGTGAATCTGAATATCACGCTATGGCTAACGCGACAACTGAGATGGTTTGGGTGACTCATATTCTTCACGAATTATATGCCTTGCCTACTTCATGACTAGTTCTCTTTTGTGACAATCGAATTGCTCTTTTTCTCAGGCAAAATCCCATTGCTCACAAGTGTGCTAAACACATCGAGATTGACTACCACTTTATACGAGAGTTAGCTCTTCCTGCAAACTCTTGACTCAGTGGGGCAGTGGGGCTTATATTTTTTATATAATAAATATTTTTATTTATTTTAAATAGTTGACTAAAATGACTAAAATCCACCCTAATTAAACTATGTTAAGCATAAAAATATAACAAACATCACAGGGTGGAACAAAACCGAACAATTATGCAAACATCAAGGACAAGTGGGAAATAAATAAAGATTAGGAACGAGTTTTGTTACAACTCACATAGTTCATGGACCAAAACTAAAATTGAAAATGGAGGGAATATGAAGTTGAAGACCGCTGAAAACTCGCAAAAACACAAACCATCTTTTATCATCCACCAAAAAACAACCACCCTTCCATTCCCTCCCTTAGAACTTGGGGCAAATCGTCGCGCTGCTTCGATCGATCTCATCACAAAGAATACGATCAATACCAAAATCATATTCGGAATATCGATCAAATATGGATCAGATGATGAACTTTTGGTTTAGTGGTAAAGCTGGCAAAGATATGGAAAATGTCACCAAGGATATCAATGTAAGTTTCTTTACCTATGTGTTTCTGCTAGATTTGAGAGATTGATTTTCCCGTATGATCCATGTCCGACAAGGAGATAGTTTCATTTATCGGTTTGGATTAGAACTGTGCATGGCTTTGATATGTTTCATCTCATGTTGAGATATGGTTAATTTTGCATACGACGTCAAAATTGCCTACGTGTCCCAATTGATAGGTTTATAGGACATAAATTTATAAGACCATAAATTCTTGGGACACTTTTAAAATAAAGCGTTGTATAACTATTTTATAGAACACTATTTAAAAAAGTGGTTTATATTTTCTCTAAAAAGATGTGTTTACAGGACATTGTCTAAATGTATCCTGTAAAATAGTTAATACGACGCTTTATTTGAAATGTTGTAAGAAACCTGTTAAGACGCTAAAAGCTCCTATAAACTTATTACTAACACTTTTAGATATGCTTCTTTTATTGTTCATTTCTATAAACATAGATCCTATATATAACGGCGACACTTAAACAATATTGTTTGCATTGCATTTAGTGATGTGATTTTTTGTGGTTTGAGACATATGTGGTGCTCGGAAAAATCTTCAAAACACATATGCAATACGGTTTACGATTTGGCCCTATACCAGACCAAACGCACCGTAAACACATGTAATCAACGCTATTGGAAGGCCAAGAGATAACTGTTTTCTTGTCTATTATCAGAAAAAAAATACATCTTGTCAAGAATCATATTATTGTTTAACCCCAAGCCAACTGCCAAATTGATAATAGGTTTATTCTGGTATGAATCAAGGGTCCATGTACTAAACTGTCTCTCAAGTTCTTAATGAAAATATACAAACTATACTTATTCCACTATAATATTTTCAGATTTCTTGGAAATGTTGTGGGTAACTCAGCCCACACTACAATAAAATTAGGTTTATATGACGTTAAAAATGTCTAAATGTTCTAATATGATAATTTATAGGACCAAACAAAAAAATGGTTTATCTAAAAATGTTGTAATAGATTTTTTTGGTGAAAGCGAGACACCGCTAGTAAGCTTTATTAAAACAAAAAAACGGTCTATCTAAAAGTGTTATTATAGATTTGTAGGACGCTTTTAAAATAAAACGTCGTATTAGTTATTTTATACGACACTATTTAAAATGGTGTTCTATAAACATAAATATCTGTTGTAATATTCTTTTAGATAAGACATTTTATAATTTAACCTTATAAACATAAATCCTATAAAAATACCTTATTAGAACGTTTAGATATTTTAGGCGTTCTATAAACCCAATTTTTTTTTCGTAGTTCTTATGTTAATTCTATTTTCGGTTTTTAGGATGCAATAACTTTCGATACGTAGCGGTATCGTAGCCCTTGGCCTTCTAGGAGGTCAATGGTTCAAACCTCACCATAGGTGAGGAGGGTGTGTGAGTTTATTTATTGCATTTGCCGTATATAAATATTATATACTTCAAAAAAAAAAAAAACTTTCGATACGGTTTTTTACTGTTTCCAAGTTGTAATTTTCGCATGAGAAATTGGGACTTGGCTACCTTAAACTAAATACTGAAACGTTACCTCTTTTTGTGTCTTAGAATATGCCAAAAAAGATTGCAGGAGGAGCAAACAAGATGGTTAATTCTGTGACAGGTTTGTCTTAGTTTCTCTTCCACTTCAAGGAGTAAATAGTTTTGATTGGAATACTCACTTTTCTTTATAGGTACTAAAAGGAATGTGTTATTCATTACAATGTAGTTTGTCTTTATGGGACGCTTAAAATGTCTAAGCGTCTTAATGAAATGATTCACACGACTTGTGTTTGTAGGACAAAACCAATAAATGTCATATCTAAATGTGTTACAATAGGTTTATAAGACGTTTTTGAACGTCTTAACAAGTTTTTCAAGATGATTTTAGAATTAAATGTCATATTAGTTATTTTATATGACATTATTTAAAAAATTGTCCTATAAATACAAGTGTTATATTAAAACCCATCTTTTTTATATGACACGTCTCAAAGTTGTTGTATAGAATAGCTTATACGACACTTTATTTTTGAAGCGTCCCAAAAACTTGTTAAAATGCACAAAAACATTCTATATATAAGCTTATTGTAACACTTTTAGACTTGATGTTTTATAGTTTGGTTCTATAAAGTATTTTGTTAGGATGCTTAGACATTCAAAACGTCCTATAAAGCCAATTTTGTTGTAGTTATTGTATAAGGGTGGTCCATAATCATGATGTTGTTTGTAGTCATGAACTGAAGATTCCTGTAATCGTAGTTAGATAATTAGTTCGTTCGATCTCACATCATTGAAGTGTAGTAGATACACTATTGCTTCATCCTCTATAATTCACCATCCATCAATTTAGGTTCATTCCACATTTTTCATTTCCATCATCTCTTGGATTACTTTCTGAACAATTCATGGTTGCTTTGCCTTTGCTTATGCCACAGTTCATATTACTCTTGATTCTTTTTTGTCAACTCATGGTAGAGTTCTTACCCTACACACTTCAATCAGAGCTTTTCGTTGGGTTGCTTACTCCATTCATCCTTTCAATAAATTCAAAGCTAGAGTCATAAAAAAGTTTGTTTGTGTTATGTTTTCATTCAATAAAATCATATTCATTTTTGGGTCCATAATCAAGGGTGAAAGATTTATGACATGTCAAGGAAAGAAAAAACTGACGTGACAAAAAGAGAAAGAAAACTGATGTGGCAAAGTCATGAACTTGTACTTGTAGATATGAGCAGCACAACAAAACTGTCAATATACCATTAAATCATAGGAAACAATGATCCATCTCACCCTTCTACATCCCTTGGTCCAATTCTACTGTCTCGCTATTCTACAACACCGAATGTTGCATATCAATCATCATTGCCACAAAATCGCAGTCAATCTATGCGTAGTGTGTCATCTTGAAATCGTAGAAGGTCTAGAAGGCAATCTGACCTCTGGGCCAAGTGGACAAGTGTAAATACCATTTTGCTTTGCATGATGGCTATTATGGTTTAGAGATCAAACTCACACAAAGTATGAATACATAGACATAAAAAGGATGAATTTTTTTATGTGTTTTTAAGTAACAATTAACTCTAGTTAGTAACTGTCTGATACAAAGATAAAACTCCCCCTCAGGATGAGCTCGAGAATATATCTTCAAGAACCATATATATCGGACATCAAAGGATTGAGTTTCGACTGTGGCAACACTTTTGTGAACTTATTGGCCAATTCAAAATGCATTCAAATGGGCAATGGCTTCATGGTCTTG
Organism: Cynara cardunculus var. scolymus; assembly: GCF_001531365.2. Classification (NCBI taxonomy): domain Eukaryota; kingdom Viridiplantae; phylum Streptophyta; class Magnoliopsida; order Asterales; family Asteraceae; genus Cynara; species Cynara cardunculus. The sequence goes on from NC_037532.1 coordinate 11,087,743, forward strand.
CCAGCAAATTTGTATAAAATGAAATGTCTATTGGCTTCATTATGTTTAGTTCACTCATGGAATGTAGGATGGGATGTTAAACGAAGAGCAGATGTGTTGTTATAGAACATTAACGTAGGGAAGTCCCTGTGAGTATCAAAGTCTTCCAATAGTTGTTGCAGGCAATTGAGTTCACATGAAGCAGAGGCCATGGCTTGATACTCGCCATGATGGATGACCGAGAGACCATTAACTGTTCCTTGTAATGCCAATAAGCCAATGCATATTCCAAGAATACACAATATACGGTGACTGAACGTCTTGAATGCCTTGAGTTGGGCTGAACATTAACGTGCCTTCCAATGTCATAAAATGCCTTGAGCTATAAGGAAGACTGGGAGGATAGCGGCACACCTTGACCATGATTCATCTTAGTTGCCGAATCCGTTGATAAGTTGGGAAAATCATTGATGGATGAAGAAATTGTTGATCGAATTGGTTCAATAGTTGAATGTATCAACTGATTTGGCTCCATGTTTGAAGTCTGATTCCTTAAATCATCATCAGTAGACGTTGTAGGAATGACAGTCAAAGGAAAGGCATCAACGAATGAAGTATGAGATGATTGACACAAAGAAAAAATGATTTCATGGAACACAACACCACCGGAAGAAAAGAACATGTTGAAGCAAATGGTAAACAACAACAAAACTGAATGATCCAACAACTTCTGATACGTTGACTTGCCATCAAGAACTTGAAAATGGAATCTATTAATTAGATAAGTTGTAATTAGTCAACAAACCCTATGATCTCAAGTCAAAGGACTCTATACAATCACCACATGAGAAATTCTGTGAAACTCATATGACATCCAATGAAACGTTCATAGTTAGTCATGTTCTATACATATGATCCCATCTTGTAGCCATATGGGGATTCTATATCTTCATATGAATCCCTACATATACTACCTGCACCATATTTAATTCAACCTAAACCCGAATTAATATTTGACTAGAGACATTTTTAGAATACAACGTTCTAAGGTTATTATTACGTTTAAATATAACACAAAATAATATATATAAACATAATAATTTGAGCAATGTATTTCATTAATGAATATCACGACATAATGTCTAAACAATTTGTTCCAATGATTCGATTTTGGGCATATACACTAACATTACCTTGAGTAGGATTGATTTGTCATTGAGTACTCTTCTGTAAGTCAATATGTTCATCAACCAATAGTGCCTCACTTCCAAGCTTTGATGAATTATTATCCTCTTAGATAATCACTTGTCCCTCAACTCCATTTCCCCTCACCATCTACCCTTGATACATCATTACTTTATTGAAGAGTTAGAATCAAAATATTTATTAAAATAAAGTAAAGATGTCATGAATCTATTGGTGGGAGAAAGAGGGGACATGAAGTTTGGGGTCTGAATCCTAAGGTAGGTCAAAGGAACTTTGAGACAAGGTCTGTTTTTTCTCATATAAACAATCTAAAACTTGAAGCCCCTTGTGATGATTAGGGGATATATCATATTCATCACTATTCTGCTCTTGGGGTCATCTATACTTTCAAAGAGATCAAAGAAACCTGTCATTTGATTCATCATGTGAAGTGCCATGCCCATGGTTATTCTACATGTTAAAGGAGATACATATTATCATTTTATGTGGTGGTACATCTGCAATCTCTATAGCATTTTAATCTCGTTCATTAATATATATAAAATACATGGAGATGGATTTTCACTTCAATCTTGTGGTCAAGACTACATATCTTCACAAAATCCCTAGGGAGATGCCTCTATGTAGGCCTTTTTCGCTTCTTCGTCAAGCTTTCGAGCAACTCTTTCAACTACCACCTAATCCCTTAAACAAGAGCCACCAAGAGGTTCTTTATCTCATGTCATTTCGCACGCCTGTTTCACTTCTATCCGGTATTTGCTCTCCATGTTAGGCATGTGAACACATTCATACCTGTAATAAAGCATTGTTCGTAGTCATGACATTATCCGTAGTCACGACCATGGGAGGATTTTTAAATATTGTCTAAGCGGTCCTATGCCCCGTTCAATCATCCCGACATAGTTTTTACCGGTCTCAAAAGTGCATCTGCAGTGGTTCGATGTGGCCTTGTAAGAAAAACCACTTGGTGTTGCAAAACACTACTTGTTTGTCATTTTGATGGAAGGGTACTTTTGTAGTTAATTTTTATTTTATTTTATTTTATACCGTGTTAATTATTTTGTGCACCTCTTGAAGATATTTTTGGATTTGTCTGGCCATGATATGGGATTTGTGAAGTAGGGTCATTCTTGCAGTCGTAGTTAGATAGTTTGTTAGATCTAATGTCAGTGTAGAATAAATACAACCATGATCTTAAAAATCGGTTGAGGCACAGGCCTTGAGGCGAGATGATGAAAAATCCAATCTAATTAAGGCGATGTTTAGAGTTCATGTTTTTTCCCCATAACCTGAACTTAAACCTAGCTTTTTAACTTTTTAATCTAGCGTTTTCCTCATAACCTGAACATATATGTATGTATATATGTATGTATGTATCCTTATCGGTTCATTTCTGCAACTTTGTATTCATCTTTTATATATTTCTATATGACTTTGTATATCTTTATTTTGTGTCTACTCCAGTTTATATATCTATCTATATAAATATATGGAATGTGTTAGATAAGAAACAAAAAAATTGATAACTCACAAATATGTGAATTATTGGTAAAAAAACACGGGTCTACAAATGCATTTTCATATGTGAATAATAGGTAACCAAACATGGGCTTATATATGCATTTTCAAATTGATTTTTTTTAGGTTTACCGATGATTCGCGAATGACTCATTTATTTATCCTTCATTTAAGCATATTTAACATCATAAATATACTATTTTAAATATGTCATTCATCATGAATTTATTATTGTAAGCATGATATTCATCATGAAATATATTACTTCGAATATACTATTCATTATAAATATGATATTCAACATACATAAAATATTATTTTAAATATATTATTTAT
>NC_037532.1:11091036-11103878 GCF_001531365.2 Cynara cardunculus var. scolymus
ATTATATGTAATGTTTATTTAAAATCATCATTTACCTTAAATATTTTCTAAAACTTGTATTTGTATCAATCAACCTATTACATTATTATGAAATGTTTTAAATATATTATGAAATATTAAATTTTATTTATTTTTAAACATGTCCTTTTGGTCATCTTACATTTCCAACTAGTTTATCAGCTAGTTTTACCAAATGTATTTAGTTCATCAGCTAACTTATTAGTCATCAGCTAACTCATCAATTATTAGCTAGCTTATCAGCTAGTTTGCCAAACATAGCCAAATATTGATCCCTGGATTCCTAAAATGTTTAGGTTATGTTTGGAAAACTAGATGGCAAACTAGTTGATAGTTGATAAGCTAGCTCGACAAAAACTAGCTGATAAGCTAGATGAAAAATGTCAAATGACAAAAAAAAAAACATGTTAAAAAATTAGTCATTTACAACATTCTATGATATAATTAAAATAAATTCACAATAATATAATATGTTAATTAATACAAACAAGATAATAAAAAAAAATTAAAGAATATATATGTTAACTAGAAGAATTTCAAATTAATTACTATATATATATATATATATATATATAATTTTGGATTTGTTAAAACAAATTGTTAGAAAAAATCTATGTTAATTTATGATTTTAATAGCCATTATATAGTCTGAGTAAAAATAAAATTGAGCAACCTCATCATCCTAATTAATTAATTAATAATTTAAAAAAAATTCAACTAAACATTAAATTAAATATTTTATTATATATTAAACAAAAGAAGTAAAACCTTACTTTTTTATGTAACTTAAATAAACATTTTTCATCCGTTCATATATGAACTTTTAAATCCGAACATAGATTCATATGTCAATCCTAATCCATAACTTGCACGTGAATCACTTTAAACTTTGTAATCGATATTTTAGATCATTTAAGTTTCGTACATGAATTATAAGATAGAATCACATATGAATCTAGATTATAACTTGTACTTAAATCAATTTATAATTTATAATCGATATTCTTAACCAGTTTAAGATTCAAACATGAATATATATATATATATATATATATATACACACACACACACACATTCAAACGAGAACAATGATTAAATAAAAAATACGAAAACAACCAAATCACGTAGAAAATTACACGTGATTTTACACTAACAATCAACGCAAGGGTGTGTGATGTCAAGGCCAAAGTTGCATAAATCACATGTGATTTTACACACGATTTTAGTATAAAATCATATATAATTTGATTATTTTCTTATTTTTTTTAATTTAGTAATTGTTTTTGTATAAATGTGACTCTCTTTCTCTCTTATATATATATATATATATATATATATGATGGATCTTAAATAAAGATAATGAAATTCCATATAAACTTATCAGTGAACAGATGAAAAAAGTGTAAAAACATGTATATAAAATTAAAAAAATGATTATTTTTTGATATAATTTATTTAAATAAAATATTGATTATATATTATATAATTTAATTGAAAAGAAACCAAGTAATCTAATTTCTATTTGAAAAAGAAAATGGGTATTTTTTACGAAAAAGGAGTGGATTATTGATTTAATAACTTGGTTTAGTGATTTAATTATATAAAAATTTCAAGATACTCCCCTCAACTTTCTTAGATTTTTTAAAATAGTTATAACTTTTTTTATATTTACATATTTTCTGCTTAAGATCTTGACCATTGAAAAATCTAACATGATGGTTGAGATCCTTTTTCACGTCTCAAAATTTGGAGTTTAATCATTTAGAAACTCTAAATTTTTTGAGATCTTTGAGAATTTATATCTTAAGGTTTTGTTTCTCATGAATTTTTTCCATCTAAAATAATATTTAATGTATTGATTAACATATATTTGTTTCACAATATGTTCGTTTATATGTATTCGGCTCAAAATGTGAAACTCTTTTATGTGTATTTTCTTGTTTCACAACCATGCCAAAAAAGTTCACATTAAGAACCGAGTATATGTGAAACAAATTCATTGTGAAACAAATATATGATAATCACTACATTAAATTCTAACCACAGATGGAAAAAGGTCATATAAAATATTACATAATGCACTAGGTTTCAGAGATTTCATTATTTATAGTGTTTAAAAAAAGGTTCCCGTATATATATATTTGTGTGTATACTGTATAATTTTGCCGAAATAAATATTATATGCTTAATATATATATTTTTGTCTTCTCCATTATATCATATTATTTTACTTTAATTTGTAATTTTCTAACATCCATGACTTCCATAGTTTAATATGATGTATTATTTGAATTTTAGTTGTTTTCTAGCTCGAGGCTAACATCGTCTCCGACTGTCTCAAGGCTTACGCCTCACCTTTTCTTGCTCTTCGTACTCTAAAACCTTGAATCTATCATTAAACCTCATCACATGTACATTAATAATTCATTCCATATCTTTCATACCCGTCTCTCTTGAATTGTTCTCTTGAAAGCTAAACACCATTAAACAATGTTCAAACATAGAGTTTAATACTTCTGATGATTCTTTATTCTAAAGACAATACTTGACATAACCGCCTCTCATGAATGAACGGTAAACATTCTTAACTTTGTTGAATGAGCATCCTTGAGACCATCTAGTTGTCTCGATATGGTGAAAAGAATATTATGACTATTAACAATGTCACTGTTGTATTTTGATCTGTCCGACCACAGGAGATCATTGCTTGAAAACTGAGAGATTACAATAGCATATTTTAAAGCTTAAATTTGAGTTTTGATTATTAACAAGAATGGAACACATTGACATCATCCATAAAATTGTTAAAAATGTATTTGATTTCTTAGGTTTTTATATCGTATTTTGTAAATATAATTGATTTTTATTTTATATTAGGGTAATTATTTTGTGAAAAAGTTTGTGCATATTTATGAGGTGCGTTTGGTTGCAGCAAAAAAACAAAAGCCACTGAGTGAATTGTTGCATGAGTTTGAATTACCAGCGGGTATCTTTCCTCGCGAAGCCAAACATTACGAGTTTGACAACGAAACAAAAAAGCTAACAGTGACCTTACCGACAATATGTGAAGTTAGTTATAGAGACTCATCGGTTTTGAGGTTTTCGACGAGTGTGACAGGTCATATTGAGAAAGGAAAGATAAGTGAGATAGAAGGACTGAAAACAAGAATAGTGATCTGGGTAAAAGTTACTTGCATTGTTTGTGAAGAAATGAACTTGCATTTCACAGCAGGGTTGGGGAAGACGAGGAGTAGAAAAGTGTATGAGATGGTTAGAGACGGAATAACTGTAGATAAGTTCTGAATCTTAAAGGCTTGAGGTTGCCTTCCAAAAGTTGTATTTTTTGTTTTTCTGTACAAAGTGTATATCTAACTAATTACTTCTTCATATGTCTTGTTAAAGGGCAGCTCTTCTCGATTACACAATTAATGACTTTTAAAATTACCATCATTTATTGGTTAACAATGACCGAACACAAAATTTTAACTGTAAATTGTTGAAAAATTGATTTGATTTCTTTGGAGTAGTTATGTTATTCTAATTTTAATCTCGTCGTTGGTGGATTCAGACACAAACTGGTCTTGTGGTTGTATGAAAATTATGGATTAGTTCCCTCAAACAAAGTAATTGCAACCATGAACATTGTGCTTTTATTTTTGTTATGAATTGGGTCCTTTATCCTAACTTTGTTAACCTAAACTCTGATAAGTAAGGGGTGTTTTGGTAAGTTAACTGTTTTTCATTTTCAATTAAAAACTAAAAAAATTAATGATTCTTATATTATATCTTTATGATTATATATATATATATACACACACACACACACACACAACACACATAAGCAAATGATCGTGTGAAAAAAGCAGTTAAAGTGAGAAGCATAAGAAGGGATTTGGACTCTTGATCACCTTTAATCTCAAACCCATCCATGAATCACTCTTGATAAAGAGAATTGATCTTGTACATCTCATCCTAATGTACATCTAAGGGTTGGGATCCCTTCTTATGATTGTCACCTAAACTCTCCTTCTCTGCAGGACACAACCCCATACATATATGTGTATATATATACATATATATATATATAATTTACATAGAGGAAAAACAAGCAAATTTGCTTCCTTTCCCAAGACGCTTCTTATCCATTGAGCTCCCCCACCAAAGTATTGGTCTCAACCATTTAATTTGATAATAACACAAATAACATTCGATCTAACACTTAGAAATATTCTTGAAGTTTTGTCTTCCTTCAAAATAAAACAATTCGTATTGGCACCTGGAAGTCAAGCATCCAAAAATAATATCTAGATTAGCAATATGTATTGCTTATCCGTATTCTCACTTGAAAAAGACATCCAGATTTGTGTAATGGATTTGATGTTTCGGAAGCCAAGAGGATTCAGATATATACAATATTCAGATTCACTACTTCATAAAATCACGAGTCTTGTTGGAATCTGAAAGGTAAATTTAGAGGTAGGATTTTTCCTTTGTAAAAGTATTATTATTATATATCTATACTGCTCCAGGAGCAATAAAATCTTAAACAAAATCGAAGACTAGTTAAATAAAACGAAGATTGTCACCAAAGCAAATTGGATTGTGTTCTAGCTGAATGAAGATCAATACATATTAAAGTTAAAAGTAGTCTGACAAATACTACTTATGGCAATCCGCATTTTTAGTGCAAACTTAACCAACAAGTTTAGCTCACCAACTCTTGTCCTGGTATAGGCATGATTGGAATGACAAACAAAATAAGTTCTAAAAGTACTACTACCTTATTATTATCACACCTCTTTTATTGTTCCATCTACATAAATGAGGATGGGTTGTGTTAATAAACGTCTATATCATATCTTCAAGATACTCAAAGACTAAAATGAGGAGTACAAACATGCACTATCTACAAATTAGATGAAGACACGTTAAAGTTGAATAGCAACATTTATAACAAGGGTGGCTACAAAAGGCCATCATTGTCAAATGTTGTAACTCACCCGTTTTGATATGAATTACTGAGTGATAGTTTCTTAGGCAAAATTGACATTAACTTCTGAAAACTATCTTAGTCTTTCAGATGTAAAAGAGTACCTTCTTCTTTTACTCTTTAGTTTTTAGCAAATTTGTCACCAACCAGATTGCTTAGGATCACGTCTTACCTCCTAGCTAGCTTCCACAACAAATTTGTAACTCTTTGTTTTCAATATACTTACATAATCAAAACGTGAAAATCTATTGTGATCGTATTCAAACCAACTTCTACAAACAATTTATGTGTTAGTCATTACCATTCTACGACCAACAACTGGTATCAGAGCACATTGTTTGATTTCACAAACAAGATTTGTAATGACTTCCACAAATAATGATCATGAGACTCTATTCAAACCTCCCCGTTTTCAAAAAGTCAAAATTTCTATTTGGAAAAGCGAAATTATTCTTTTTCTTGAAGGGGTTGATGTTCTACAAAACGGTCCATACGTACCCTCACCTTCCTAACAGACTATCGAGATGAAAATGACAAAGTCACCGGACCAATAATATCTAGATTAATGGATGGATGATGATAAGAAACAAGTTGAAGTTGACACCAAAGCCGGAACAATGATCGCGATGTCTCTACCAGATGTTTCCATCACTCTATAATGAAGTTGACTTCTACAAGAGATATGTGGAATACTCTTACCCTATACGGAGACACTTAACGTAAAATATAGCAAAAAGATCAGCCTCATCATGCATATGAATTATATGTATGCAGTTAAAATAAATCTCTCACATATGTAAATAATAGGTTCAATTCTCTCTTAAATGATCTCAAAGTACATGAAGAGGTTTTTGATAATGCTGAGGTACTATGCAAGTTTATGGACAGTTTGCTAGACTCATGGAAAAACATAATTGTGTGTTTAAAAACTTCTAAGGATCTTCACCATATATCTCTTTCTACTTTATATGAAACTCACACAACTATGAACAAACTAAGTTACTCAGTAAAAATGCATTTCAAGAATCCATAAGTAACACCATTCATTTATCTCTTTCGGTTCCAAAAATTCAAGATCAATACCACTTCCTTTATCCGACATGGATCCTGTCATTGTTGGTCCACTAGAGAATCAGATAGTGGGAGAAATGAAATTTTCATACAAGACATTAGTGACTCCCTATCATTAGTCGCATCAATTTTTAATAAAGTTTTCAAAAAAAGTGGTTCCATAGGAAGGTCAAAAGAAAGATTCTTAAAAAAGGAACCTTTCATTAATCAACATGTCAAGCCCAAGATCTAAAGCAACATCCAAGTTAATAGTGCCCTCTTCTTCACTCTTTCACCCATAACATGTTTGAAATTGATCTATGGGAAATATTAAATACCTTACTTTATCAAAGTTAGTCGTGTAGAAACCAAGTAGTTCAGGGACATCCCAAGGGTTCTGATTAATAAGGTCATTGTCACAAAAAAACATAAATGTCATCATATTGTCTCTAGACTGTTTTTGTCAGTACTTAATACTTGTGACCTAATATTTTTGTTCAATGAGGTATTTGGATGGAGTGGCTCCAATAGATGATTTTCTAAATGGTTTTGATTAAAAATGTTTCTATCGAAAGTTTTCAGGGTAAATCTATGGAGATTGGGTTTCGAGATACAACTTATTGAAAGATGAGATGAAAAAAAAAAAGAAGAGAAACCACATACCTAATTCTCTGATATCATATGATGATGGATATTGAGATTAGTTCATCAATGGATCATACTGAAGAACGAATCACCGAACCAAATGCTTCATTGCTTTTGATGGAGAAAAACAATTATATGTATCTAATACAACAAGAGGTAGAACAAAAATCTAAACAAACCTGGTCTAAGAAAAGAAGAATGACAAAAGAACCACTACACTATTCATATGGACATAAACAACCCTTATACTGTACATATGGATATAAATAACACTGACACCCATTTATTCTTGGATTAGCTCTGTTTATCCTCTTATTTTCGTAATTTTAGATTCCATTTGAGCTAAAGTGACCAACCCATACAAAGATGATTTTAACCTTATTTGTTTAATACATTTGCACACCAAGACATTTATAATCGCACACAATAAAACTTGTTCACATCATGAAATAGAATACAATATTAAAAGCTAGAACAAAAACCTTTAGAGATAAGGAATCATCTGCTCATTGAATTGGAGTACTCCCAGGTGAAATCACTCCTTCCACTTGATGATCAATGGGGATTGGACTCTGGAGTGGATTGACTGTCGTATGATCTTCTACACCCATATGACTGCCATCTATGGTTTCTTTTATCGAATTCCTAGAGGACTTTTGATATTTCTCCTCATCAAAGCTTCGTATGATTGCGGCCAACTTTTCGTATATTGAGCCTTGTGACGTTAGTATCTCCTTGTTTTCATACATGAATTTAAATAGGAAGACGACCAACGCAAATGTCGAGGAAAAACCAGCGATATAAAAAAGACCTCTAAAACTATCCAATTTCAGCTTGTCAAAGGGTTCAACCTGATTATCTTTCTTAGATAATTGCGCTTCATCTTCCATCCATCTATTTGATATGTGTGTCATCGTATCATCCTCTATTAATCTCAATATTGCTTTTGAGAAATCGGATACCATCAGTGATCCTTTTGGAAATGCCTGTTCATAACAACTTACTTTCCATTAATTCCTCATTTTCATCTTGAGGAGCTATTTGGTTTAGGAAGGGTAATTTGTTCCACCAGTTTAACCAAAATGAAAATTTGGACTTCTGGAAGAATAAACCAATTATATCATCTAAAATCAAACATTTTTCTTTTATTTTCAATCTAATTAATTATTGTTTAATAGTTTCAACCAAACACCCCCCTTTGTTATAATTCAATTAATTGGCATGCCTACCATTTATACTACAACAATATTATATTTATATGAACACTAAAAATGTTTTAGTGAAAAAAAGTCATCGTAGAATGTTCTCTAAGACTTAAATTTATATGATTAAACAATTTTAATTCCTATGTAAAAAGAATGTGTTAAGTTTATAGGACACTTTTGAATATTTAAACAAGTGTTTGAAGACAATTTTAAAATACGTGTCCTGTTAGTTTTTCCATATCATGTCATATAAATACATATTTTTACAAGACACTCGTTTTTATAAGACATTTTTTAAAAAAATATCATTTAAAAATAATAATAGGACGATTTATTTTAAAAAATGAATTAAAAACTTTTTAAAACGTCTAAAAATGTTCTATTTAACCATAATATAACAATTTTACATAATGCATAAACTTGTTTGGTTTTATAAAGTTAAAAGCGGTATAAAACACTTTTAACAACTTTTTTCTAGTAAGCTTTAAGTCGTTTTTGAAAAAAAACACACACACATATATATATAGAGGCTCACTCAAGGGAGAACTGATTAGTTTGTGGTAACTGTGAGATCCAATGTGAACAACTCGTTTGAGATATTTAAGGATATTTCTTAACTAAGTTAAAAGGGTAATATAGTAATTCTATTTTTTGACAATTAATCAAAATGTTTAATTAAATTTTTAAAAGGAAATATTTAACTAAAATTAGTTACTTAGTATATGAATTACCTAATATGCATCGTATATTTTTAAAGACGTTTGTGAATTAAAGTGTATCATAGTGATAATGTTCACAATGTTTCACGTGTATCACAATGTATTTTATTTGTTTTATGAAATGTATCATTGTTTTACAAAGAATACCACATTGTGCATCTTATATATATGTATATATATATATATATATATATATATATCTGGGTATCACACTGTGTAACTTGTGTTTACATAAGGTTCATTGGAAATAAGGTTCGTCGAATAAGATTCGCCGAAGAGAGGAAAGAGGAAAGATGAGAGAGGATATTTATAAAATCACTAAATGCCCTTAATTAATATTTAATTTAAAATTATTAATTTTCTAATTTAACTTTTGATTTGTGGTTGAGATTGAATATCACAGTTACCCCAAACAAAACAAAAACATTTATTATTTGATTAGGTAATTAATTATATATATATATTAATCAAGGAAAATGGACAACTTACAAAACCGAAGCCTGCAGTGTTGAAGATTGGTCCCACCAATGAATACTTAGTATAGTTCTTGGCCTGCAACATCTTGAGATAAGGGAGCTCAGCAACAATGGCAGAAACTCCATTTTTTTTACTTCCTTTTGAAAGGGCATCAGCATACTCTTGGATGTTGGTATACTTCTTCAACTTGTCTTGAGGAAAACCCATCTCCTTGGTCAACATCTCTGCAACAAAGGAACCATCTTGGATTCCCACGTAGTCTCCTCTTGCTTTCAGTTCATATATACTCGTGACAGTTGGTTCGAAGCTTTGTAGCGTTATCATGGATGCTAAATTTGCTGTGTAGCTAGACGTCAGTACAAGAACCGCAAATACCCACACTATCACCACGAATCTTGATAAGTTGCTTATCAACTTCTCCTCTGCAATTAATCCCATTTTGTTTAGTTTTTGTTATACAGACATCAATAATTAATACGCCTAACCGTCTTAATATAATAATTTATACAACTTAACTGTATAGCAACAAATCATATATAATGCATCATATATATATATATATATTTACGAATTACGATTATATTACTTACTGTGCGAATAGACAAGCGTGGAGAAGGAAAACCACAAGAGGGTTCCAATTTGTCGATCACGAGGGCCACGAAATTCTTTGTTTACGCGATGCTCAATAGCCCAAACTACAAAACCAGTGTAGATAAAAAACGCTGCTGTTGTTATCCAAAGCTTCGTTTCAAAAGGCCTCATAAAAATCCATTCACTCTTCACGTCAGCAACTTTAACCGGAACAATCATGGAAACCCCAGACTCTGAGTACGGAGTAGTGAAATCAACATACCGTGACCTATTCCCCAGGATGGTAACGTCTCCCACCACCATGTCAAATTTCTACTCATCATAACTTTAAATAATTAATATATAGCAAAAATAATAATTAAATATGAAACCCAACTACCATAAAATATCTAAGCCTACTAATTGAATATTTAAATTTGTAGCACAAAATTATAAAACCTCCTGTTACAATATATAGGTTTGTTTGGATGTTTTTGGTGTTTTAACAAGTTTTTAGTATCTTTTTTTGACGTTCTAGCAAATCTTTTAGGACAATTTTAAAATAAACTGTCGTATTAGCTATTTCGTACGACACTTTTGAGCAATGTCATATTCAACCCATCATTTTTTATAGGATATTTTTTCAAATAGTGTCGTATAAAATATAGCCAATACGAAGATTGATTTCAAAAATCTCCAAATTCTTTTGAAACATCTAAAAGTATGCTACAAACCTATTAACACTTTTAGGCAAGATGTTTTTTTGTTTCGGTTTTATAAACATAAGTCATATAAAATATTTTATTATGACACACCAACAAAACTAGCTTATAAGACGCTTAGATTACTTAAGAATCCTAATATAATAATTTATAGAACTAGGATCAAATTATATAACGTCTTATCTAAAAGCGTTACAATAGATTTATAGGATGATATTAAACGTTTTAACAAGTTTTTTAGAACACTTTAAAATAAAGTGCCTCCTAATTAGCTATTTTATATAAACTCGTCTTTTTTATAGGATACTTTTTCAAATAGTATCGTATAAAATTGTTAATACGATACCTTATTTTAAAACGTCATAAACAACTTTTTAAAACTTTTAGAAGCGTCATATAAACCTATTATAACACTTTTAGATAACACGTTTTTTGGTTTGATCCTATAAATTTAAATGTTGTAACGACACTTAAACATTTTAGACATGCTATCAAACCAATTTTGTCGTACCAACAAGTATACATGCATGCATTAGTTAATTACCTGATCAACAATCTGATGAACAAGATGATTGTAATCTCCAGAACTCTGATCAGTATCATTAATTCCATAAGGAATGAAAGTGTAGTCTATAGCATATGGCAATGCGTCTACCACTGCCTTGAAAACATCTACGCAAAATCCACTCGCCTTAGTCTCGTTCGTTTTAGGATCTACTTCGGCATGAATCAACTCAACAAATCCATCTTTTGCACCTGGAACCCCCACTCGTAGCTTTCCATCCTTGCTTGTTGGGATCTCCCAACCTTTAGGGATTTCTACACTATCACCAGGCCATATGATAGCTCCAAAATCATCTTTGTTAGTTGTGTAATTCATGCTCTCATTGTAGCTTGGTTGGTTTGATGTGATTCCATTCTTTGAATTCCAAAACCCGATTCGTTTCTCGTTCTTCTCGATCACATTCACTATTTCGTACGCTATTATTCGTAGTTGTCCATTTATCACCTGAAAATCGCCGCTCAGCAGCCCTTTAAGCGTTGTATTTCGGATGATTGAAACGAGCGAGGCTCCCATTTCTGATGTTCCAATGGCAGTCAAGTCCGTCGAGGCCTTCGTTGGTCTCTTAAAAGTGGTACCAATTAATTCGGTTTCAACTTTCTGTAATGAGGTTGCTAGTGCAAAAACAGAATCATACCACCATATTCCAAACACATCAAGCTCAAATATTCTATCCATTTCAGGGTATTCTTTCTGAAACCTCCTCCTCCATCTCTTATGAAAGTGGGTTAGCTGCTTTGATGGTGGTATATAAGGCTTCACACCTATCACACCATGCATAAACTTTCTATCTTCGGGAACCAAATGATTGAAATGGATAGTGAGCACATCAGTGATGATCCATGCAGACCCTCGAGTCATCATTCTAGCTTCATCGGCTTTCTTGAAGAACCGTGAAGCAAGAGCCGGTAACATGTGTACCACGAACACCCGAGTTTGCATGGTCTTTAAGTTCTGAAGTTGTTGATTAATCAAATCATCAGAGGAGGAAGGAGGCAACAGGATGCATCGATTCACGTGAGTAGTAATGTTTTCCATGGCATCAGATAAATAGGGAATGAGGCCCCTTCCGAAATCAGAATCCTCGAAAACCAAGACGACTTCCCTCCATCCGAAGGACTTGATAATGGCTGCAATGGGTTGGGCTTGTGTGGAGGAAGCTTGTGCTGTGCGGATGAAGAAGTTGTTTGCATTTGGGGAGAGATCAGGACTGGTGGCTGAGGATATCATGGGAACCTTGGATTTCTCAGCAATATCAAGTATAAAATTTGCCTGAGACGATTGTTGGGGTCCAAGAATTGCCATGACTTGAGAGTTTTTTAGAAGGTCTATGGCTGCAAACACATTTTATTTTGAATTTAAAATGAGACAAGAAAACTGTAGTTAGTTGGAGAAGAAACCAATTTTTGCATTTGGTCAAAATGGTAACAAATGCCTTATTATATCTATTTAATTAGGGTGACATATTTTTTTTTTTCACAATTAAAATAATAATATTTAATTTAGATCCATAACAGATAGATATTGTCTACTTGGATGTCAAATTATCAAATTAGTTATATGAAATTGATATTAGGTGAAAAAATGTCTTATTAAAATCAACAAATCTCTCTCTCTTACAAAAAAAAAAACACACATATATATATATATATAGAGAGAGAGAGAGAGAGTGGGTGAGTTATTATGCAACTCTTTACATTTGTATAATCAATACAATTCAATCTCAACCGTTTATTTAATTTGATAAATATGTGATTTCATAAAAGTTTTATTTTTTCCTGATATAAAATATTGAACATAATTAATAAACTCTAGTTATTTTCCATAAATATTCAAATCATAATAAATAAACTTTTATCATTTCCATAAATATCTCAATTAATT
>NC_037532.1:11104193-11122280 GCF_001531365.2 Cynara cardunculus var. scolymus
CTCACGAAAACAGGCTGGTCTCACATGATCCCAAGTATATATATATATATATATATGTGTATGTTGCTAAAATCTCGTTTATCATGTAAAATGGATACTAAAAAACTAGAAAAAGTAATTATGCCTAATTAGAAACCAAAACAAACTTTGTCAGATTTTTTTAATTAATTATCATCGGTTTTATAGATTTTTGTTTGGCTAAGGGGGCGTTTACCAAACGTTTACCCGAGCAAGCGTTTAGCAAGTCACATTACGTTACCGCATAAATATGCCAAGTATCAAGAATCTTACACCGTAAGAATGAAGACAAGGACCGAAGATTTTACCCGGCAAGTGATGGCGGACTCTTACCATGATCAGCGCTTATCGGGTAAATTGTTGCATACAATAACGTTTTGGTGGACTAAAATTTTAACCGGTAAATAAATGATAATATTAAATTTTACCGAATAAGTGTTTGGTAAATGATTCATAACATAAAAGATAAGTTTGAAAAGTTGTCCCACATCGGTGGAGTAGTAAATGGTGAAAGAATTTCATTCCTTTCAAATTATGGCAATAAAATACACTTTAAATTCTTGTATTCTTTCTCTAGTATTGTTCATTGTTCAAGTTGCTGGAAACACTTAGGCCAATTTCCAAACACGTGGTATCAGAGCTCCAGGTTGGGTGGAGGAGGTTTTAGTTAGAGGGTTTTTAGTATGTTTTTTGGTTTCAATTTTGTCTGAGTTTTCACAAAATAAAAGAACTATCTCTTGATTAACGGGGTATATGAGATTGCCTATTTAAAGTATTTATTAACTTATTTCGGTGTGGTATCTGTAATAAGAAGTTTTTCGTGTTTGGAAGGAAAAAAAAAAAGAAAATACTTATGTCTGTTTGACACCGGTAATAAAGAGTTTTTGATAAGTTATTTCTTTATAACTTATTAACTTATTCTGATGTGGTACCGGTAATAAGGAATTTTTAGTGTTTGAATGGAAAAAAAAAAGGTATCTCATCGATTTTTTCAACTTATTCAGTGTGGTACCGCCATGTAGTATGGAGAACGTACAAAGATAGGGCAGCGACGGGGAGCCATGCCGTTGGGTGTGAGGGGTTTGTATGGCCTATGATTTGTAAACGATAAACTTTAGTTGTTTACTTTAAAAAGTTCCTATCTTGTTACATGTAACTTTTTTGGATTAAAAAGTAGGGAATTAACACTTAAAAGTTCGATAGCTTATTGGTTCGAAAAATGTTCAGTGACTTAACTATTCAAAATGAGAAGATTTAATGACTTCTCATTCAATTTTTTTGAAAGACTTAATCATTCGAAGTGAGAAAATTCAATGGTTTACTCATTTAAAAAAATATTAAGTTATTTAATCATTTAAAATAAGAAAATGCGCTTGGTTTTTCTAAAGTTTTCCCAACTGAAAACCCGACTTCGACTACCTTGCCAAAAAATCTATATTTTTCAATAGCATCTTAAAGAATTGGTAAGAGCTAGCATGCTTATCTATCCATATATATATATATATATATATATATATATATATATATATATATACTAGTGTTTATATTGAAATGAAGAAAGATACCAACCAGCAGAGGCAGCTTGAATGTCGTTATTTCCGGGATCTCGGTAGTGAGGGCGTATGATGACGGTAGACCCGTTATTATCATCATAAAAATCTTCTAAAGCCATTGAAATGCAAACCCGACTGCTCTTTCCGATATAAGAATCCATATCAAGAATCACCCCTACTTGTATTTCTCTTGTCCCATTTTGTGCACCAATCGTCGTCATTATCATCGTCGTCGTCATCATCATCATCGTTAATGATACCACAAGATGATGATTCTCTTGCATCTTCTTCTCTCTAAACATTTCTTATTTTAGTAGGGGAATTAGGGTTGGTGGTGCAACAACTAAATTATATAGAAAAAGAGGAATCTCTTAGTAGCTAAATATTGTCGCAATCCATCACATCCTGCAACTAAAGAATAACATTTAATATCATTTTGACCGAGTCGTGTAGGTAGTTGTATTTTTTAGACCGGAAAAAAGAAAATATGAGCTTTTATTAATATGCCCATGTAGGAGAAATATGTTCCACTACTTAATGATTATTTAAATATGCTCATATTCGTTTTTATTAAAAATATGACCATATCATTTTCTCGTTATCCCATTTTTAGATTAGTTGAGCCTGCGACAGCAAATGCTAGTTTTAAGTCGAAAACTAAGTGCTAGGGGCTTTGTGAAATCCTCTAGATGTTAATAGGTAAAAGAATTGGAGTTGGTTGAAGATATTAATCTCTCTCTCTCTTTCTCTCTCTCTCTCACTACAAGACAACATAGTACTAGTGACGAAAATCACCAACGGGTTATAACTTGTGGTGATTTCCGACGGATTATAGTCGTCGGAGATTTTTGATAAAAAGTAGATTTTGGTGATGATATATGTTTTCCGTCGGTAACTTAAACATTAACGAACGGATTATAAACATTGTCCTCACCATAACTACCCATACCCCTATGATCTATCTCCAACAATTTTGGAAGACCATCAAATACAACCCTAAAGCTGAACACCACCACTTCACCGCAAACAACGACCACTTCGACATGACGTTGACTCTAAGGAGGTTGAGACGCATCTTAAGACTTCTTGAAAAAACTTCACAACTGGGGAAAGAAGATTTTGTTGACTTTGCCTCAGATCATCAAATATGCACTAGATCTCTGCACCCTAGGGTACGCTGAAAACATTACTACAGCGGGACATTTTAAGAGGGTGTTCCTACCAGCAATCTGGTATACGTTTTTCCAGCATAATCAACCGCTGCATGACATAAGCACACAAGGATGGACAGGTGCAACATATCCATCTTGAGGATGTTCCACAGGATCGCCTTCAACCTGCACTATGGCTATGCAGTCTTGATCTAGAACGAACTTGTCGAGGTGGTGCACGACGAGTCGAACAATAAAGCTAGAAAGTTTGTGTCGTTTGAAAGGTTTCTTCATATAATTAAAAATAAGCCTGATGCGTTCGAACAATGAGATCCTAAAGCGCACAACTGAAGAAGAGAAGACCTGAAGGCTACAAAGGTGCTTGCTTTATAAAACTTTGGGGAGAGATCTTTAAGACCAAATAGTCCTAAATATTAGAAAGTTTTATAAAGTCCTTTGTATTGGATTGTATTGTAATATGTTGTATTTGGGCTTAAGGGAAAATGAAATTATTTGTAAATGTCACGTATAAATAGGTTACATGGGCTAGAATATTGTTGTTCTTTCTAAACATTCCCATGAGATTCGATTAACTGTGTGAGAGGTTGTAATTTTCTGTTTTTCATCAATAAATGAATCTGGCCGATTCTTCATGTTCTTCATCTTCAATCTCTTTCAATTAACAATTTTTATCTTGATTTGCTGTGGATTTGAGATCTATAATTTATTCACTAAACCTCTTGATGAATCAAGATTCAAGTTTTTTTTTCAGTGAATTGGGAATGTTAAATGTTGAAAATTAAAAATATGTATGACTAAGTTATATGTTAGCTGATCATTTCATTATAATTTTAAATTTCAATATTTTTTAAGACATAGTCTAAAGAATAAAGTAAACTTTACATCATGCGATGTTCATAATCTGATCAAAAGCTAGCGATCAAGTTCATCGTCCGATGAATATCAGGTACTGCATCCTAACTGTTAATCTTATGTAACACCTTCAAATTTAGAAGAAAAAAACCCCGCCTAAAATGAAGTTTCCAACAAAACATCAAATAAGGAGTTAATCCCTTTCTATGAGTCAACAACTGATTTCTTATAATGGCAATATAAACCTTAACATCAATATAATATATTTCGAACTTTATACAAGTCTACAATAAGATACGGGTCACTAAAACCCAACAACAGTTGCTATCTCCAACACATAAAAATGTCCTTGAGATGGTTAATTCCTTCTCATGCCTCTAATTAGCTCTCATCTTATTACAATGTCGCTGGTACCATTCCCCCAAGGACCTGATACACATGTCGACAAAAAAAATGTTAGGCTTAACACCTAATAAGTTCAAGCAGTTTTCATCAGTTATATAAAGGGGTAAAACAGAAAGAATGTTAATCACAAATTTCCAAGATGAAATGTATTTAACATAAAAGTGATATCTTTCTCAAAACCCACCATTTTCATGATGAAAACCTATTAATCAAAAGACCCATAGAACATGAAACTAAAACCAAAATACTCGTACAAAATGTGAATAAGGATTTATATCCAAATTCCCAAAAACAAGGGTAAAACTCTATTACTCAAAATGCTAATACATGGAGGAGATATAATATATCAAACTCATATATACATTACGGTTACTCTCCAAACCGAAAAACACCAAAACATGGATAATACACTATCCAAAAATAACATCTAACGTGACGGGGAAGACCCAAACCGTGAATGTGGCAAGCACAAAGTAAGCCATACATCAACGTTATCAAGTAGCACCTCAAGATTCAATTGACCTTATTGTCTATCTAAACGAATAACACCTCAAGGATCAACACGCTTAATGTCTACCTTCAAGGTAACAAATCAAGCAGCGGAGTTCTTAATACCTACCACCATGGGTAGCACCTCAAGACTCAATAATCTTAGTTATATTTGGAGTAGCACCTCAAGGATCATGATCTTATTGCCTACCCCATCAGGTAGCAACTCAAAGCATATGGTTCTTAGTGCCTACCACTTTGGGTAGCACCTCAAGACTCTAGTCCTTAGTGCCTAATCAACTTGACCAACAACCTCAAAACGAGGGTCCTAGAGTCCAACCTGCCAATACCCACACAACCACTAACACAAGACTAACTCACATATTTATGGATCCAATGCATTACAAACTAAATTACATAACTCCAACTGAACAATCAACGCACTTAAAACATGTAACTTATAAAAGAAATATGGTATAAATTTATAAAACTCCAAAAGGTCAACACAAAACAATTTAAACCGGAAAAATGTGCCCCAAGACGCATCTTAGTCAAACACGAGCCAAAAGTTTAACAACTCAATTTGACTATTAAATAAAGGTCATCATAATCGATAAAATGTATTTAATGAATGTTTATGCAAATACAATCCCTAAAGACATGGTTAGCTCTAAAAACCCACCACTGGATGGGACAAACCATTTTTCAATTAAATCATACAATTTACATTTCCAAAATGTCGCATAACATTACACATTTTCCAAACCAATTATAATAAAAATGCATTAGCACCAAAACAATCTCCATTTATAAGATAAATCATCAAAAGAATCCACACTTGTGATTTAGTTATCAAAATGTCTAAAAACCTAAAAGTTGAACTATTTGATGTATGGGGAATAGATTTCATGGGACCATTTCCTATTCCTGGAATTTGTCAATACATCTTGGTAGTTGTTGATTATGTTTCTAAATGGATAGAGGCTGTAGATTCCATAGCAATGATGCAAAGACAGTGGTCAAATTCCTTCACATATTCACCAAGTTTGGCACCATTAGAGCCATGATTAGTGATGAGGGCACACACTTTGTGAATAGCATTATGAAGGAAGTACTTGAAAATTATAAAATCTTGATCCTTATATTAGCCCTCTCCTCCTATTCTTTAAAGTGCATTAATCAGGCTGTGAAGTGAAGGTCCGTTTAAGAAGAATAAGCAGCTATTTTATCCACTATAGTTCGACTCGAAAGGTCTTTCAGTGACCGACTTAGAAAGACCAATTAACAATAGCTCATAATCGAACTGTAGGAGCTTGTCATGTACGAATAAAGGAGCAAAGCTAACTTGACCGAACGGTAGAGGTTGTTTAAAGTTTTTTAAAACGTCTTTTTAACTGAATTACAACAAAGTGGCTCAAGTTAAACTTTTGGCTTGCTACAAGCTGGGTACACCAACTTAATCTCGATCTCTGAAACAGTAATCGACCTTCCACCATCTGTCATTTGATCTTTTTGCAGAAGCCAGGAGAAAGAAAAGAATACTGACAAATATAACCTACATGTCCAATTGAACTATCATTTGCTTGTTGTGCAGTGATAGTACCAATATCCACCCTGCAGACACGTACTTTGGGGCCGAATTCTTGGTTGTGCTACTGGCAATGATTATAATAGTTATGGCCTTAGAAGAACAATAGCCTTGAAGGCTCGGGTTGGTCAAGCGAACTGATTTTCTTTTTTGTACGGGATGCTAGCAACGATGAACATGACGGGAGGTCACGTTCTTTGAGTTCCCTAAACATAAGCCACGGAATTGCTATAGCTTATCACCCTCAAACAAATAGCTTAATGTATTTAAATATGTTTTTCTAATATCTACAAATTTATTTATGTTTTTCATGTTGGGAAAATAGAAAATAACCTTTATAAATGTTATTTTATTAAGGTTGTATTGATTTTAAAAAAAATTGATTAATCATTATTTTATAAGATAAAAGACATTATAGATAAAATAATATTTACGATATTATTAATCATTTAAATCAATATATTCGCGCGTATGATTATAATATGAATTTTTTTTTGTACATGTTTAATCGATACTGATAGAAGGTAGTCTATGTAGTTCCATCGGGAATCCTCTAATATTTCTATTGTGGCGCAAATGTAAGCATTTGGTACTCTTGCTAATACCACTCGTACATAATGGTCAGCATTAACGTCCCAATTGCAATAACAACATGTTTAGAGCATGGCATGGTTGCATCTGTAACGGTAAGTACGTTGCACAAGTTTGCATATTAAGAACATATAATATCACGTTGTGCCTAGAAGATATAAGGTGTACGTATTAAAATTAATTCGTAAATCCTTCTAGGACATTTTTAAAATAAAGCGTTGCATTAGCTATTTTATAAACCACTTTTTATTTGAAGAGTGTCCTGTAAACATATATATTTATAAGACACTTGTTTTTATAAGACACATTTCAAACATGTCGTATAAAATAGATAAGACGACCCTTTAATTTAGAATATTCTAAAAGGTTTGTTAAGATGCCCAAAAGCGTCTTATAAACTTATATACTGCAACATTTTTAAATAGAATGTTTTGTTATTTAATGAAATAAACTTAAATCCTATAAAACAGTCTATATTAGTTAGATATTTTTTACGTACTCTTATAGTAATGAAAATATTTGGCTTCAATCATACGAGAGCAACACTAATAGAAATTTGACAACCACAAATAATGTCTCCAATATCATATTCTCAAAGCAAGCTGTAGAATTGTTGAATTTTCAATTAAGAATTAATGTGTGATATTGAAGTATTGGATTTATGTCCATTAAGAGGTTTTGTCCTGAAGAACATTTCATTGGATTGGTTTGTAAGATTCCATTTGAAGATATAAATCCTGTCATTCATGATGTTATAATCTTCAATTTTAGATTTTTCGGTTCGATCATTTGATTTTTATGCTTCGTATAGTTTTCATTGAAATAAAATTGGGTTTATAGGACATTAAAAAATTTTAAGCGTCATAATAGACCAGTTTCGTAAGACTTAATTTACAGGACCAAAAAAATAAAATGTCTTACTAAAAGCATTGTAATAAGTTTGTAAGACATTTTAAGTGGCGTAACAAGTTTTTAGGATATTTTTATTACAAAAATTGCATTAGTTATTTTATAGAAACTATTATAAAAAGTATCATGTAAAAAGATGGGTTTATAGGACACTTCTTAAAAGTGTCCTATAAAATACCTAATATTACGTTTTGTATTAAAAATGTCCTAAAATCTTGTTAAAATGCCCAAAGCGTCCTATAAATTTATTGCAATGTTTTTAGATAGGATTTGTTTTTGATCCTATAAATTAAGTCCTATAAAACGGTCAATTATGATATTTACGAATTATTGGTGTCCTATTAATCCAATTTTTGTGTGGTGGTAGATACTTTAATGTGTCTTTTGTACATTATAAAACATTTCGCAAAACTGTCAAAAAGAATTTATCAACTCATGTATGGTTTACTAATGCAAATATCTTAAATTTCAATGTTATAGGCATTATCATTTATTAGCATACTTTCAACTATTTAAAATTTCATAAAACTAACAGATAACCAACCGATAAATTCCAAAAATTTACATTCTTTAATCCAAATTTTCTTGAATATATTTATCTCTTCTAAAGCAACCCCAAAGAAATAACAGAAAATCTCCACACATAAACATATATATATAAGGAAGAATTCAAACAAAAACCCCTGTGATTTACGAGAACACGAGAACAACCTATTAACCTCATATTGTAATAACAATAGAAATTAAAGGATTTTTAAAAATAAAAATGAAATTTAAAACAATTCAAAAAAAACTTGAGAGTAAAAAGGGTAATATTGGAAATCAAATTGATAAAATTTTAAACACGATCACATTAACCCGATAACCCTGAAAATTAGAGTTATCCCTTATTTCAACAGTTATCGCTTATTCAAACTGAGAAGAAAGTATCGGTTTCAAACTGAGAAGAAGGTATCGAAAGAATTTCAAGGAGAAATCGATCAACATTTGACGTGATATGGGTGTGATAATTATGTGATATCACTATTATAACATCACTTGCTCATAGTCGCACTCGATATGATCCTGGTTTCGATCGATTAGGGTTCACACAATTATCACAAGGATTTCGCTCGACTAGGGTTAACTTAGAAAATCGACTACTTAATTTGGTGTAATATGAATGTGATAGTCATGGGGTATCACTATTATAATCATTGATTTGGTGTGATATGGTTGTGATAATCATTGATGAAGCTTAATGCTGCAGAAAATACTCAAAACCTCAAACAGGAATTGACTTTGGAGATCAAAAGGACATATGATGTGATATGGGTTTGATTAAAAATCAGGACTTGAGGGATACGACATCAAGTAGATCAAATTTAAATTTCTTTCTTACCTACAACATTCAAGTCCTCCATTCTAGATCGACACAAATATGGATACTATGAACGATGTGAATAAAAGGAGATAAGAAAGTCGAATATGAAGAAAACCAACTAGAGAAGAAAGTGGAAAGGAAGAAACGTGATCAATCCAAAAAAGGGTTAATTCTAATTAATTAAAATAAAATAAAAATTATAAAAAAATACCTAATTAAATTACTACCCTTATTGACTTATTTATATTTAATATAAGTTAATTTATTCATTAAAAAAGTTTAAGGTTAGCGGGTTGTTCTCGCGTTCTCGTAAATTACAGGGGTTCTCATTTAAACCTCCACCTATATATATATATATATATATATATATATATATATATATATATATATATATATATGTATGTATTTTTAAAAAGGAGGCGAAGAAGGCATAAGATATTTTAAACCCAATTTTTAAAATGCACTCCTCAACTTTCAAACCATATTTAAAACAACCCTCAAACTTTCTATAAAATAATCTGATTATCACAATATCCTTCACTCAAAAGAATTCTGTCACAAAATTCAATCAATCGAATAACTGAGAATATTTCTTTCTCATTTTAGACTCCAGTTCCCATGTAGCCTCTTGCCCCTTATAAAATCGCATTGAACTTTAATTAGAGTAATATATTTATTTCCAACTCTTTAGTCTTCTGGTCAGTGACGGCTTCTGGGGTTTCCACAAACTCAAACTTTCATCAATCTGAATTTCAGGTAACGGTACGGCCATATTCGGATCAGCCAAACACTTCTGAACATTAGAAACATGGAAAGTATTATGAATGGCGTTGAGTTCCTCTAGTAGCTTTAACTGATACGCTACTTCACCAACCCATTCACTGATTCTGAAAGGCCCAATATACCTCGGACTCAATTTACAACTTTTCACGCAACGTACAACGCCTTTATAAGGTGAAACTTTCAGAATTACATGATCTCTCACCTGAAATTCAATTGGCTTATGACACTAACGACATAACTCTTTTGTCAGTCCTAAGCTGTCTTTATTCTTTCCTAAATTTGATCTATCTTTTCTGTTGTTAGCTGCACAATCTCTGTACCAGCTAACTGTTTCTCCCCCACTTCATTCCAACATAACGGTGTTCGATATTTTCTAACATATAGAACTTCATAAGGTGTCGCTTGAATGCTAGAATGGTAATTGTTGTTATAGGAAAATTCAATCAATGGTAGATGATTATCCCATGAACCCCCAAAGTCAATAATATAGAATAAAAAACATATCTTCAAGGGTATGTATCGTTCGCTCACTTTGCTCGTTAGTCTGTGGGTGATACGTTGTACTTAGCCGAATTTGAGATCCCATTGCTTTTTGAAAGCTTTCCAAAAATCTTGAGGTAAATCGACTGTCCCTATCTGAAATAATTGATAATGGGACACTGTGTCGAGTCACAATCTCATCAATATAAATTCTCGCAAGTCTTTCCAATGGATATCTTTCTTTCATTGGTAGAAAATGTGCAAACTTAGTCAAACGATCTGTAACACCCCCAAATCTCACATCGCATATAACACATATTTCATTCATAGAATACATGTTCAAGCCCACAAAGGTCCATAATACAAGAGTCAACAATACAAAATACACACTTCGAAAATTCCAAAATACATGCTCTTGTATCCCTAACATCTATTCTCCAAAACATATCCATAGATGATCCTCATAAAACTAAGCACTTAGGGAAATAATTCAAATTTTCCTTTTTCTTTTACTATCATTATAATCTGCATTCCTGCAACACATATTTGAAAACACAAAATTGAGGGTTAGACCTAGAGGTCTAGTGAGATTTCCCTTTTTCCATGTAGTTGCAGGATGATAACCACCAAAACATTTATTCAAATAAAATCATTTCACATCTTAACATATAAATCCATATTCTGTTTGAGTCCATCGGACCTCTGTTTCCATAGGCAGACTTAGAAAATATTTCAACAAACAAGAGGACCAGAGCTCCTCTGGTTCCTCTACCAAAACTTCTGGTTAAACCAACCAAAACCTCTTACTTCGTGGAAATTCTCAAATAATTCATAGATCAATCTTTATAGATAAAATAGCTTTTCCATAGATAAAAATATATTTTGAAAAGATCTTGTATGACTAGAGCTCTGGTTCTACTAGCCAGAGCTTTTGGCTCAAATCGCAAGACTCAACCAGAGCTTTTGGTTCAACCCGCGTAGGCCAACCAGAGCTTCTGGTCCAAAATGCAAGACCAACTAAAGCTTCTGGTCCAACCCTCAAAGGCCAACCAGAGCTTCTGGTCCATCTTACTTGTAAGAAAAACCTCCCAAGTATAAAACCCTTTTTTGAAAACTTTTTAAAATATGATTTTGACACATAAGATCTTATCTATAGATACAGAGCCTCTGGCTCAACTAAACCATTTAGTAAAGACTTGCATAATTTCTTAGTTCAACGTCCAGAACCCTCTGGTTCTATAATGAGGACCAACCAGAGCCCCTCTGGTCCCTTTCAAGGAACAACCAGAGTCTCTCTGGTTCCTCTAAAATTAACCTCTTGATCCAAGACAGATTTTAATCCAAAATCAATGGCCATATACCAAGTTTTCCCCTTCTCAATAACGCCAATACTATTATCTCTAGTAAGAACAACATCTCTAAGTCCTCAAATCATAAAGAAGTAAGTATTCAAATATATTGTAATCTTAAAAGACATAATTGCAAGAGCTATAATAACCACACTCAATTGTCACCCTTATATCCAAAAGTACACCTCTCCTTGATATGCCGTCCTTATATCTGAAGGTACACCTCTCCTTGATATGCCACCCTTATCCCATGGTATACCTCTCCTTGATATGCCACCCTTGTTTCCTCGTCAAAATCTATGGATTAGTTCCAAACGAAGATAGACCGAAGTCACAACTGTCTTGATGAAACGACCTCCATAGTTTTATCCACAAAATCTATAGATTAATCCCAAACGAAGACAGACCGAAGTCACAACCGTCTTGATGAAACAACCTTCATAGTTTTATCCCCAAAATCTATAGATTAATCCCAAACGAAGACAGACCGAAGTCACAACCGTCTTGATGAGATATCCTCTATAGTTTTCAACCAATAATGGTTTCCAAATCTAGTTTTATCATCAAAACCTTCAAACTCAAGAACAATCTGTTCTTTCATAAGTTTCTACATAACACATCTCTTTTTAATCCTTTAAATCAGAATATCATCTTTCAAAATTGTTTTAAAGCATGGTTACTGTTTCATCTTCCCAAAACAGTTTCAAACTTCTAAATCATAAACACTTCGTTTAACTGTTTAGAAAACAGTTTTTACCAAACTTTTCCCAAAATCACAAATATCCAAATCCCGCAGTTCTTATAATTACAAATATAAAGGTTTTAGTTTATCAAACTCACCTTATCAAAATAGATTCCGCAGGTTTAAACACACAACAATTCTTTCAACCGCACACAGGTTCTTCTTCAAGAATACTTTTACCTCCTCAAGCTCTTTTCTTTCTCAAAATACTTCTTTTTCCCAAAAACAGAAAGATAAGATTTTTGTCTTATCTCTTTCTTTTTATACCTCTAATTAAGGTGATAATATTTTATCAATATAAAACTCTTGGGCGGTGGGAGCTTTATTATTTTAAATTCAAACCTTTCTTAACCATGAAGATTGTATTTTATATGTTATAATAATATTTTCACACAACATATTACCACATCTCCGCCTATACTCATTTAATATTTCCACATGTATGTTCAGTATCACGTTACCACACATATGCATACAATCCACGTATTTATATTAAAATAACATGCATGTTTATCACATATTTCACATAATAACCATAAAAGGTTACCTTAACCCAGGTTGTCTGAAACCCGGTTATAACACGATCTACAATCACCTAGATAGCATCATACCCTTTTGGAGTTCATGGTAGCTTCATTATGAAATCCATCGTTATATGATCCCACTTCCACATTGGAATTTCTAAAGATTGAAAATTCTCATAGGGTCGTTGATGTTCTTTCTTCACTTGTAGACACGTCATACATCATTCTATGTATCGTGCAATATCCTTTTTCAATCTTGGCAACTAGTAGAATGGTTTTTAAATCTCTATACATCTTATTAGTACCTGGGTGAATTGAATATCGAGACTTGTGCATTTTGTTTAATATTATTTCACGGTTGTTACCAAAATGAGGCAACCAAATTCTATCTTTGAAGCATAGAATTCCACGATCGTCCTTTACCTGGTTTGTTAACATTCATTTGATTCTTTCTGCTTTTACATTTCCTTCTTTAACAACTTCATTCTGAAATCTCAAAATCTCCTTAAAAATGTTAGGGATCAAATTAGCTCGTAATGCAATGGCTTTGATTATTCCATTCTTTTTTTTCCGACTAAGTGCATCAGCCACCACATTCGCCTTTCCAGGATGATAAAGAATCTCGTAGTCATAATCGTTCACCAATTGTATCCATCATATTTGCCTCAAGTTTAACTCCTTTTGATTGAACAGATGTTGAAGACTTTTGTGATCTGTATAAATCTGACATTTAGTTCCCAGCAGATAATGTCTCCAAATTTTCAAGGCGAAAACGAATACTGCAAGTTCCATATCATGAGTAGGGTATTGTTTTTCATGATCTTTCAGTTGTCTGGAAGCATAAGCAATGACCTTTCCTCGTTGCATCAAAACACAATCCAGTCCCACTTTGAAGCATCACTATAAACCGCAAAATCTTTTATCCATTCTAGTATCAACAATATTGGCATGCTGCACAATCTATCTTTCAATAACTAGAAATTCTTTTCTTGTTCTTCATCCTATTCATACTTTACATTCTTTCTTGTCAATCTTGTCAGCGGTGTCGCAATACGCGAGAAGTCTTGTATAAATTTCCTGTAATACCCGGCCAATCCCATAAAACTTTGAATTTTTGTAAGCGTTCGTGGTGTCTCCCATTTCTCAATTGCTTCAATTTTTATTGGGTCAACTTTAACACCAGCTTCTGAAACTATATGACCTAAGAATTGAACTTCTCAACCAAAATTTACATTTCGACAATTTAGCATATAACTTTTCTCTCTTCAAAAGTTCCAGAATTAAACAAAGATGTTTGGCGTGTTTTGCCTCCGGTCGAGAATAGATAAGAATATCATCGATAAAAAT
Source organism: Cynara cardunculus var. scolymus (assembly GCF_001531365.2). Lineage (NCBI taxonomy): Eukaryota > Viridiplantae > Streptophyta > Magnoliopsida > Asterales > Asteraceae > Cynara > Cynara cardunculus. The sequence continues at coordinate 11,118,359 of NC_037532.1, forward strand.
AATGATCAATTTATCAAGATATTCATTACATACTTTGTTCATTAAATCCATAAAAGCGGCTGGTGCGTTCGTCAAACAAAAAGACATTACCATAAATTCATGATTCCATACCTCGTATAAAAAGCAGGAAGAAGGGATAAGATAAGACAGTAGCACCCACCACTTTGTCAGTAGAAGGTTATCCAGTCGATCTTCGTAAGTAAGTAAGTAAGTAACACTTTCATCGATGATTCTTCTAATCCTCTAAAAGCTTAGAAGGGAGCTGAACCGTTTATCTCTATGAAATTTTGTGGCAGAGGGACTATTTTGGCTATATTTTCATCTCGAATTTTCAGTTGATGATAGCCTAATCGTAAATCATTTTTTGAAAAATAGCTAGTCCCAACCAAACGATCAAATAGATCATCGATTCTGGGTAAGATATTTATTCTTTATTGTCAGCTTGTTCAATTCTCGGTAATCTATACACGTCCGTATCGACCTCATCCTTTTTCTTAACAAATAGAACTGGAGCACCCAAGGAGATGTATTGGGTCTAATGAAGCCTTTATCTAGCAATTCTTTCAACTAGAAAAATTAATTCTTTTATTTTTGAAGGTGCCAGATGATATGGTGCACGAGCTACCAGTGCCGCTCCAGGTGTTAAATCATTTAGAAACTCAACTAACCGATCTTGAGGTAAACTGGATAACTCATCTGGAAACACCTCTGGATATTCATTAACCACTGAAATAGATTCCATTTTACCTTTTTCCTTCTTGGAATCATTTAGATAAGCCAAGAAACTGTGACACCCTTTTTTTAATACACTTTTGGGCCTTTAAAACAGAAATCAAGCTTGTATGATGATACCGTCGATCACCACAAATCACAATCGGCCCCTTACCTGACAAATCAATATGTATCGTTTTTTGTTATATACAATACTTGCCTAATTCTCTGATAGCCAATACATACCTACTACCACATCAAATTTCCTTATCGGCATACGAAATAATTGGATGGGTACAACACACCTTTCTATTTCTATTTGACAGTCATTATAAACTTTGGTAACAAAGAATTGACTATCATTAGCAGTGTCAACTACTAATGCACAGTCTAAGGGTACAAATTTCAAATAGGAATAACTAGCAAATAATGGTGACACAAAAGAATAGTTTACACTAGAATTAAATAACACCTTAGCATATACGGAGTTTATAACTTACATATCACCATATTTGGAATTTCCTCTACTTCTCCTCTGGACATTTGAAAGGATCATCCCTTTGCCCTTCTTGATTCACCTCTTCTGATATTGATACCCCTATGATTGCTCTGAGTGTTACCATCCAAGTTTGATCTTTGATTTCTTAGTTGAGGGAAATCGGGTTTAATATGATTTGGGGAATTTCAATGATAACAACGTTGAGACATTCGACAGTCTCTAGAAAGATGCCTCGGTTCCCCACACCTGTAACACCTTCTTTGTTCAACATTACAGTCACCTTGATGGACACGGTGACATCTTGGGCATGGTCTTTCATTAAATCTTTGAATTGGACGATTATCCTTCCTCACAAATTTTTGTCTTCGAAAATCGGTTGATGATCCCTCCCATTTTCTCTTCTCCCCGACTTTCTCTCCCATTTGTTTATTTTTATTTCTTTTTGTGGTTTCAGTCGCATCAACAACAGATGGAAATGTAACAGGATCGATTGCAATCACATAGGATCCATTGCAATCACAAACTCTCAGATAGAGGGTTTCAATCCCCAAACATATCGTTCAACTTTACGAGATTCCAAGGAGATATAGTGTTCTGCAAATCTGGAATGTTCAATAAATTTCTTCATATATTCTCGCACAATCATGTTCCCCTGTTCTAACTTTAAAAATTCTTCCCCTAGTTGTCTAACTGCAGCTTTAAGACAAAATTGCTCTTTGAACTTGCCAGTAAATTCCATCCACGACATCTTTCTCAAAATATATGATTTAGATAGAGATTCTATTTCCTACCAATATAGAGAATTAGATTTAAGCATAGAAACGGCAAATCTAACTCTATCATTATATAAGCATTTATTGGTATTGAAGACTGACTCAATCTCCTTAAGCCAACATGTAGCTTTTATTGGTTCTCTTTCACCAAAAAACATAGGAGGTTTGCATGTTAAAAATATTTTAATGTCACCTCCCCTTTTATTAGTAACCGGAATTTACGGGTTAATCTCAAATCTTTCTGTTTTAATACGAGCATGAATTCCCAATATAGAAGTTAGGGTATTTCGGAGCTTACCCATTTCCTCAGCAAGCATACCCAGAGTAACGTACTTAGGATGTTGAGTCTGCTCTCGATCCACAAAGAACGTGTAATATCACGTTGTGCCTAGAAGATATAAAGATATAAGGTGTACATATTAAAATTAATTCGTAAATCTTTTTAGGACATTTTAAAATAAAGCGTCGTGTTAGCTATTTTATAGAACACTTTTGAAAAGTGTCCTATAAACATATGTTTTTATAAGACACTTGTTTTTGTAAGACAATTTTTCAAACATGTCATATAAAATAGATAAGACGACACTTTAACTTAAAATATTCTAAAAAGTTTGTTTAAGCACCCAAAAGTATCTTATAAACTTATACATTAGAACACTTCTGGATAGAACGTTTTGTCATTTGATGATATAAACTTAAGTCCTATGAAACAGTCTATATATTACTTAGACATTTTTTACCTTCTATAAACCCAATTTTTGTTGTAATGAAAATAATTGCCTTCAAGCATACGGTAGAATAGTAATAGAAATTTGACAATCACAAGCATACGGTAGAATAGTAATTGAAATTTGACAATCGCAAGCATACGGTAGAATGATAATAGAAATTCGACAATCGCAAGCATACGATAGAATAGTAATAGAAATTTGACGATCACAATTAATGGCTCCCATATCATATTTTCAAAGCCATTTCTAGAATTGTTCAAAGTTTCCACTAATATTTAATGTGTGATATTGAAGTATTGGTTTTATGTCCTTTAAGAGGTTTTGTCCTGAAAAGCATTTCATTGGATTGGTTTTTAAAATTCCATTTGAAAATGTTAAATCCGGTCATTCATGATGTTATAATCTTCAATTTTAGGTTTTTTGGTTCCATCGTTAGATTTTTATTCTTCGTATAATATTCATTAAAATAAAATCGAGTTTGTAGGATATTATAGCTTTTTAAACGTCTTAATAGACTAATTATATAAGACTTAATTTACAGGATCAAAAAAATAAGGTGTCTTACTAAAAGTTTATAAGACATTTTAGAGTGTCGTAACAAGTTTTTAAGATATATATTTATTACAAAAATTGCATTAGTTATTTTATAGACACTATTTAAAAAAGTATCATATAAATAGATGAGTTTATAGGACACTTCTTAAAAGTGTCATATAAAATAATTAATATTATATTTTGTATTAAAAGTCACTATTAGAAAACTAGTTATCAGCGACGAACATCAGCGAGGGAAAAAAACCCTCGCAGATCAGCGAGGGATTGTCAAAAAACTCATTGCCTCGCAGATCCCTCGCAGATCAGCAAGGGATCAGCAAGGGAAATGCCAAAAACTCAATCCCTCACTGATCTGCGAGGGATTGAGTTTTTTGGCATTTCTCTCGTTGATCCCTCGCTGATCAGCAAGGGAATTGGTGTTAGCTCCCATCATCTTTGAATGTAAAAGTATCGAAAAAGTAACACAGCAAGTTTTGACAGAAGATGATCTGTCACAGAAGACCGCAGAGGACATTCAACAATGTATCCCATCTTACAAGTCAAAGGTGACAGAACCTCTGTCGTGTCTCACAGAGGTTCTGGAAGAATGTTGCTCCGTATTAAGCTTTCAGGTCACAAACAGCAGAACCTCTGTGGTATCTCACAGAGGGTCT
>NC_037532.1:11122380-11123799 GCF_001531365.2 Cynara cardunculus var. scolymus
TAGAAGAAGGTTCATTCAGGGTACATACCTGAGTAACAGAAGATGGCTCATAAGAGGTAGATGTTTTAGAAGAACCTTCGTCAGCATCAAAAGCCATCAAGCAGACATAAGCTTTATCTTCCTCGTCAGAAGATGATTCATCAGATGATTCAGCCCACTCATGCTCTTCAGCAATAAGGCCTTTAGTCTTTCGCTGGTTGTTCTTCATCTTCTTGTATTTCTCTTTCAGTTTTAAGTATTTATCATCTTTGGTCCTGAAGGAGGAAGAGGCTTTCGAAGATGGCATCGCAGTCTTCTTGGATCTGCATTCACCTGCAAAATGTCCGGGCCGGTGACAGTTGTAGCAGGCAGCTGAAGCCTTGTCTATTCTTTGAGACTTTGGCTTCTCCCTGAGGGGTAGCTGAGGAGATCTGCAGAAATTGCTTTTACTGGCGAACCTCCTAAATGACTTAGTCAGGAGTGCCAGGGACTCATCAAAATCTGTTAAATCAGATTCAGGAATGTCCTCAGAAGAATCTATCTCCGTGATGACCACGAGAGGTAGAGAAGAGACAAAAGGAGTAGAGGTTTCAACTGAAGAAGATTTAGAGATCAAAGCTAAAGGAGAGCTTTTCATTTCCCTGGAATCTCTTACAAGATTTCTTTTCAGTTGACGAGATTGTTCATGGTTAAGCAGAATCCCGTATAAGGTAGAAAGAGAAAGAGTGGACATGTCATTTGACATCTTGTGACACATGGAAAAAGTATCCCAAGACTCAGGAAGGCATTCTAGAAACTTAGTCAAGGTTTCAGAATTAGAATATTCCCTGTCGACAGCCCTAAGATCAATAATAAGGCAATTAAATCTTTGATGTACTTCAGACAATGTCTCGGACTTTCCACAGAGAAAACTTTCATATTGTCTTACTAGGTTGATCTTTCTAGTCTCCTAAACCTGAGTGGTTCCTTCGTATTGGACATAAAGAGTATCCCATACGGATTTAGAAGTTTTGAGTTTCATCACAGAGTGATATATCTCATCAGGAAGAGACATAGCTATTATAGACCGAGCACGCGTGTCTATAGCTATTTTCTTCTTGTCCTCATCGCTCCACTGATGTGGAAGCTTTGGAATATGCCGTTCAGGAATCGCGGCAGTCGTTGCTGTTGCTCGAACAGCCGGAACAATAGCAAATGGAATATATGGTCCATTTTCTATGTAGTGTGGAATTTCAGGATCCACACTTCCAGAAAGAAGGACATCTGGTTCTTCCAGAGACTAAAATTGTCACGGACAAACCGGGGTGGTTTGGCAAGAGAGCCATTATCCTCTGTGTGTGTGTTTGTGATTTGTAAAGCCATTTAAAAGCAGTAAGTTATCTAAGAAGAGATAAATTAATACAGAAAATTAGCTAAACACAAGGAAAAAAAGAAAACACT
>NC_037532.1:11124634-11191304 GCF_001531365.2 Cynara cardunculus var. scolymus
AAGGTTCTTTGGTGTGAGTGTTGTCTTCTTGAAGTATTGCTGTCTCTGATGAATTTACAATGCAAGTTCTTCAGCGATCACTGAACATACTCAGTGATGATTGCTGGAACTGAAAATACAGAAACACAAATACAACGTGAAAGGGAAAATGGATTATCATCAAATCACTGAGAGAGAGGATCAACAGATATAGACTTGGGGTCATGTAAGACAAGGTTGTTTTCGTGAGACATGTGAGACAAGTTTTTTACACTTGAAATTTCACATCAAAACATTTTGAAGGTAACTTTCACAATGTTTTTGTTGTGAAGGTTCGGATTTCTTCTACTTTCACAACATTTTGTTGTGAAGTTCAACTGCAAAAAACTTGTCTTACGTGTCTCACGCAAACAACCTTGGCTCGCGTGAACCCAACCCTATAACACATACACATACACATACACATACACATACACATACACATACACATACACATACACATACACATACACATACACATACACATACACATACACATATATACTAATTAGAGCATCTACAATGGGAGTTTTCATAAGTTTTTGGGAGGTTTCTAGAAGAAAAAAACTACACTATGAGGTTTTTCTACGTAGTGGGAGGTTTTTCATGGAATTTTTTGGTTTGAATGTGTAACTAGAGAATCTATTTTTCAGAAGTTTTTAAACTTTCGTATTTAATTAGTTTTAACTTTATAGAATTCTATAAAAGTTTTGTAATTGATCAACTTTATTTATTTATATATCTAAATTAACTGAATTTAATAACAATAGAAGGGTTTATTATGTGTCCCGAAATGAAGAAAATTTGAGCTATTACGCACTCTTTCAAGGGTGGCTGTGAATACCCCTCGAAGCTACGGGTAGAACACCTGGTAGAGACGAATCATGTATGTGTTCCTAAGAAAAGGAATTTGTCCATTTTTCGGGATGGATAGCTATCTCTCGAGCACAGATTTAGGTTCGGCCTCAATGGGAAAATAAAATGGAGCACCTAACATATAAAGCATAAAATATTTTATCTGATTGATAATCATATAAAGCAGAAAATATTTTAGCCATTTGCTTCAAACTCAAACTTCCTTCTTTCTGGATCTCTACTTTATGGAAACAATATTATTTCAGGTGCCATTACTCCTACTTCTACAGCTATAGGTTTGCGAATTCTTTTGGTTCTAATAAATCAGGAGGAATTTAATGACAGGACATGAATCCAATACGAGAAATTCATCCTAGTCACTATGGGCGTATTTGCCCATTTAGGTTGAAAGCCATAGTGCTGATACCTAACGCAGTGAACCAGATACTGGAAATAAAACAATTCCTTCTGTCGTGTATATTTAAATATAATTAATAAATAATATAAAATGAATACATAATTAAAATAGTTATATTTTTCAATATATTTAAGTTAATAAAAATTGTATATATTTTAATTAAAATCTTATATGTGTTTAGAATGCGTTGCTAGATCTCTACTCTAGAAAGCTATACAGGCAACAAAGAGCAGAGGTTGACCCGGGGTTTCCAAATGAATTGAAAGATTCATGTTTAGTTCAGGAAGGGATCATGGAATTTTTGAAATGAGTTGAAAGATGTGAATTGAGAAAGCGAGCCCAAATTCTTTTCATCTCCTCGGGCATGACTAATTATAAAGCGATGTCTTAACCTGACTTCCTAAGCTCAGTTGATTGTTCAAGCAATGGCTCTTGATCGAGATCAGGGTGTGAACGCACAAGGGACCATCCTTTCTATCGATTGCCCTTTCTTTTCACTCTCAAGACAAGGCTCTCTCTCTTTTATAAAGCAAAGCACTTCGCACCTGACTGTGATAGCCCTCTSGATACCTTATTGGAGCTTTGTAACTAGTTGTCAGTTTCTCGTCGCTATCACTAAAGGCTTTGGCTTTACTTAAAGAAAAGACTTGATCCAAGGAACGGCTTGAAGTCTTAAAGACGGAGAAGGGGAGGAGCAGTTATCTATGTAATTACGGTCTTTGTTGGCCGGGGCGAGCACTCTCTTTTCTTTGCTTTGAAAGTCTTTCTATTCCTGATACAACTCCTTTATGCCATTGATTGAGTCGGCTTTTTTCTTCCTTTTCCTATGCTTTGTGACGGCTAAACATGCCGTATTTACAGGGACTTTGAAAGCCTAATTTTAATAAATTCATTTTTTTTTTGGACGCCCTGCTACATCCAAAACTTTTGAGTACATGTATAAATAAAATATCATAGAATATATGTTAAGAACAAAAATGAGTTAAACCTAAAACGATTAAAAATCTAAAACTAAACCTAAACCATTAATAATTTGAACCTAAAACCAAAGGATTAATAGTTTAAACCTACATAATTTCGGCTATAGTTTTACACAAGTCTATAAAAAGACCATAAACACATGTAAATTTATGCCCCAAAATTTCGGAGGCCCTGTTCAAAATCTCACATTTAACACTCTAAGGGACGGCGTCTTTAACTTGTTAGCTGATCATCGGTTGGGTATAATCTTTACGAAGGTAGGGTAACGAAGTTTGGTTCAAGAACCTGATTAGTAACAAAAATAAACTACAATGATACCTTTTGTAATTAATTATCTCACTTAAATAATCGAGTTCATAATTTTCATAAAACACCAAGGACCAAAAATGCTTACAGTGACACATTGAATACGATACAATAAACGATGATGTATATAGCCGTTGACGAACACTATCCATAAAAAACCAAAAGCAAATATCCAACGGAAAAGTAGAACACGGTTCCCTTTTCTCGAAGAATAATTCAAAAAGTTTCCACTAAGTGTGATTCGTGGATCAAAAAAAATTTCCGATCGATGAACTATCCGTAAAAGTTATCCGATGTGTTTTTAGTCAAATTTCATCGTTTTGAGAGAATTTTTTTAAGTTTTTGGTTGATAGATTTCAAGAATTTTTTAAGTTTTTGGTTGATTTCAAAAAACTTTGTCGGTGTTGTGGTTGATTTCGACGACTGTTTTTGGGTTTTGTGGTTGATCTTCCTTGTATTTTCTGACACACCGGAGCACCCTTAAAATTTAACGAGTACATCTTTCACTCTCTAAACAAAAATCTTCGTTAGAAAATAAGTTGAAAGGATATATGGAACCCCACAAGGACTTAATAGGTCCGCCCCTGACTAATATATCTCACTACAACAAAATCGGGTTTATAGGACACTTTCAAATTTTAAGTGTTCTAATAGACCTCTTTATAGGACTTAGTTTATAGAACCAAAAAAATAAAGTGTCCTATCTAAACATGTTGTAATAAGTTTATATGACGTTTTTTGACGTCGTAAAAAGTTTTTTAGGACACTTTTAATATAATGCGTTCCATTAGCAACTTTATAGGACACTATTTGAAAAATTGTCCTATAAAAACTAGTGTCCTATAAAGTTGCTAATGCGACACTTTGTATTAAAAATGTCCTAAAAAACTTGTTAAGACGTCCAAAAGCGTCATAAAAACTTATTACAACGCATTTAGATATGACGCTTTGTATTTTGGTCCAAGTCATATAAAATGGTCTATTGAAATGCTTAAAGATTGAGGATGTCCTATAAACCCAATTTTATTGTAGTGTTTTCATTTATATAATACTGCATAAAAACTTGACTTTTAATATAATTTGATATGATACATGCATTTGAAATGTGTCATATAAACAATTTATTGTGCTTCATGAGTTTTGTTAGGTTATTTAATTTCATTTCACAATTTTATTATTTATTGAAAATAGAACTTGTTTTGTTTCCTAAATTCCAACAAATTAAACAACTTATTGTTATTGTTTTTATGTAATACATAAAATTTCATATTGGGTTTATATATAAATTAAGTTTAATTAAATATTTTATTAGAACAGTTACAGATTTTTAAATGACATTTTTATTTTACTGCAAATTTCATCGTGTTATTGCTTTTAAATCTTAGAACAAGGTTTAAATTTACCGAACCCACCCTAATTTTTCCTAATTATTATTTATTTGGATATATAGCTATAGGCCGGTTTTAAATAAGACTAATTATCATGAGAAGGTAAGAAGATAATATTAACATTGAAAAAATTTATTTTAACATGGATCCCTCGCTGATCCCTCGCTGATCAGCGAGGGATCAGCGAGGGAATTTTTCCCTCGCAGATCAGCGAGGGATCAGCGAGGGAATGTGTTTTTTGTCATTTCCCTCGCTGATCCCTCGCTGATCTGCGAGGGAAAAATTCCCTCGCTGATAGTCGTCGCTGATACCTGGTTTTCTAGTAGTGATNAGCGAGGGATCAGCGAGGGAATGTGTTTTTTGTCATTTCCCTCGCTGATCCCTCGCTGATCTGCGAGGGAAAAATTCCCTCGCTGATAGTCGTCGCTGATACCTGGTTTTCTAGTAGTGATGGGAACCGATATCCATATGAATTCATATATGCATCTTCAAATGAATTTTATTAAATAATTTATATATTAACCTTCCTTTCTTTCCTTCTTCATGATATTTAACTTTCTTTTTGAACCTTCCACCATACATACATATATACATACATACATGCATACATAACATGGATTTTTTATGTTTGTTTGATTTGGTTTGCTTATTTTCTTTTCTAAATTACTGTTAGTTAAATTATGTTAAAGCCCCTGATCCACGTAGACCAAGGGCGAACACTCATCGTTAACGACATGGACTACCAGGTATCTAATCCTGTTCGCTCCCCATGCTTTCACACCCGACGTCAGTAGGGACCTAGAAAGCTGCCTTCGCTTTTGGCGTTCCTTTGTATATTTACACATTTACATATGAATTCGGATTATGGCAAATGAATCTCCCTATTAACACTCACAAAAATCAACACCAACCATCTTGCTTTTATATTATCAATGGAGGAATTGAATTGACCTCTAACCCAAAAATAGGCTCATTTAATTAACAACCACCTTTGAATTAACACATCAATTATTTCGACTACATTTACAACTGAGTAAGTCAAACTAGGATCATGTTTAAGAACCATATAATTAAGATAGCTTATTATCTAATTTAACTTTTGAGTTTATTGAAAATAGCACGTATGATTAATTATAAACTAGCTTATAAGAGCATGTCCAACGGTTTACTTCAAAATCGAGAAAAAAAAAGTACATCAAACTTCAATAGTTTCTCAATATTGAAAATTTCAACAGTAATTATATTATTAAATTATGTAAAAAAAAAGTAATTTCTCTCTCTTTTCATTTATTCATTGGTTGTCTGGAATTGTTTACTTATGAAAATAACGAAATGCAGTTTTTGGAGAAAATAACAAAATTTGCATTAAGCAAGTTTTGGGAAAGCTATTCGAGGGAAAAACAAAACAAAAAAATTCTAAAATCCGTACTAAGCAAGTGTTTTTTTAATGTGAATTCTATTGATATTTCCTGTTATAAGGGTTATATGACTAAGGTAAAAGATAAGAAATAACTATATGAACAAGGCAAGTATATGTAGGGCTTAATCAAATAAGAAGTAGATAGTTTGTGATAATTGTAAGGTTTAATATGAATCAATCATTTTAGATAGTTAATGTAATTTAATAAAATAAAACAAAGGGTAAATTAGTAAATTGTGTTGATTATTCAATTTACTTTAATTAGTTTAAAATTTCAATTTATTTTAATCAGTTTAATTATTTTAATATATATACACATGGACACATAGGGAGCAAATCGGTGGCCTTCTCCGGCACCCACTACCACTCCAGTGGTCCTCCTTCGGTCATCTTGTCTGACCAAGACGCCGTCTCCGATAATCGACCACTAAACACCCACATGTGAACATTTCCGACAACTAGCCCCATCTTTGTCCCTGTGACCCCCTCACTACCTTTCTCCTTCCCCCATCCCCGCCACAGTGGTAGCACAGTTGGTATCACTGTGGTACCACAATTGGTATCACAATGATCTCAAAATTTACTTGGTGTGTTTTGGCTATCACATTGTATGTATTTTGAGTATTACATTGTGTATCTTGATATGTTTTAGGTATTACATGATGTTCGTTAGAGGCCGGAGGTAGGAGAGAGAGAGAGAGAGAGAGAGAGAGAGAGAGAGAGAGAGAGAGAGAAGAGATAAAAAAATTTAAAATACCTAAAATATCATTTAATTATAATTTAAGTCAAATTACCAAAAATATTAGTTTCTTAATTTATCTATTTATTTTTATTGAGATTGTATCTCACATTAATCACAAACTAATTAGTTCTCCCTTAAATGAACTTATATATATATATATATATATATATATATATATGAATATCAACTCTCTTTTTTAAATCGATTTTAAGTAACGTTTAAATAAGGTTAATGTTTTTTCCCATATGCTTTCAACTAATTTCTCAAACATATTATTTTCTCTTTAAACCAACAACATATCCTGTTACATCAGTTTAATTATATTATCATTAGTAGATTATCAGTTAATCCTTAAATCATAATCTAAAATTGGTATAGATGTTGATGTACCTCACACTACAACAAAATTAAGTTTATAAGACGTAAAAAATGTCTAAACGTTCTAATAACTACTATACAAGACGTAAAAAATGTCTAAACGTTCTAATAACTACTATACAAGACGTAAAAAATGTCTAAACGTTCTAATAACTACTATACAAGACGTAACTTATAGGATCAAAAAATAAACCGTTCTATCTAAAGGCGTTGAAGTAAGTACTTGGGACATTTTAAAAAAAACCACTACAACAAGTTGGGTTCATAGAATGCCACCAATAAATAAGCGTCCTAATAAACCACTTTATAAGACATAATTTATAGGATCAGGAAAAAAAATGTCTTATCTAAAAGTATTGTAATAAGTTTATAGAACACTTTTGGGTGTCGTAATAAGTTTGTTAGGACACTTCTATAAAAACGTCATACTAGCTATTTAATATGACAATATTTGAAAAAAAAAAATGTCTTATAAACACAAATCCTATAAAAGATTAGTTTATAGACATTTTCTCAAAAGTGTCATATAAAACAACTAATGCGACGCTTTGTATTATGGTTGTCCTAAAACACTTGTTAAAACGCTAAAAAACATTATATAAACTTATTACAACATCTTTAGATAGAACACATTATTTTATGGTCCTATAAACTTTTGTTGTATTGAACTTTCTATTAACTATTTTATACAACATTACTTGAAAAAATGTTGTATAAAAACAAATGTCTTATAAAAAGATATATCAATATGACACTTATCAAATATGTCATATAAAATAGCTAATAAGAGTTTTGTATTAAAAGTGTCTTAAAAACTTGTTAAGGTATTATATAAAATTATTACGATATCTTTAGATGAGATATCTTATTATTTATTTTTATAAATATAAGTCTTATAAAATAATCTATTAAAATACGGATGATTGAATTCCTATTTTGTTATTTAGTTATTTTTTCGCTAGAGTTGATTGGATTTATGTGCCAGAAAGAATCGCAAACTTTCTTGGAAATTTAGATGTGGTTTTATGTGTTTAACGTTGACGTGTTGTTGATGTATAATTTGTATCATTGGATGCATGCTGTATGGACACGATATCTTTTCCAAGATTCCAAGTCATCATTTGTCTTTTTATGGAATGTCATATAAATTTTAGAGAAAAAGAACAATATAATTTAATAAGTTATTTAAAAAGTTATTCAAGTGGCATATAAATAATATCTTTTTCCTATTAATCCGTCAAAATTCCACCTAAAATATGATATATACTAGGGTCGTCCTTTAACATGTTAAATGTGAGATTTTGAATAGGACCTCCGAAATTTTGGGGCCCAAGTTTACATGTGTTTACGTGTTTTTATCGACCTGTGTAAAACTATAGCCGAAATTATTTAGGTTCAAACCATTAATTTTATTTGGTTTGAGGTTCAAATCATTAATGGTTTAGGTTTGGTTTCAGATCATTAATCGTTTTAGATTTAACCCATTTTTTTCTTAACATATTTTCTCTGTCATCTCATTTATACAATGTAATCAAAAGTTCTGAATGTAGCAGGACCTCCAAAAAAATTGGAACGTCTTTTTAGAAATGATGCATGCACTATACATATTATATTTGTAGAGAAGTTTTAAATAAACCCCATTAATTAATTAGTACAAATTATACAAATCAATTAAATGAAATATTTATGAAAATTTAAAAGTTTGTTTATCATGATCTAGATATTATTGAAAAATGGTTAGAGTTCAATTATTATGGTTATTGCTTTAGATCAGAAAACAATTGAGATGGTTATGAAGCCCGATATTCATCATATTAGATGGATCGTTGATAGTTTGGTTTCTATGGTTATACTAATTAGAGGTTCGTATTCAGAACTCCTTTTACATATGTATTTGTATATAAATATTCATGTGTGTGTATATATATATAGACTTGGGATCATATGAGACCAAAAGTTTTTCGTAAGAAACTCATAAGACGAATTATCAACCATTGTATTAGATCTACAATATGAACATTCATAATCACAAAATTGCCACGAGACTTCTCAATAATCACAAATTTATCACCGTACAACTTTAAACCATTATATCATTAGCTTATAAAGTTGATCAATAAACATAAACTGGTCTTACAGGTCTCACGAAAAACCCTTAGTTTCACGTGAACTCAACCCTATATATATATATATATATATATATATGGGATTGTGTTTTCGTGATACCAGTCTATTTTCTGAGACCCGTGAGACCATTTTTTTACACTTGAAACTTCACATAAAAATGATGTGAAGGTAAAAAGAAGCCGAATCTATTTTCACAGCAAAAACATTGTGAAAGTTACCTTGACAGCATTTTGCTGTAAAGTTTCAAGTGTAAAAAATGGTCTCATAACTCTCACGAAAATAAGCTGGTCTCACGTGATTTCAAGTATATATATCTATACTATCTTATTAAGCAAATTTAACAAAAGTCTTAAAATCTTAAAATTCTAAATAACCAAGATATCATTTATACTACATTTTAGTCATTTTTTCACTTTTTCACCCCCTTCTCTCCTCACATACACTCACCTTCTCACATACACTCACTCTCTCACAACCGATTTTTTTAAAATTATAATTTTAAATTTATACTTTATACCCCTATAATTATTTAATTAATTTACTTTACGTCATATATTTTTAAATGTTTCATTTTAAACCTTTATCAAATTAACATACATAATTGTATATCAATTAAAACATGTTTAAAAAACACATTTTTATTTTAACAAGTTACACCATTATAATCGTCTCGTTAATACCTTCGAAATGAGTCCAATATTGAATAATTTTTACTTAATTATATTATTATATATTATATGTGAAAAAATATTTTTAATATTTATGATTTATACTTTTATAGTTATTTATTTATATATATACTATATATTTTGGGGTTAGGCTGTTGAAATTGCATTGTATAATATGTTCTGAATTAATATGTTCTTGAGTTTTTTTGAGTTTCTGGACAAGAAAGAGCGTAAGCAGTTAAGATTTCATTCTAAAACCTATCTTTTTTTTTGTCTTTTCATGGGTTATGATCTGTCAAATTTGTAGTTTTCTTTATTGGTTTTGAGTGTTTATCTTAAAACTCAAGTTTCTTGGTTCTTTGCTCTTGGTGTAAATCGAACACATTTGTGGAGTCGTTTAAATATGTTGGATTTTAAATATATTGGATTTTAAACTGTCATGCAATTTTTTTCATCGATAGTCTGTAATTGGAACCATAACTCTTATTTATTCAAATCGTATTAATATGTAAATACCAAGTGTAACTTATATCATCGTTAAATCTTATCTTATAAAACCAGTAGAACTTTAAAATAGTTAAAATTCATAGCTCCTACCGTATTACGCATGTACACAACTAGTATATAAATAAGCATAGGTGTGGTTGGTCAACCATCACGATAATTAGTCAATCTTTAAAAAGACTTAACTTTTAAAATTTGTTTACCCCAACTCTTTTAGCCTATTGACCATTTGAAGTTTTTTACCACCCTCCACTCGTTCTCTCCTGAAAACGAATATTGAAATTCCTACTTTCTTCTCTACCTTTCACGACGCTCGATCACCTTCTTATGTGCTCCAACGAGTAGTAGAAACTTAGTTATGTAACTCGTAAACCCTTGTTTTGTTGTTTTTATTTTGTTTATTATTTGTTTTTTGTTAATTACTTTTATTTATTTATACCTTTATTTAATTTTTTTGGAAAAGGCAATGCAGTAAAATGTTAAGTGGCATAATTAATCTAGACTTAATAACTGTTAATGGGTAATAATTAACTGTTAAGGGTAGTTAAATAACAGTTTATTAACTGTCACTACAAAAATGCAGAGTATCAGCGAGAGAAAAATCCCTTGCAAATCCGTCGTTGAAAGGGCAATCCGTCGTTGATACTCCGTCGGTCAAATAATCGTAGGTAATGCTATCAGCAACGGATATCAGCAACGGATTTGCGATGGATACTTTCAGCGACGGATCAGCGAGGAAATTATTTAGCGACGGATCAGCGACGGATCTGAAACGGATCTTTCAGCGAGGGATCTGCGACGGAACTTTCAGCGACAGATCTGGGACGGAAGTTTCAGCGACGGATTTGCGAGGGAAGTTTCAGCGACGGATCTGCGAGGGAAGTTTCAGCCACGGATCTGCGACGGAAGTTTCAGCGACGGATCTGCGAGGGAACTTTCAGCGACGGATCTGCGAGGGAATTTCAAGGACTTTCAACGGCGATTTTTCCCTCGCTAATCCGTCGCTAATTTGTATAAATTTATTTTTTGAAATTGAATAAATCCTGTATTTATTTATAAAAAACCTGAAAATAATAATATAACAAACCAAAACTGTGAACAAAGTAATCAATTCATAGAATTTAATCTTTGAATACATACAATCTAACTATCAGGAGGTGGGGGAGGTGGGAAAACGTATCCTGACTGCCGCATAAAGGCAGCAAAATGTTCCGATAATGCGGCCTGTTGGACTAATGCAGCAACTTGTCTGGCCTGTTCAGCTGCCGAGGCAGCTTGTCTGGCCTCCAAATCTGCCATATTCTTCCGTTCGGTCTAGTTCCTCTTCTACCCTTGCCAACTTCTCTCTCAACTCCGTTACCTGTAAATATTCAATATTCGACAAAATCAGTAATTTGTTCACAATTTTAGTAATGAGAAGGTTTTTAACAATGTAACCAACGTACCTCCGCTCTTGACTCGTATGATGACCCGCTACTGCTACATCTACCCCTCATGGCATAAGAGGGATCCTGGGTGGTCCCGAAACCAAATATTCGGCCTTTCCTCCGTCCTCCGACACTTTGCTCCCAAAGAGATGCCTCATCAGGGAGAGGGCTGTCGGTACTAGATTGTGACTCACCCCTAAACGATTGAAATCGCTCCTATGGTTCACCAAAACAAAAACGGATGAGGTTATGTATGTAGATATTTCAGCARCATAACGACTGTAAATCAAACATAACCAATGCATGTATTTAACAACTAAGCATTCTAATAATACTAATGTTCGAAGTCACATTCTCAACCTACTTACTTAACCTAACGTCTGCCCAACAATGGCAGCCCAAACTAATAGCATCACTATGTTTATTGAAATATATTACCTTAAACCTACCAAACGTATCTATTAACCAAAGTAATGGTTTTAGAWAACTTACATGATACCTAGCAGCTTTCGRGTAACTGAACTGAGGAGGATCGGTAGGCGGGTCGGACGAACCTTGATCGAACTTCCGGTTCGTRCAGTGAGTGCGCTCAAACACCTCAGTAGCAGTTGGCTCACGACCCATTACTTGTGCCTACATTAGACAATTAGGTTAAGTTGTTACTAACATAAAGAACGAATTACATTTTCAAAAAAGATTAGATACTCACCATCCTGTCTCGATGTTGTACCGTACTAATCGATCCCCCAGTGTGTCTGGACGACACCCCCTCAAACTGGGTGTTCTGATTGGCCCTATTGATCTTGGATTTCCTTTTCCAAGCCTCGGTATCCCAAACCTGTTAAAAACATAGCACATATCTAAGGCGAAAGGCAGTACACATGGCAGTTCGAAAATCTCACAATATAGATGCATACTGTGTCAATCATCTGCAGCCAAAACCTATTTGGTATCCATACGGGATGACGTAATCTAATCCGTGAGAAGTCCTCACCATCCCATTGCTGATCACCAGGATAGGCCTGTGCCACGGCCCAATCACGTGCAGAGCTCATCCAGTCAGAGTACCTGTTGTGCATGGCTTTGGTCCATAAATCGTGAACCGTGTCATCCAGCTCAGGTTCCCACTGGAACTTAGTCTACATATACAATGTTTGTATAAATGTAAAAACAATAACCTTGTATGTATAATTACATTAAAATGGTACACCAACCCTAAAGCGCTGGAACATCAAGTCACGTGCTTTCTGAGGTACTTCCTTCCATCTATGCCACAGACCAGCAAAGGAAGACCTGAAGATAGTCGTCATCTCTCGGATAACATGGGCATCTTTAAACCTGTACAATTAAAAAAATATTTACAACACAAAGACATTCATATTATTTTATTATGTAATACAAAGTCTTATACCACATCTACTTACCCATGGCCTAACAAAGACAGATGTCTTCGGTGGCTCGGATGACTCAGTGTCGGCATCTCTATGTTGGGGCCTCTCCCCGACCCCAAACCTGTCGAAGCTGGGGGCTCCATCGCCACCTCTTGCTCATCTAAACCGCGAAAAGCGGTGTCCGAAAACTTTACAATGTCATCGGCGCGGGCAGAGTTGCTACCCCTACCAGACATGGGGCTGCCGCGACTCCCATGACGGCCTCTACCACGCTCTCGGCATGACATCTCCTGAAAAAACAAACATTAGATGTGTTATAAAAACTTAAGTCTTATAAACTTAAGTCCTATATAGTATTATATTATGAAGCTTAAATATTTTAAGCTACCTATAAACCTAATGTTTTTAGAGTGGGAAACTGTAGTAGGACAAATAAGCATCACATAATTGAAAGGAGAAAGCTTAGCATTTTACATTGACATTGAATCATATCTACAACATGTAAGCACAAGAATCAAAGCAAAAGAAACACAAGGCTATTGACTAGTAAACAGAATATTAATTACTAATATAGATTATTAAAATAATAATTTTTCTTCTAAATATTTGTTATAATTAAGTTATGTTGTAGAATAAATGTGTTATCGTCTAAAAAATATGACAATATAGATAAAGATAAACATAATAGACATAAGATTCTTTATATTTATTACTTAAGATCCAATAATTTATTTTGTTTTCTTTCCAAAAAAACATACCAACATTTTAAGATTTTAATCAATTCATTTTTAAAAATAAAACTATAATTAGAATAATTTTCTATATAACCTAAAAGACCAGTAGAGTTTCTCTTCACTCCATTCTCCCCCTCAAGGCCACAGATTACGCAGGTAACCAACATATCTACTTTCTTTCTTCTTTTCCTTTTCAACAATTTCTTTACTGTTGCTTCCTGTTCATCCCCAAATTTGAAGATCCATCGTCTGTATGTAATTAATCACTTGGCACAAGTCATAACGGCATAAATCGATCAATCCATGGCACAAGTCATAATGGCATAAATCGATCAATCAAACCAAGGTACAATCTTTGATGCATAAAATCTTTGAACACCCATAAATTAAAGAAAACAAACAGAAACAAACCTAAGTAAACGGAGACGGGAAGGCTGTGGTGGTCGACGACGGGAAGGCGGTGGTGGTTGGCAACAGGGTCGTCGGTGGTGGAATACTTCCCTGCATTCCCTCCATTGCCTTCCAATAGATGATGTTGATTTTAGAAGGATTAAGGTTATTCCATCTAGTAGAGAAGTTACATAAGTTGCTCGATACTGTCTCTAGTGTTTCTAATGGAAAAATCATCATTACTATATAGTCTACATCTCCATCTGTCGGCTGAGGAATTTAGAGAAATATTTCTCAAATTCCTTTAACAGAAGCAACAGTTCTTCTAGTTCTTTCCCACCCCGTATATCTCTTTGCCAATTTCAATTAAAAACAACATTTCCAATTCTGTCAACCACCATTGCAGCCCTGTTCTGATCTAAAGCAAAGAGTCTGTGGTGGATATCTCTTAATCTACCATCCCCAGTCCAATTTTCGTTCTAAAAGGCAGTATTTTTGTCGTTTCCAACCTGTTTATACATAAGATCATCAACAACCATACATTTCACCTTCCACCATTTCATCACCTTTATGACATTAGACCATGGACCTTGTCCACCAACACCCGTCTAGTAACTGTCGAGACCACCGTCAAGTCCACGTATCACCTTCACCACATTCCCCATATAGACGTTGTTTCATTAATAAATCTCCACACCCACTTACTAAGAAGTGCAATGTTGGCAGCAACAATACTTCCCAAGGCTAGCCCACTTTTATCAAAACTTCTAACGGTGGAACTCTACTTGATCCTTGCAATATTTCGCTCCCCGCTATCTGCCCCCAAGAAAAATCTCTTCAGATTTTCTCCAACTTTTTGACCACAGGGACCGAGGCTTTAAAAATGGACCTAAAGTAAGTGGCTAAACTTCCCAAAATAGCCTTGAATAAAACTCTCCTTCCACCAATTGATAAAGCTATAACTTTCCATCTTGAAAGTCTTAATTGAAATTTTTCCATGATCGGATTCCAAGCATTTATGCTGGACATTTTTGCACCTAACGGAACACCAATGTATTTACACGGAAATATCCCAACCTTGCATTTTAGGTCATTGGAAGCCCATTGAACCCTTCTTTATCCACTCCGACACCAAAAATGTTGCTTTTATAGAAATTGGTGATCAAAAGCATATATTCTTCTCATTCACAAAGGCGTATATAAATATACAAAGATGTACAATAAATTCCTAAAGTACAGTAAAGGTAAAAAGGAAACAACCTAAGGAATAGGAAAGAATACGACGAGAACTAAGGGAGGAGAATAAGGAGGAAAATAAGGAAAGGATAATGAAATCCGTTACTCCCCTCAAGCTGGAGAATGGAGGTCACGAGTGCCCATCCTTAACTGGAAGAACTGGAAACGTTCCATCCTTAACGTCTTAGTGAAGATATCTGCCACTTGGTTGGTGGTATCTATGCGGAATGGCTTAATTTCTTGGGATTCAACACGTTCACGTATGAAATAACAGTCCATTTCAATGTGTTTAGTCCGTTCATGAAAGACTGGGTTGTTTGTTATATGTCGGGCAGCTTGGTTGTCACAGAAAAGTTGGGTTGGCCCGACGCGGCTTCAAGGTCATGAAGGAGCTACCGTATCCACAATATTTCACTTATTGTCGTTGTTATGGCTATGTATTCTGCTTCAGTAGAAGAACATGAGACAACGGATTGATTCTTTCTCTTCCACGCACGGGTGCGCCTCCTAATAAAATCAAGTAATCGGAGCGTGATCGCCTTGCAAAAGTACAACCTAGCCAATCTGAATCACAATAAGTGACAAGGTCCAAACCGCCATCCTTTGGAAAGAAAATTCCTTGTTCAAGTCGGCTTGAGATACCGTTAAACTCTAATTCCAACGTCCATATATGTCTGTCGA
This sequence comes from Cynara cardunculus var. scolymus, assembly GCF_001531365.2. Taxonomy (NCBI): domain Eukaryota; kingdom Viridiplantae; phylum Streptophyta; class Magnoliopsida; order Asterales; family Asteraceae; genus Cynara; species Cynara cardunculus. Next base: position 11,140,299 of record NC_037532.1, read on the forward strand.
GGATCGAAAAAAATGAGAGGTGTACCTATGGTTATAAGGGTGGTAATGTCAGATGTGGGTATCAATATAGCTTTTGTTATTATCACTAATTAGATACCATAATTCTAAATCAACATTTCTTAGTGACTTGATGAATTAGAAGTATTGTTCACTTTAAAAATAATAATTTAGATGTTATTGAGAAAGGAAAATGGTTTGTCATCAGAGGCTTTGATTGCCTAAAAGTTTTCTATCGAAGTTTTAAATACATATGTGAATGATACAGAGGAGCTCTGGTTGGTCTTCTAAAAAGGACCAGAGGACCTCTGGTCATGTGAAAAGACTTTAAAATATTTTGGGGTTTTTATGAATCAGAGGCTCTGTATCTTGAAAATAGTTATTTTATAATTTGTCTAAACTCTGTACTCGAGCTCTGTGTCTGAGCTCTGTATCAGAGCTCTATCTTTAAAAATTTATATTTTATTAAAAATATTTATAAAAAGAGCAAAGAACTAGAGAAACTCTGATTCTAACTTATTTGTCTTTTAAAATTTATGAAAAGTTCCTTCTGGACCATAGGCTCTATTTTTTTCAGAAGATCTCTGGTTGAGTATTGTATCAATTAGATACAGAAGCTCTGGTCAGTAATACCATAAACTCTGGTTGGTAAGGACATAGGAGCTCTGGCCCGTTGAGCCAAAGGGGCTCTGGCCTGTTGAGTGAGAGTTTTATACTAATCTTTGGGTTATAAAGTAATGCATTTGGATTAAGTATGGAAGCAATCTGTTGACCTTATATTATGATTATCCAATCAGAATACATATGTTTGTTGAAATGCATTTATTTCTGATCAAAAGATATTTTATCAGGTTTTGGTGATTTTTCACCCTGTATTTGCAAAGAAGGGATTTACTCACTAGATCTTCTGGTCTAACCCTCATTTCGTGTTTCAAAAATGTGCATTGCAGGATCTGCGAGGTTGCGGGATAATAAGGGGAAGGGAAAAATGTAATTATTTCCCTATATGTTATCTGCTTATGAAGATCGACCTGATGATTGCATATTTTGAAGATACATGTTGTCATATATGTAATAGTACAAGAATATTATTTTGGAATTTTTCATGTGTATGTTTTGTACATATAGAATCCTTGTACTAGTGGGACCTATGTGGTGTAATATATATATTTCTTTTATATGAAATATGTGCTATATGTAAATGTGGAGATTGGGGTGTTACAAAAGGTGGTATCAGAGTCTGAGTTTAAAGGATTTAGGTATTTAAAGCATGATGCCTAAACTTAAACTATCATTTGCATATTAAGGGTCCCTAACATAGATAGTATCATTGGGAATAAAATATAATGGGTTCAAGAGGGCAGTATGTAAGGTGAATTCGAACTACAAATGACCAATGTAATTATGAATTTAGTGATACATCTCTATACCCGGACACCTTATTATATTTGAGAATGTGAATACGTGATATTTAATATTAAAATATCTGTATATGGCCAGTCGATCAAGAAGGTCTGAAAGGATCGCCCGCCCTAATCCAGATGAAAGAGATGAATCTCCCGATAATGCTTCGACCAATATTTCTAGGAGCCGAAGCAGGGGAAGAACCAGGGGTAGAGGCCGAGGGAGGAGTCTGGCCTAAGGAAGAAGTCAGACTAAGGTTCGTCTTGATCAGAGGGAATCTATTTTGGGAAACATTAATCACGAGCATGAACCACAACCAGAATACATAACTAGGGATGTTTTGGCTGAAGAAATGAGCAAATTGAGAGAGACTTTGGTATCCATTATGGGATTGCCAGCCAGAGTAGAAACTGAACGAGTTGGAATAAATCCTCCAGCTCCTTCAATAGGCAGTAATAAAAGGGGAGGAGACATAAAAATGTTTCTAACATGTAAGCCCCTAACGTTTTCAGGAGAGAGAGATTCAGTAAAGGCAATGTGCTGGATAAAAGAAATAGAATCGGTGTTTAACACCAGTAGATGGTCCGAGGAAGATAAGGTTAGATTTGTAGTCTCAATGTTAAAATCTAACGCTTTATACTGGTGGGATGTAGAATCAGTGGCTCAGCCAAATATTCTGCAAACAATGTCTTGGGAAGAATTTGTGATTAGATTCAAAACACAATTATGTCCTAAGACTGCAGTGAAGCATATGGAAGAAGATTTTCTGAAACTGGAATAGGGTAGCAGGTTTGTACAGGAATATACTGAAAAGTTTATCGAATATTCCCTATTCGCAGAACATTACGTTTCTTCAGAACCTCGAAAGGAAGAAAGGTATATTTGGGGTCTGAAAGCCTCCATCAGAGAATTTATGATTGCTATGGACCCTGCTACCTTCTCTCTAGCTGTGAATGCCGTCGAAGTAATTGAAAGAAATAAGAATCGGCAGGGTGAAGAGAAAGTAGTGGAGAAACGAAGATGGGAGGGGTCTTCAGCCAGTTTTTCAAAGACCCAAATTCATAAGGACAGATAATCGACCTCTTCAACAACCATCTGCTAGAGTCTGTCCGCTATGTCAACAGGTGCATCAAGGAAACTATCAACCTGAACCAAAGAGATGCTATCTTGAAAATAGTTATTTTATAATTTGTCTAAACTCTGTACCCGAGCTCTGTGTCTGAGCTCTGTATCAGAGCTCTATCTTTAAAAATTTATATATTCTTAAAAAAATATTTATAAAAAGAGCAAAGAACCAGAGAAAACTCTGATTATAGCTTATTTGTCTTTTAAAATTTATGAAAAGTTCCTTCTGGACCAGAGGCTCTATTTTTTCCAAAAGATCTTTGGTTGAGTATTGTATCACTTAGATACAGAAGCTCTTGTTAATAGTACCAAAAGCTCTGGTTGGTAAGGACAGAGGAGCTCTGGACCGTTGAGCCAAAGGGGCTCTGGCCTGTTGAGTGAGAGTTTTATACTAATCTTTCAGTTATAAAGTAATGCATTTGGATTAAGTATTGAAGCCATCTGTTGACCTTATATTATGATTATCCAATCAGAATACATACGTTTGTTGACATGAATTTATTTCTGATTAAAAGATATTGTATCAGGTTTTGGTGATTTTTCACCCTGTATTTGCAAAGAAGGATTTACTCACTAGACCTTCTGGTCTAACCCTCATTTTGTTTTTAAAAAATGTGCATTGCAGGATATGCGGGGTTGCGGGATAATAAGGGTAAGGGAAAAATGTAATTATTTCCCTATATGTTATCTGCTTATGAAGATCAACCTGATGATTGCATATTTTGAAGATACATGTTGTTATATATGTAATATTACAGGGATATTATTTTTGAATTTTTCATGTGTATATTTCGTACATATAGAATCCTTGTAGTATTGGGACCTATATGGTATAATTTATATTTCTTTTATAGAAAATATATGTTATATGCAAATGTGGAGATTGGGGTGTTACAGCCTCTAATTGGCCCTTGCTTCTATTAGGCCTTGTTTTTTGTTGGCCTTGCTCTGGTTGGTAGGACTAGAGGAGCTCTGATTGGTCTTGCTTTGTATGATGCAAGTTATACCCATGAAGTGCAACTCTAAAGTATAACTCTGAAGAATGACTCTTCAGACTTATAACTTTGAATTGCAACTCTGAAGGATAACTCTGAAAAATAACTTTTCAAAATTGTAACTCTAAAGTAGAACTCTGAAGATTGACTCTTGAGACTTATTTCTCCTATCTCTGAAGATAAGCTTGCAGATTCAGACTTAGTCTCGTATGCTCATTTCAGAAGTTTGAAGTCTTCTTTTTTAGACTTAGCTTACCCAAAGTCTAAAGTCTTCCTTTTCAGACTTAGCTTACCCGAAGTCTGAAGTCTTTTTTCAGACTTAGTTCACTCAAACTCTGAATTCTGGACTTCCAAACTTCCATATTTGGCCCAAATTGTTTTAAATAAAACTTTCATGATATTTAAGAGAATGTTGGTCCTAACAGTTGGTATTACAATATGGATTTATTTGTTGATTTTCACCATGTAATTGCATCAAAGGGATTTATCATTAGACCTCAAGGTCTAACCCTCATTTTGTGTTTCAAAAAATGTGCATTACAGGTCGGGATCAATCTAAGGATAAGGAAAAGGGGAAATTATGAGATGTCATATATGCTTAAATGAGATGTGGAAGAGAGCATGCTTATCTGTAGTTTTTTTTTTTAAATACTTGTTATGTATACAAGTTATGTATATAGATGTTGTGAAAAAATTTGTTAGCTAATTTTATAATGTAGCTTTTGTATATTTGACACCGAATATGTATATTTGTATTTCTTGATATATGAAATACTTGGTTATATGCAAATGTGGTACTGGGGGTGTTACATTTTGTGGCACTAAAGATTAGATTGGAGATGCCTTTACAAAGGTTCTTCAAGTTGGAAGTTTCAATCGAACAAAGGTTGGTTTAGGAATATCACATGTCTAGCTTAAGGGGGAATGTTGAAAGTAAGCTACGTGTCAGTCAAGTTAGTTATTCCTAATTATGATTAAGCAGTTATTTGGTTTGTTTTGAACCGTTGTATTGTTTAGAAGGGTTACAACGGTTGGGTTGCATATGTATTTATAATCATGCATGTGTATAATTGATTGTTGATACTGTAACCAAGTATCATAAAAAGGCATTCAATGTTCATATGTTATTCCTTCTTCTCCTCCATCTTTTTCTAACAATGTAGACGTCATGTTGACTACAATGAAGTCATAATCATGGCCAAGTCCTCCCAGAATGTAGAGGATGAGCTCTTCATCAGTGATAAGTTGACCAGTTGCAAAGAGGTCTTCAAGTAGGTTTCTCATTTTTAGAATGTAATCATGAATGTATTGACTACCTTTCTTGAGAGATTGCAACTGAAATCGAAGCTGAATAGTTTTTGCTTTGGAACTGGTGGTGAACAACTCTTGAAGAGTGTTCCACACATCAAGAGATGTAGGTCAACGTACAACATGCCCAAACATTGACTCACAAATGGAGTTGAGCAACTAACTTAGGATGGTTTGATCAGTGCGCACCCAGATGGTATACGTGAGCGGTATGATAGCAAATTTGGTATTGAATCAGGGACGGACCCAAGAATTTTTGGATACGATGGCACCATATAAAACGGTCGTACCCAGTGGCGGATCTAGAAACTATTATGGTTGGGGGCACACTTAGGAGGGTCGAAAAAATTTCGAAACCGAACAATTCGTCCGAACCAAAAAAGGTTTTGGGTTTTCATTTTCAGCTTAAACTGTTCGATTAACCGAATAAAGATAACTGATGCGGTTGAAATAAGCTAGGCATTGACCCTACAATTTATATTTGTTGAGTGAATATGACTTGTATATTTACCTTTTCATGTGTGGTACTGAGTATCCTGCTTACTGAAATGCAATAATGTGGTGAAGATTGACTTCTAAGGCTTATGTTTTAATCTTTTTGTACTTTTCTTAAGATGAGCACCCAAGGACACCTACCAACTAGGAATTATTCATTCTGCTTGATCATATAAGTCACAAATAACACTTGGATCTTTAATTGTCTTGCATACTGCTTTTCAACACAAAACTTTACCAAATTAACCTAACATTTCCATTTGTATAACATTTCCATTTTCCATTTGCCTACAAAATTAACCTTAACATTTCCATTTGATTTGCCTACAAAATTGCAAAATTAACCTAACATTTCCATTTGTATACAAAATTGCAACATTAACCTAACATTTTCATTTGTCTATATAATTGCAAAATTAACTTAACATAAAGCATTTATCAAATCACCAATTGTGAAGCAAACAACAAAATTAAAGTAATTAAACATTAAAGACTGGAATTTGGATATTAGAATTTTTACCCAAATTATTGGAAGCCGTAAGGAAGAAGCAGGCAACAGCGATGAGCCGATGATTGATGAAGAAGAAGAAGTAAAGAAGAAGCACTGAAGCAGCGACGGCGTGACCGCATGATGAAGAAGAAGAAGAAGCGCAGAAGCAGTGGGGTGAAGGCGTGTGTGATGAAGATTGAAGACTGATGAAGAAGGAAATGGAAGTGGGGTGGGGCCTTCATGGTCTGCTTGTTGGGGGCCCAATTGTTTTAAATTAAAAACTAAAAGTAAAAAAAAATTGGGCTTTGAAAAATATATTTTGTTGGGGGCCAGGACCCCAACCAACTCTTCATGCATCCGCCCCTGGTCGCACATTCTAGAATAAAACGGTTGCACCTTTCACGAACCTATATTTTTTATCTTATCGCAGAGGAACAATACGGTGGCACGTACCACCTAACCACCTCTCTAGGTCTGTGTATGCGTTGTACAATGGGTAACATATACAACAACAAACTATACCAAAGCTGAATCAGCCTTGTCTCCTGATTTGGAAGTCTTCGTGGTACCTTGTCATCACATTCTGAGGCACAGAGTATAATACATGAGCTTAAATTTCAACTTCTTCACTAGATATTTTATCCGTCTCAAAATAAGTGTCTATAATAAAAATATATACAATTTTAATAATGCATAATTATTACACTTTTTAATTATTGAATGTCAATTTTACCTTAATAAGAGATGGTGTAATGAACTTTTTTATATCATAATTGAGGGTACAATCGAAAAGAATCCACTTTTAAGATTAATCATTTATTTAAAAACAAACTAAATTAGAAATGTAAACACTTATCTCATAATGGATGGAATAACTTTATTTTCTAAAACAAGAAGTTATCAATTCGTTCTTCTGCAATTGGTCCGAACCTCTCCGCTTGATCCAGTCAATGGGTTGAGGTTACTCATCTTAATCATCGCATTTGCAAAGTCAGTCGAAAAGGTTGCGGAATTTGAACTGTAAGTTCTCACTTGGGCATCAGTTGAACCATTATTAAATAGTTCTTGATCCGAATGTAACACACCACTTTGACTTATCAAATTACTGAAGTATGCATTGTCGAATGACGTGGGAGAAACGACGTCTAGTGGCGACAAGTTATTGTCACCTCCACTTGAAGGACAATTTGCTCTTAGCGATGTAGCAAACGACGAGTTTATGTTGTTCTCGTTATAGAGACGAGCTCGAAATACTGTGCACCTTGCTTGCCCAATTGTATGAGATCCTATATTAGAAGATGTTATATTTATCTAGTAACAGACACAAATATATCTCATAAGAAAATGGGGTAGTTGTTTTATTTTATTTATCAAAAGTATCCTTCATCATCCAAAAAACAGGATTTAAGATGTAATAGTGATAAATTTATAAATTTCAGGTCTATTCCATACATTTTATAGACCCTGAGCGAGATAAAAAAAAGGACCCTGAATAAGAATAATTTTTTTCAATATATTGTTTGTATTATACAAAATAGCATTAAATGTAAAATATACTAATAATTCATATAAAATCGTTTTTCCAAATATTATTAGACGCAAAATCAATCGATAATTGTTGCTAAATTAATATTACCTATCATATTATTTTTACATAGCATCGTCAATTCATTGTTACTGCCAGACACATTCTAGGATGTATCTTTAGCATATATAGTGACATCATTTGGATCACAATCTTAATTATTCAGAGTTCCGCTTTATATAAATCAGTTGGGTTTCCACGTCACATCATGTTAATGCTTTCATCACCATTTTAGACTTTTAGGATTAAAACAAACTTTCTAGGAAACCATTAATGTTATAATCAAAAGTATATCTTGGTTATAGTTTGAGATCTTATTCATATTTTAGAAATAAGAAAATACTTAAAATTCATACACTAAATATTATGTAATAAGGAGTCAACAATATATGGAAAAACAATTGTATTTTTGAAATTCTAAATATAAATATAAGTTAAACCGTCTCATATGTTTGGTATTTTTTTTACAGGTATGAGTTTTCTTAGTTAATAACAAAAAATTTACTATACTCTAACACAAAAATAAAAATTTATGCGGATGGAATAATAAAAAAAGTTTGTGGAAGAAGAATGATGAAGAATATATCAGTATTTTCTAGTCAAATTACTCTTAGTATTTAATAGTAGATAAAAAAACTTACTACAGAAACGATAAACAATACTATAAAAAGAACCAATTCTTTTTTTTACATATTTTCTTCTCCGATGTAATTGATTAATAGATATTAATGTAATACAAAACAATTTGTCTCTTTTATTTTTCAATTTTTTTGAACTACTACTATATATATTATATAGTATATACTGAATAACTTTAAATTAGACCTGTCTAAAATTACGTTAAAATAAAACATATTTTATTTCGGTTATTATTTTAAAAAACCCATATTTAAGAGCTTGATTTTAATGTCTTCAACAAGACATTTCAAACAATATATATAGTTTTCTAAAATCTTATTTCCAAAATGGTTTTTTCAAAGTTATAATACATTATTTTATATTAAAAAAAAAGTATTATATTTTCTTATTATTATATCAAAAAGATACTAATTTAAGCCTTTTAAAAATAGGTTCGTCAAAGTGAAAACCACAATAAAATATTTTCCATTTTGACAAAGTCGGCCATTATGAAATTGTATTAATTTTATGGTTGGGAAATGGTGCTTACTAAAATGTAACGATTTATAACTTTTTTGAAGGGTATCTCAGATTATATCTGATTTAATCTTGGTAAATTGTGATTATAAGAAAATCAACATTGATAAATTCAGTGACCACAATTGTTTTGTATGTTTGGAATCGAGCCCTGCACAGATGGAATATCCTACTACATCCTCCAGGACCTTAACCATTACATCACAACCCTTGTAGTTAAAGATTTATAAATTAAAGGCTAATTTGGGATCGATGATGAAAAATGACGTGAACAATGGGATGAAACTGAAGCGAGTGTGATCTATGCATTATATAAGATCACGTTTACAGGATGTCAAAAGTGTCTAAGTGTTTTAATAGACTGTTTTATGTAGTTAAGTCTACTAGACTAAATAATTGTTGGTCTTATGTAAAAGGGATGCCAAAAATTTATAGGATGTTTTTGGACATTTCAACAAACATTTTTGAAAACATATAAAATAAACTGTCGTGTTAGCTTTTTATATGATACTTTTGAGAAGTGTCGTATGAACACATCTTTTATAAGCCTTTTTCCAATAAATGGCATATAAAAAAATAAAAATATACTTTAATAGTGTTTTGGAATATAATGAATAACAATTTCATATTCATCATGAATGTGTTATTCATGATCAATATTCATTATAAAGATGGATGCATGGCGCCTGTGATGGTTCCAGTTTCCTATCTGAACTTCCCTTGTATATGTATAAAGAGAGATATAGGGAGAGAGAATGTTAATTACCTGATAGAGCAACCATTTCATTAGCATTAAACCCTTGGTTTGAAAAGGAGGATATGAGACCACTAAGGTTCAAAGTAGGTGCAGGAATGTTGGAATTAGCCGCACTCAAACTAGCCGTGGTCGAGTCCCTCCGGCCAAACACAAGGTTCCAACTCGGGCCACCAAGCTAAAAACCGAATGAAATGGTTATACCAATAAATTGTGTATATAAATTATTCATAGAATACGTAATTTATAAAAATCGGTTGTGATTCTTACTGCTACAACCGAATCACGGGCTGCGGTTGTTAATATATCTGCACAAGAGACAACACCAGGGCATGAACTCTCTAATTGACTTTTAATGGTGTCGATAACGTCGAATCCTCTCAACGAATTGTTATTAGGTCCCGCTGTTTTTTCTCCTGTGAAATTTGCAGTATCATCCAATAACACCGATGCATCACATCCCTTCGCAAATATGAAAAAAGTTGTAAGTTGAATGATTATACGTCTACAGTGCATCTATACAAAACAAACTTACATATAACACGCAAATTGCACTAAAATATAACCAGTTTCAAATGCTTTTAGTTTAAGGGACCCATGATTAAAAGGATGTTCCCTGAATTGTAAACAAAAGCAAGTTACTTTATGATTAAATTATACGTCAAAAAATGTAAAAATGAATTTGATGTTGATGTATATGAGAAGATATTAGTATTAAGATGCATTTAACATATACTTAGACGTCGTTTACCAAACGCTTACACGAGTAAGCGCTTACCAAATGACATTACCTCACGGAATGAATATGATAAGGACCAAAAATCTTACCCAATAAGAACGAGACAAAGACTAAGAGTCTTACCAAATGATATTACCTCTATATTGCTAAATGCATCCATACCTACTAATTTTTTTATCCCAAATATCAGCATCAAGACTTACTTTTTACATTTCAATGCATGATTTTACTTAATTTTGACATAAATAGGGGTGCATATAACAACATCATATTGTTAAATGCTACCTACTAATTTTTCTTCTCAGACACATCAATATCAAAACTTACTTTTTACATTTTTAATACATGATTTTAATCTACTTCTAACCTGAATGAATAAAGGTGGATAAAATAACACCTCCTTAGAGTTATAGTATGGGGGAGACTAATTGCACCTCTATACATTGTTAAATGCAATTCCTACCTAGCTAGCACTTTCCTTCTCATACATATCAACATCAAAACTTACTTTTTACATTCTCAATACATGAATCACTATAACAAAATCGGGTTTATAGGACACTCACAAATTCTAAGTGTCCTAATAGACCTCTTTATAGGACCAAAAAAATAAAGTGTCCTATCTAAAAGTGTTGTAATAAGTTTATGTGACGTTTTTTTTGACGTCGTAATAAGTTTTTTAGGACATTTTTCATATAAAGTCTCTCATTATCAACTTTATAGGACACTATTTGAAAACTTGTCCTACAAAAACAAATGTCCTATAAAAATTTGAGTTTATAGATTACTTTCTCAAAAGTGTCATATAAAGTTGTTAATGCGACACATTTTATTAAAAATGTCCTAAAAAACTTGTTAAGACACCAAAAAGCGTCATATAAACTTATTACAACGCCTTTAGACAGGACGTTTTATATTTTGGCCCTATAAATTAAGTCCTATAAAATGGTCTATTGGAACGCTTAAACATTAAAGATGTCTTATAAACCCAATTTTATTGTAGTGAATTGACCCGATTTTAACATTAAAAGGGATGAAAATAACATCCCGCTATCAATACGGAACAAATAATGAGAGATGAAAATGGCGTAGAACAATAGCCATATTTGGTTGATTGGGTAAAGTCAACAACCAAATACCGCGTAAAAGAAAACATGAAACATAAATAACACACGTGTTCAACCCTCACTGAATGATATTTCTTAATCCAAGTGAAATCATATGGTCAATATAAAATATTCATTAGAATAAGTGGCATGCTTAATGGTTAAGCTATTACTACCTTATTCGCTTGGTGAACTCATAAAAGGTTGGTTGGCTAGCTAATTTTAATAGAACATAGAGCCATTATAATAGAGCATAACAACATGTATAATCATAAATAAAAAAGTGGAGATCAGTGAAGACTTGCATTAACGAAGCAATCATGAAAGTGAAGTCGAAGTAGCGAAGCACCCATTCGAGCTTCATTTGAAACGGCAGAGCTCACAGCGTTTGATATAATAGAGCTGAAATTAGCGCATGAGGTCGCGTAAAAGTTGGCCGAAAGTTGACCTGAGGCCGTCCCGAGCAAAACCCATAAACAAGATATGTATGTTACTATGACATACGAGTAAGAAGACGGCGAATGAGCCATGAGTTTTACGCTTACAAGAATGATGAACAAAGGAGATGTATAGAGAAAGAAAATGAGTTGTGTTGCTTAGAGAAGTGTTTATATGCCTGGAGATGTGTATATATATATAAGGAAAGTAGATGGTGATTTTGTAAATAACTGAAGGCATCTATTACAGCTGTAATTTCTTAGAGATAATGAAAGGTTAGATTTTGTAATTTTATGATTCAACCAATTCTTTTAACTTTTTTTATAATAGAGAAATAAAAAGTATAAATATTGACAAGATATTTACATTCCATTTTTAGCAATTTCTGTCGTGCAGATTTGAACAATAATTTAGAAAATTGTTACATAAATTTATTTTATATATAAGATATTAAAAATGTTTAAGTGTCTTAATAGACTGTTTTACAAGACATTAGTTTATAGTATCAAATAGTTGTGTATCCTATATAAAAATGTTACAATAAGTTAATAAAACATTTTTGAAAATTTTAACAAATTTTTCGGAACACATTTTAAATAAAATATTTTATTAGTTTCGTTATATAATGTTACTTGAAAACGTGTCGTATGAAAACAAGTATTGTATAAAAAAAGATGCCTATAAAAAGACTAATACGGCAATTTAGTTTTAAAATGTCCTAAATTGTTAAGACGCCCAAAAACGAACATCTTATTACGTTATCATAACACTTTTACATATGATGCATAATTGTTTGGTTTGATAAATTTAAGTTCTATAATTTATTTCGGGAATCTGCTTTTGAAATATTTTTCTTAATGTTCATCACAATATATGCACAAAACATATCAAACAAGCAAGGGCTTCGAATTGACAACTTCTGAGCTGTTTCATATCGTCCCTACCGAAAAGCATCACATAAAACGCAAATCGTTTATATAAAGGCCCGATAGGTGGTTTAAGATCCCGATTCCCACAAGAAATGCAATTACTAACGGAGTTGTACTTCCGACACTATAGTTATACCATACTAGAATCTTTATACATTTATATCATTTCAAAACCAATTGTAGTACCTTGTGAAAGTTACAAATATTTTTTTGTTTACGGATCAAACAATTATTTTTTTTAAAATTTATTAGCAAATTTTACTTTAATTTGATTTTCTTTTAAAAAGTAAAATTAAGCTTTTGTGACTATAGATTTTTTTTCAAAATAAAATATTAATAAAATATATTTTATTTTGATGTAAATTATATTTCAAATAAAAAAATATATAAAAACGTTTTTTTTAAATTAATGATTTTCACGCTTGAATGTGATGCACATGCATGCATAATCATGTTTGAAATCGCTATATTTTCAATAAAGTCGGCAGCTGATCTCACTTACTACTACCCTTGATATTGAAAGCTTAACGACCTATGAAACTTTCAATCATTCTAGTCTGTTTCAAAACTATTGGTTTTCGTATTACAAATTATTTCATAATTGAAAGATAAGATATTTTAATCAAAAAGTTAAAAAAAAAATTCATAAAATTATAGTTATCTTTTATTGCATTAAAGAGAAAGTATATCTCTTTATTTCTATTGACAGCTATTTAAATATGTAAAACCTTATTAGATTGCTTTTTAAAAGAGGCTTTGGGTAGAGAAGGGATGTTCCGTTATATATAGAGGAAAAAATGGTGCAAGCCTAGCCGATGTGAGATTTTAACACCCCCTCCTCCAATGGAGGATAGATGGCACATAAACTATCAAGTGATATAGAAGGGGGCTAGACCAGTGCGGGGCTACACGAGTATATATTACCCTGTAGTAGAAATTGACTCTAATTTATGTAGAACCCTATAAGGTTACTCTGCAAAAGAGTCATTGAGTAGATAATGGAGGTTTTATATATAGAAGAGAATAGATTCAAGTTTAACTGATGTGGGACTCTAGCAACATCTATAATGGAGTTTCTTGTTGGAGCATTTGTAAGACCTACCACAGAGGACATTGGTTCTTGTCTGTTTAGTCACGGGTTCTTATAAAAACTCATACGCTTGAACAAATCTTGGGTTCTTGTAGTAATTCTTGTTTTATATTAGTTTATTTTGTTTTGAGTAAATTATGGTTTACATCCCCATTGTTTATTAAAAATTTTGATTTTCATTCCCGATCTTCACTTATTACATTGGTGGTCACTGTGGTTTGTATTTTATTGTGTTTTCCGTCCTTAACGCTGACAACAATTAGAGTCCGTTAAAAATAAGGGTTGTTTCGATGTTTTTACTTTTTTAACTAAATATTTTGTCATTCCCTAATTAATGCACCCCACCTTTCTCTTTCCCCTATCATTCCTTCACCAAAGTTTCAACCCAACCGGCATCTCCATCTTCGGCAATTACAAACCACCCTAACCACTGCAACAAAATGCAAAAACACGTTGAAAGTTCAACTTGACCAGTACTGTCTCTGACGCCCACGACTGTTTTTCTTCTAGATTTGCTGTCATTGATCAAATCAAATTAGATTAACAATTAATAAAATATGTTTTTCTTCTAGGTTTTATAGTCATCAATCAAAATCCATGTTTCTTGGTCAATTTTAACCTTGTCCTATCTTGGATTTTCTTCTAGTGTATTATTATGGAACAAGTGTCCTATAAAAAATGTGTTTGTAAAACGGTTCTCAAAAATGTCACGTGAAAAGGGTTAATAGGACATTTAGTTTCAAAAGTGTTCTAAAAAATTGTTAAGAAATGCAAAAATGTCATATAAACTTATTACAACATTCTTAAATAAGACATACAAGTATTTGGTTCTATAAATAAGTTGTATAAAGTTGTCTATTAGAAAATTAAAGCAATATATACATCATATAAATCCCATTTTTTTGTACGGATCACTAAGTTCTACATGTTTTTGACAATTTTCAAGTTTTTTCTACATTCTATAATATCTTCGTCAATTAAACTATCAAGTTTCCAACTCAGCTAAATTTATTTCATTTTTCATTTTTGCATTTTATTGTTTTACAGATCTACATGTATTTACATTTGTTTATTATTAGTTTTTTATTTGTTACATGTTATTTGATTTAAGGTTCTCGAGTTTGTTATTTTCACTTAAAGATTGATACTAGTTTGTCTTTATTGATGATTTATGGGCTTTTGTTATTTAATTTCTTTCTAACTGAATCTAATTTATTCGCCTATGACGTTTGTTACTGACTATTAGTTTATGCGTTTATTAACTACTAAAAATTCTGATTTATCTTTCACTAGGTGTGTTATAAATTTGTTAATTCCAAGTGGCAACATGTTGTTTTATTGCAAATTCACTATAACAAAATTGAATTTATAGGACGTCCACAATCTCTAAGCGTCCCAATAGACCGCTTTATAGGACTTAATTTATAGGACTAAAATTTAAAATGTTCTAGAACATTTTTGAGAAAATGTTCTAGAACATTTTTGAGAAAATGTTCTATAAACTTAATTTTTTATAGGACAATTTTTCAAATAGTGTCCTATAAAATTGCTAATGGGACGTTTTATATTAAAAGTGTCCTAAAAATTTTATTAAGACATCAAAAAACGTCATATAAACTTATTACAACGCCATTAGATAGAACACTTTAATTTTTAGTCGTATAAACTAAGTTCAATAAAGAGATCTATTAGGATGCTTCACTACTAAAAAACCAGGTATCAGCGACGAATATCAGCGATCAGCGAGGGATCAGCGAGGGAAATGCCAAAAAACACATTCCCTCGCTGATCCCTCGCTGATCTGCGAGGGAAATATTCCGTCGCTGATCTCTCACAGATCAGCGAGGGATCAGCGAGGGAAATGCCAAAAAACACATTCCCTCGCTAATCCCTCCCTGATCTGCGAGGGAAATATTCCGTCGCTGATCCCTCACAGATCAGCGAGGGATCTGCGAGGGAAATGCCAAAAAAACTCATTCCCTCGCTGATCCTTCGTAGATCAGCGAGGGAATTGCCAAAAAACTCATTCCCTCGCTGATCCCTAGCTGATCTGCGAGGGAAATAATAAAATTCAAATTCCATCGCTGATCCCTCGCTGATCTGCGAGGGAACAGCGAGGGAATTTGTATAATTCACATTCCCTCGCAGATCCCTCGTTGATCTGCAAGGGATCAACGAGGAAAAATGTTTTTTTTTATTTTCTCATTTTTATGTGTTATATGTACATATTTTTATGTGTTATATGTACATATTTTTATGTGTTGATATCGTATGTATGCATGTCATGTGTTGTTTTTGTGTGTGTGTGTGTGTATATATATATATATATATATGTTGTGCTTGCTAACCGCGATATGTGCATGTGTTATAAGTATATATAACCGTCGTGAGGGAAAATGATTTATTCCATTTTTTTAATTTTATAACTACTAATTTAATTGCTTATAAATTATTTATTAATAATTATTTATTAGATTATTGCAAAAATTAATTAATAAAGCTGATGATTAAGCCCAATAAAACCGAATAAAACCCATTAAGGGCCAATAAACCAAATAAAGTCAAATAAAACTAAATAAAGTTCATTAAGGCCCGATAAACTCAATGAAGCCCGGTAAATAGATTAAAGCCCAATAAAACCGAATAAAGCCCAGTTAAATAGGTTAAGCCAATAAAATCATATAAATCTAACACACACACACATACTGTTTATACATTCACATATACACGTACCTTTAAACATATATTCATCTATCCAATCGTGGTTAGCAACCAGTACACATCGTGTATATATGTGTATATAACATTGACCGACGGGTATACATACATATAACACATACAACGTCGTGTAAACATATGTATATAACACGAGCTAACGGGTATATATGCATGTGTTATAAGTATATATACCCGTCGGTCAATGTTATATACATATATGTGTACACGACGTTGTATGTGTTATATGTATATATACCCGTCGGTCAATTATATATATACATATATACACGATGTCTACTGGTTGTTAACCACGATTGGATGGATGAATATATGTTTAAACGTATGTGTATATGTGAATGTATAGACAGTGTGTGTGTGTGTGTGTTATATGCAGATTTATATGATTTATATGGGTATATATACTTATAACACATTCACATATCAAGGTTAGCAACCACAACATATATATATATATATATATATATATATACACAAACAACACATGTACATGCATACAAACGACATCAACATATAAAAATATGTACATATAACACATAAAAATGAGAAAATAGGGAATCTTCGTCAAAATCCCTCGTTGATCCCTCGCAGATCAGCGAGGGATCAGCGAGGGAATTGGTAAAAGTCAGATTCTCTCGCTGATCCCTCGCTGAACTGTGAGGGATCAGCGAAGGATTATGATTTTTGCAAAATCCCTCGCTAACCCTCGCAGATCAGCGAGGGAATTGGCAAAAATCATATTCCCTCGCTGATCCCTCGCTGATCTGTGAGGGAATATGCTCTTTGCCAATTCCCTCGTTGATCCCTCGCAGATCAGCGAATGATTTTAGCAAAAATCATAATCTTTCGCTGATCCCTCGCTGATTTTCCTATTTTTCCTAKTTTCTCATTTTTATGAGCTTGATTCGGTTTCATTGGGCCTTGATGGGCTTGATTCGGTTTTATTGGGCTTTAATAGTCTTCATTCGATGTTATCGGGTCTTATTTGGATTTATTCGGTTTTATTGGGTCTTGATGAATATATATATATATATATATATGTATATATAAAGGTTGGTTATTTTACAACCCTTGACATTTGTATAAATATTCAAATCATAATAAATGAACTTTCATCATTTCTATAAATATCTCAATTAATTGGGTTSCAAGRGTTGTACAAATACACAAGGTTGTAAAAGAAATATACCCTATATATATATATATATTTATATATATTTATATATCGACTTCACACACAAAATGACAAAATGATGGTAACATATTTGCGACGGAATCATTCCGTCGCTGATTGTGTTTAAAATAATCTAGGTTAAGCTCCCGAACCATTGCCGTCTGTTTATCGAGAGAGAGAGAGAGAGAGAGAGAGGCGATAGAGAGAGAGAGGCGATAGAGAGAGATAGAGAGAGAGAGAGACGCGATATCGAGAGAGAGAGAAAGAGAGAGATGCGACCACCGGCCCTGTTCCGACCACCGTCCCAGTTCCAACCACCTGTCGCCGTCCCTGTTCCGACCACCGTTGTCGTCCCTGTTCCTGTCACCGTCGCCGCCACCGTCGTCGCCGTCCTGTTCCGTCGTCGCCGTCCTGTTCCGTCGTCGCCGTCCTGTTCCGTCGTCGCCGTCCTGTTCCGTCGTCGCCGTCCTGTTCCGTCGTCGCCGTCCTGTATTTAGGTATGAGTTATGGTAGTTTGTAAAATGTGTTTGTAAAATGTGTTGGTAAAATAGTCTTGTATGTATGTAATAGATAATAGATTAGAAAATAGTGATGAAATTAGTTGTATGTTTAAAATTGTATGGTATGATTTATGGTAGTTTAGAAATTTAAGATGCTTCAAATACATTTGTAAGTTTGTAAAATGTGTTTGTAAATGTGTTTGTAAAATGTGTTTCTAAAATGTGTTTGTAAGTTTATAAAATGTGTTTGTAAGTTTATAAAATGTGTTTGTAAAATGTGGTATAAGACTTTGTATTACATAATAAATTAGGCCATGGGTAAGTAGATATGGTATAAGACTTTGTATTACATAATAAATTAATATGACTGTCTTTGTGTTGAAAATATTTGTTTAATTGTACAGGTTTAAAGATGCCCATGTTATCCGAGAGATGACGACTATCTTCAGGTCTTCCTTTGCTGGTCCGTGGCATAGATGGAAGGAAGTACCTCAGGAAGCACGTGACTTGATATTCCAGCGCTTTAGGGTTGGTGTACCATTTTAATGACATTATACATACAAGATTATTGTTTTTACATTTATACAAACATTGTGTGTGTAGGCTAAGTTCCAATGGGATCCTGAGCTGGATGACACGGTTCATTCATTATGGACCAAAGCCATGCACAACAGCTACTCTGATTGGATGAGCTCTGCACTTGATTGGGCCGTGGCACAGCCTATCCTAGTGATCAACAATGGGATGGTGAGGACTTCTCACGGATTAGATTACACCATTCCGTATGGATACCAGACAGGTTTTGGCTACAGATGATTGACACGGTATGCATCTCTATTGTGAGCTTTTCGAACTGCCATGTGTACCACCTTTCGCCTTATATATGTGCTCTGTTTTTAACAGGTCTGGGATACCGAGGCTTGGAAAAGGAAATCCAGGATCAATCGGGCCAATCGGAACACCGAGTTTGAGGGGGTGTCGTCCAGACACACTGGGGGATCGATTAGTACGACACAACATCGAGACAGGATGGTGAGTATCTAATCTTTTTTTAAAATATAATTCGTTCTTTATGTTAGTAACAACTTAACCTAATTGTCTAATGTAGGCACAAGTAATGGGTCGTGAGCCTACTGCTACTGAGGTGTTWGAGCGCACTCACTGCACGAACCGGAAGTTCAATCAAGGTTCGTCCGAACCGCCTACCGATCCTCCTCAGTTCAGTTACCCGAAAGCTGCTAGGTATCATGTAAGTTTTCTAAAACCATTACTTTGGTTAATAGATACGTTGGTAGGTTTAAGGTAATATATTTCAATAAACATAGTGATGCTATTAGTTTGGGTTGCCATTGTTGGGCAGACGTTAGGCTAAGTAAGTAGGTTGAGAATGCGACTTCGAACATTGGTATTATTAGAATGCTTAGTTGTTAAATACATGCATTGGTTATGTTTGATTTACAGTCGTTATGCTGTTGAAATATCTATATACATAACCTCACCCGTTTTTGTTTTGGTGAACCATAGGAGCGATTTCAATCGCTTAGGGGTAAGTCACAATCTAGTACCGACAGCCCTCTCCCTGATGAGGCATCTCTTTGGGAGCAAAGTGTCGGAGGACGGAGGAAAGGCCGAATATTTGGTTTCGGGACCACCCAAGACCCCTCTCATGCTATGACGGGTAGATGTAGCAGTAGCGGATCATCATACGAGTCAAGAGCGGAGGTACGTTGGTTATATTGTTATAAACTTTCTCTTTACTAAAATTGCGAACAAATTACTGATTTCGAAGAATATTGAATATTTACAGGTAACGAAGTTGAGAGATAAGTTGTCAAGGGTAGAAGAGGAACTCGAGACCGAACGGAAGAATAGGGCAGATTTGGAGGCCAGACAAGCTGCCTCGGCAGCTGAACAGGCCAGACAAGCTGCTGCATTAGCCCAACAGACTGCTGCATTAGCCCAACAGGCTGCATTATCGGAGCATTTTGCTGCGTTTATGCGGCAGTCAGGATACGATTTCCCACCTCCCCCAGATCCCGATAGTTAGATTGTATGTATTCGAAGATTAAATTGTATGAATTGAATATTTTAAATTGTATGAATCCATATTTTAAATCGTATGAATCCGTCGCTGAAAGTTCCCTCACAAATCCGTCGCTGAAAGTTCCCTCGCAAATCCGTCGCTGATCCGTCGCTAAATACTTCCCTCGCTGATCTGTCGCTGAAAGTGTCTGTCGCAAATCCATCGCTGATTTCCGTCGTTGATCCGTCGTTGATAGCATTATCTACGACTGTTTGACCGACGGAGTATCAGAGACGGATCAGCGACGGAAAGCCCTTTCAGCGACGGCTGATACTCTGCATTTTTGTAGTGCTTAGAAATTAGGAGCGTCCTATAAATCCAATTTTGTTGTAGTGATTGGTTTAATGGTTTGTTTTTCTAGTCATTTGATCCATTATAAATTAGTCGAACTTTGTATTATTGTGTAATGTGTCAACATGCTTTTAGTTTAACTCTAACAATAAAATATATAAATAGTAGTATAATAATTGTAATAGAAAAAAATAACCAAAAACCGAATAGAATATGTTTTCTTTATCCGATTAACCAAACCATTTAAAGTGAAAATTAAATAACCCAAACTGTTTTGGTTCAGATGAGTTATTTAGTTTTGGAATTTTTTTACACTCTAAATGTGTCCTAGTAATAAAAGTTTTTAATCCACCACTGATTTTACGTTTCTACATTATGAATGTTTTAACAAGAAACAAAACATATTACGATTAATAAATTTTAATCCAAATTTACGTTTTTAATGGTTAACAATCATAATAATATGATGATTGTGATATTATTTAGTTTTGTTTGAAAAAAGTACTTGTTAATTATGTTTCAATAAAAGCGATGAAATATGTTGACGTGCGATATAAAACCTTATCAAATATTTTTTTTAATTTTTTTTAATTTAAAAAAAAAACTTAAATGTTAAGAATGCAATTTTTGTTATTGTTTAGAGAGAGAATATAGAGAGAGAAAGTGGAGAATTTGTGTCTTATTTAGTATTGTGTAAGACTATATATACACATAGTAATTAAGCTATACAATAACTGAAATGCTGACAAGCATAACCAACTAACGTAACAAAACTGGAATAATAACAACTCTAATACCCCCTTTCAGTGGCTTAGCAACTAATCACAGGTTACGTATTATATCATACTGTTTAGTCCCAAATAAAGACTTAGGGGCCGTTTACCAAGTGTTTATCGGTAAAATTTAACACTATTATTTACGTACCGTGTAAGATTTCAGTCCACCAAAACAACATCGTATGCAACAATTTACCCGGTAAGCGCTTACCGTGGTAAGAGTCGTCGGCCTCACTTACCGGGTAAGATTCATGGTCCTTGTCTCGCTTTTACCGGGTAAGATTTTTGGTCCTTACCATATTTATCCGGTGAGGTAACATGACTTGATAAGCACTTATCCGGGTAAGTGTGTGGTAAACGGCCCCTTAGTAAAAACATCTGTAAGTTGAGACTTTGTTGGTGTGAATTAGACTACAATAACCCCTGCTTGCAACTGTTCTCATACATAA
Organism: Cynara cardunculus var. scolymus; assembly: GCF_001531365.2. Taxonomy (NCBI): domain Eukaryota; kingdom Viridiplantae; phylum Streptophyta; class Magnoliopsida; order Asterales; family Asteraceae; genus Cynara; species Cynara cardunculus. Next base: position 11,161,918 of record NC_037532.1, read on the forward strand.
TAACAGTCCAGTTCAATATGCTTCGTTTTTTCGTGAAAAAACTGGATTGTTTGCTATATGTATACTTGCTAGATTATCACACTTCAAAGCGACTGGAGTAATGCTTTCTACTCTTAAATCTGCCAAAAGTCTACATAACCAAGTAAGTTCAGTAGTGATTCTTCTCGTGGATCTGAATTATGTGTCAACTGAAGATAAAGATATAGTCACTTGTTTCTTTGATTTCCATGACATAGGACTCCCCCCCCCCCCCAAAAAAAAGAGAACCAAAATATCCACTAACTGACCTCCTTGAATATGGGCAAGATGCCCAATCTGAATTACAATACGCAAAGAGTGAAAAATCAAGTTTGTAAACAAAGAGAACCAAATGTCTTCAAATATTTCAGAACATGTAAGGCAGCATCCTAGTAGGCCCTTGATAGGTTTCAATTGAATTGACTGAGAAGCTGAATGGTAAACGCTAAATCAGGTCGCGTATGCACCAAAAAATTTAGTTTCCCCACAAGTTGTTTGTATCTGCTAGGTTCGTCCAAAGGATTAGGAATGTCTGGCATAAGTTTCAAATTACAAGGCAACAGAGTATTGATATTTTTTGAAGATTGATTGCATACTCATCTAGTAACTCAGTGAGGTATTTCTTTTGAGCTAAGAAAATCCCTTGATCACATCGTAGAAATTCTAACTCCATAAAATAACTAAGCTAGCCAAGTCTTTGATTTGAAAAGTCTTGTGCAATAACTTTTCGGATTCTTTGATTTTAGAAAAACCATGACTAGTGACTATAACATCGTCAACATAAACAACCACTATAGTGAAAGATTCTTTATTCTTCTTGAGAAATAGTGAATAGTCATTCTAAGAATGATGAAGACCTTTCGCCCTCAATGCTTCAGACAATGTTGAGTATCACTGTCTTGATGCCTGTTTCAAACCATACAAGGATTTAACAAGTTTGCAAACATAGTTATTGTTTGAACAAACCATACCTTTGGGCCTTTTCATATAAACTTCTTCATTCAAATCTCCGTGTAAAAACGCATTATTAATATCTAATTGATGAATAAGCCAATGTTGTTTAACAACAAGAGCAACAATACATGTTGTGGTAAATTTGACAACCGGTGAAAATGTTTCATAATAGTCTTCATTTGCCTTTTTTTGTGCTACCAATTGTGCTTTATGCCTTTCAATTGAGCTATATTGTTTGAACTTGGTTTTATAAACCCATTTGCATCCTATAGCACATTTTCCTTCAGGTAAAGGTACTAACTTCCAAGTTCCATTTGCTTCTAAAGCTGCAAATTCTTTAGCCATAGCTTCTTGCCAAAAAGGATTAGAAGTAGCTTCTTCATATGTTCTAGGATCCACAACAGAAACAATATTTGCAATAAAATATTGAATCTAACTATTCAAAGAAATTGGATTTAGATTATGGATGAAATACATAGATTTGTTATAGTATGAGGACATGTCTCAATATAGGGTGTAGAAACATCTCTAGAAACATGATTACAAACAAAATCATCCAAATAAGAAGTGTTAAAGAAACTTGAATATCTGCATAAGACAAGAGTAGAGGTTGAGTCAACATGATCAGGAACGAAAACTTGTTCTTCAGAGTGTACAAACTCAGATTTTATGGTGTGATGATTGTGTGATTGGGATTCAGAATGTATAGTTATAGTTTGAGAAATAGAAGCAGATTGGGTAGAAATAAAATGTATAGGTGCATGTTTATCAATGTTACAGAAATGGGGATTTCTTAACTTTCTTGTTTGGATAGATTTGCTGAAGAAAAAATATGTGGAGTACGTAAGGGTAAGTCAGATATATCAAATAAGGAAGTAGGCTTGAGAAATGGGAATTTGGTTTCATAAAACTCAACCTTTCGTGAGTATGAAATTTGTTTGGTTTTAAGATGCATAACTTCGTATGCTTTCTTATCAAAAGGATATCCAAGAAAAATATGTAGATCTGCTCTGGATTGTAACTTATGTCTATGTAAAAGGTTTGTGGAAACAAAACACAGACATCCAAAAGATCTCAAATGATCATATTGTGGCTTGGTTGTGAATAAAAGTTCAAAAGGTGTGAGATGATTCAACACTTTTGAAGCATTATGTTTATGAGGTAAGCTACTGTCAAAATACTATCCCCCAAGAAATTTAGGGGTAACCTAAATTGAATCATTAAGGCTCTAGCTGTTTCCAAAAGGTGTTTATGATTTATTTCAACTTTACCATTTTGTTGAGGTGTATATGAATAGGATAGTTGATGAATAATACCTTTTGAAGCAAAGAAAGTCTTGCCTTCAATACTATTTCCCAACTCTTCGGCATTATCGTCTGAATTACCTGTTGTTCCTGAATGGGGTGGCAATTAACATAAAGTAATTGTAGAAGGGGAGGTTCAATACAATTACTCAGACTTTTTTCATATTTTTAATTCTTATTGATGTATATCAAAAATTAAAACACAGAGATACAATATATATTGTTGCAGAAGAAGGAAAGGATAACCTAACCTAAACAATCTTACAAAGAGAAAAACTTACAAGATAAACACAAAGAGTAATTGCAAGGAAATGAAGAACACTAAATTTTTCTTCACACACAAGAAAATAGGAGAATAGAAGAAGAGGGTTGATTGCCTTGAGAAATCATTTAGTAATTCTTTCAAGGAAGTGTATTTGTATGCGAGATGCATACTACCTTTTATACTACCTTCATGCATTAAATGCATGAGACAGTTGTCACCCGAGGATAAGAAGCCAGGGGTTGACTTGACTATTGATGATATCTCATTTTCGTTGTACACCATGTGCATACAACACTGTTTATGCATAGACAAACTTTTGTAGAGATATGGTCAGCCTATAGGGAAATCTTCTTTAGATGGATTAGTAGCTACAAACAGCTACTTACAAATCTTTGGTGCATGAAGATCTTTCTTCAATCGATTAGTAGCTTCAAAACATCTTCAATCTTTAAATCAGCTACTATGGAGTATTGGTGTGTAATTTAGACTTTTGATCCACAGTATCGCATTAGTGACCTTCTATCTTCACATCGGCTAGTCTTCGATTTTACCAACAACTTTAAGTATGTACAAAGAAACCAAAAACTACTAAGTGTTGATAGGATAAAGGAATAGATCAGTGAGTCATCACCAAATCAATAGGTGACCCAACAATCTCCCCCTATTTGTTGATGTCACAAAGTGTTGGAGGTAGAAGGTACATCATTAGTAGTAGAGGTGGATCACTTGTCAGAGTCTTCTATGTTTCGAATTTTATCCATAATACATAGATATGCCATATCCTCATCACTAGAGAGATGAGGTCGGCTCATCAATCCAGTCATGAATCTCAGCCATGAGACCCTTACCTTTTCTTTGGAAGCTTTGGTTCTTTGCCTTTTCTCTCTTGTACTTTGCTTTGAAGTTATCATGAGAGAATCGACTTGTTGGTTAAGAGGAATGATGCTTAAAGATTTTCTTGCTTTTGCACTCAGCAGTAAAATGACCTTTCTTATCATAATTGAAACACTCCTCATTGGACTCATCGAGAGGATCTGACTTAGATTGATCTAAGGTTCTTCAGTCAGTGACCTTAGATATGGGAAATAACTTAGAGAAACCCATTTTAGCATACCTTTTGAAGTTGGTAGCTATCATGGCATGTTGTCAGCTAAGTCATCAACTGTGGGTCCATCACTCTCATCGCCAGCATCACCAGCATAGCTTTCAACAATTTCTTCTTTTCTAACAGTTTCTTCATTAGACTCAGTCAGATAAGTGATACGAGGTTCACTCACTGATTTTCTCGTGTCATTGCAGAGAAGAGAAAAAGGAATACTTTTAGGATCCTTTAAGAATGCATTTTTCAGAATCTTGGTTTGCTCATAATTACGAAGAGTTACATAAAGAGCAGTAAGAGGCATATTGTCAAGATCTTTGCTTGTCTTGATACAAGTATAAATGTTTTTCCATAAATTTGGTAAACAGTCCATGAACTTGCATATGACTTCTTCATTATCATAGACTCTGACATAAAGATTTAGATCAATGAGGAGGCTGTTAAACGTATTGTAGTACTCAGTGAAAGATTTACCTTTCCCATGCACAAAAAGCTCATATTGCCTAATGAGGTCAATCTTCTTGTTTTTCTTTACTCTAATGGTTCCTTCATATAGAAAACAGAAGGTGTTCCACATGTCCTAAGTAGTAGTGAGGTTCACCAAGGAGTGGTAAACATCATCGAGAAGAGACAAGACAATGATAGCCCTTACCTTGGTATCTAAGAAAACTTTCCTTTTATCATCTTCATTATACTTCATAGGATCTTTGATGATGAACCTTCCAATAGAATCAGATTTCTCCTCTTTATTATCAGAATCATTTGAAGAGTCACTTTCATCTTTGTTCTTCTCATGATGAAGCCAGAGTTTTGGAACAATAGGGTCATCCTTAAGGATAGAGAGATATTGACTATCAACACCTTCAAGGAATAGTGTCATGCGACTTTTCCACAGAGGAAAGTTATTCTTGTTGAACTTTGGAGGCTTGGAAATAGTGCCATTGTCATGGTAAGAAGGAGCAGAGTTAGTAGAAGAAGAGGTCATTATAGATCTAGCTTATGAGATTAAGCTACCTGTTATGATACCACTTGTTAGTCCTGAATGGGATGGCAATAAATAGAAAGTAATTGTAAAAGGGAGGTTGAATACGGGTTACTTACACCTTTTTCAACTTTTTAATTCTTATTGATGTATATCTAGAATTAACACACAGAGAGATAGTATAGATTGTTGCGGAAAAAGGAAAGGATAACCAAACCTAAACAATCTTACAAAGAGAAAAACTTACAAGAACAACACAGAGAGTACTTGCAAGGAAATGAAGAAAATTAAGTTTTTCTTCATACACAGAAAAATAGGAGGATAGAATAAGAGAGTTGATTGCCTTGAGAAAACATGTAGTAATTCTTTCAAGGAAGTGTATTTGCACGGGAGATGCATACTACCTTTTATACTACCTTCATGCATTAAATACATGGGACACTTGTCAACTGAGATAAGAAGGCAGGGGTTAACTTGACCATTGATGATATCTCATTTTCATTGTACACCATGTGCATACAACACTGTTTACGCATAGACAAACTTTTTTAGAAATATGATCAGTCTATAGGGAAATCTTCTTTAGATGGATTAGTAGCTACAAACAGCTACTTACAAATCTTTGGTGCATGAAGATGTTTCTTCAAACGATTAGTAGCTTCAAAACATCTTCAATCTTCAAATCAGCTACTATGGAGTATTGGTGTGTAATTTAGACTTTTGATCCACAGTACCGCATCGGTGACCTTCTGTCTTCACATCCGCTAGTCTTCAATTTTGCCAACGACTTTAAATATGTACCAAGAAACCAATATACAAATAAATCAATAACTACTAAGTGTTGACATGATAGAGGAACAGGCCAGTGAGTCATCACCAAATCAATAGGTGACCCAACATTACCTTTATGGTTTTATGAAACTGAGTTTGTATAAATTGAACAAAGAATGGTATAATATGAAATGCTTAACTTTTCTGTTTCTACAAATGATTTCAGTTTGATCTACTATGGTCATATAAGGAAATATTTATGTTCATCATATGTGGGAGTATGAAAGGGACCCCAAACATCAATATATAACAAACCAAAGATAGAAAAATATTTGGATTGACTTATATAAAAAGATAATTTATGTTGTCTTGCTTTATAACAAACGATACACGAATGAAACAAACTTTTATTACAAGCATTTGGAGCAAGATTTATTTGTTTTAGCTTGTACAAAGGAAGAGCACCAAAACGTAAATGCCACAAGGGAACTATCTTGTTATATTTTTATAGTATAACAACACTAGATGCAGAAAAACCATCAGAAACACCGTTCTTGACTTGATTAGAATTCAACAAGTAAAGATTCCCAACCCTTTACCAAGTACCAAGAGCTTCTTGGTCAAAACACGATGTATCAGAAAAAAAAAACGAATAAAACAATTGTGCATAGAACTCAATTTGGTTGTATAGAGCAAATTACAGTGAGAAGAAGGTACATATAACACATTGTTTAGAACTAACAAATTTGATAAAGAAACATTTCCAATTGACTCACCAAACAACATGTTTCCATTTGGTAGGGATACTTTCTCTGGTTTTGGAAGTTTTATGAGATTGGAAAACATTGATATATAACTGCACATATGGTCAGACGCCCTAGAATCAATAATCCAGAAACTAGAAATAGGATCAGTCAAGGTTTTACCTGTACATGCTGCAAAACCATTTCCTTCATCTACTGCCTTTGAATCACTTGAAGCACTCGAAGTATTCTGTCTAGAACTAGACTAACAAATTTTTTAATCTTGCAATTATTGATAAAGTGCATGATCTATTGATAATCATGACTAGTGATTTCAGCAGTTCCTTCAACAATGTTCATGGAGGATGAAGATCTTCTTGGATTATTGAATTTAAAGTTCTCTGGAAATCCATGTAACTTGTAAGATTCTGCTTTAACATGACTTTTCTTTTTACAAGAGTTACATTTAAGAATTCTTTGTCTCATCATTCATGAAATTTTTTCCTCCTGTAGAACTTTTTTTGTTTGCCAACATTGCCATGTCTCCAGTATGAATCTCATAGGAACAGTAACTTCTCGTTGTTGTTCTTCTTCAATGAACGTTGCATAAGCATTGACATTAGTAGGTGTAGGTTTTTCATGAATAATATTACCTTGAACTGGAACGAAATTGTCATTTAATCCAAACAGATCCTGCACCAACTGTTGCCTTTCCGTTAACTTTATCCAAACTTATCTTGCCGTATACGTACAATCTGGTATATCATCAACTGTAACAAATTCATCCCAAATTCTATTGAATCTGGATTAATATGTAGTAATTGAATCAGTTCCTTGTGCTATTTGATTCAATTCTTTTTGTAACTGAATAAATATGACCATAGGGATGTTTAGGGATCAATTGATCGAAATATAAAACCCAACGGCTTAATTATAAATCTAAATAATTAATAAACTCTCAACTAACAATTTTACAAGTTCTAATTAATTATAAAAACAAATTTTCAATGGCTATTTTGACCGGTCTTTTGAGAGGGCTTTTTGCACTTTGAGACAGGCCGGAATTGAGACCAAAAACCAGTTTTTTTAAGCCAATCCCATGATAGAAAATTGAGCCTGATCGGGATTTAAGACTTGGACTAGCATGTTTGGTGCTCAGACCTTTTTGTGCATTTTCATTTGTAGTTATAAATTGCCATGAGGATAGCTAGTGCATGACAAACTAAAATTCTCTTAAATTCACATTATATGCATACTAATTAAAATCAGTTAAAATTGAAAAACCTTGAACCACAGGTTATTGAAGGTCGGAACCCCAAAGTTGTAATTTGGACCTTAGGATTGGGGTGAACTACCTAGAGTTGTGTTTCCTAGCCATGCAACTTGCCGAGTGCCGAGACCTTTTCGTGGCTTGGTCGATCTCATTCCCTGTAACACCACTTGACATTAAAATTATAGTCGTCATGTGACTATTGTAACAATTCCTGTCACTCTTGGAAAGTCAACTTTCTAGAAGTAATTATTATGCGACTACTTCATGTTTGAAGGTATCTCAAACAATTTTTAATACATTTCTTTAAAATAATAAAATTAAATGTGAAAATCTCTTGATAATATCACACTTAATTTCAATAGATTTTTTACTTTAAACATTTTACTTTAATTATATAGTGAAAATATTCTATAATTATATCATCTTTGATAGAGAATAAAATTTTTATTCTCTCTATTTTAAAAAATCTGTTATAGATGATTTTGCTCTTCCAACATACTGAAAATAAATTTACTGTTCTTAAATATGCGAGCATTTTAATTAGACTAGAAGGATACTCGTATAATGTAGTGAGATACATCTCGATTTAGTGTTTCGATTTTTTTTTGTCTTAGTCGATGTTATAATACAGTTTATGTGGTTTTGAGAAAGAGATAATGTTTTTATTATTGAATAAAATATAAATATGAAGATATCATAAAAAAATTATTGATATTAGTATCAAACTAACTATTTAAAATTTCTTTTTTTTTTGTGTCTTTCTTTAATTTATTTTTTTATTTTTGGTTTGATAATATAATTTTTTTTATAAAGATAATAATTAAGTATTTTGTTAGAACTCAATGATTATTCTAATTATATTTTAGTTTTTTTTATATTTAAAATGAAATGTTTATTCTTTATTTGATTATGTTTATCTGAAATTAGTTACACGAATTCAAACATGAAGCTTTAATAAGTTGCACTTATGCACAATTTACTTGTAATCTTGAATTTTAAGTAATATGAATCGATAAACAGTATTTCATACATAAAAAATGGTTTTTAAATTTTTTTGTCAAATGCTTTATCATATAGTATAGACATCTATCACCCGTTATTAGATGAGAGACGTGCTCTTCAAGATAGAGAAATTGTTGGTTCATGTCTTGTTAATTAAGGAGATTTTACTAGTTCTAATTTTTTTAGCATTGTATAACTATAACTTATTTATTATAAAATTAATTTTTCGATTATATAATTAATTGGTATATAATTCTATATTGTCGATATTTATCGTAAATGGATGAAATATTACACATAGTATGCCGATCCCCATCAACGTATTTTTTGTTTTTCTTATCACTGAATTGATCTTATATTGTATATTGGTTGAAAAGATTTAACCGTCGCCTTTAACGTTCAAACCCTAGTTATAAATTAGTTTTTTCAACATGGAATTTTAGAAAATTGTACGTATACGTTAATTACTTGTAAACTTGAAATTTAAGGGATTATGTATCAAGAAGTTGTTTTTAGTACTTTTAAATATTGCTTTATAATACAGTAAACACAGTTAATTAGGTTGTTGGACAAATAATTTGCTCAATCTATATATATATATAGGGTTGGGTTCACGTGAGACCAGCCTGTTTTCGTGAGACCCGTGAGACCACATTTTTACACGTAACCTTCACAGCAAAAACACTGTGAAGGTTTAAAAAAAGTCGAACCTTCACAGCAAAAACACTGTGAAAGTTTTAAAAAGTCACCTTCACAGCATTTTGCTGTGAAGTTTCAAGTGTAAAATGTTGGTCTCACGGGTCTCACGAAAACAGGCTGGTCTCACATGATCCCAAATCTATATATATATATATATATATATATATAATTGAAGGGGCAGTTTAAATAGATAACCATATATATTTTGAAATCGTAAAAACCATTTATTTATGTCGAGTATCATGAATAATAAAAATAAATAATATTCTTGATAAATAATATTGATATATACTAATTTTAAAGTTATTTTATAAAAAATAATTCATGATATATTTGGCTTAAAATATCAATCAGTCCCGTTTAAACTTTTCCTGATAATTCAAATATCATTAATAAGAACAAAATATGAGAACCTTTATTATTATTATTATCGTAAATCCAGTTTAACATACTATTCCAATGAAGTCGTATAAAAGTTGTACAAGTTCTCTAGGAAAATACAATTAACATCGATGGAACACAACCCTTGATGCTTGAACTTAGTTTGCCCTCCTGCAGTTGGTCCTAATCTGGCCATTAGTACCGGTTAAAGGGCTAAGGTTCCCCATTGTCACCATCGCATTGGCAAAATCCGTAAAGAAAGCAGCAGAGTTGAGCCTGTATCGGTCAACCTGAGCGTTTGTGGAACCTCCACTATAAATTTGTTGATCGGAATGAAGAAGACCCCTTTGGTTAACCAAGTTTCTAAAGAAAGCGTTATCGAAAACAGTCGGAGTAGTGCTGTCGAGAGGAGCCAGATTGGCATCACCACCGGTTCTAGGGCAATTTGTTTGCATGGATAATGCAAAAGATGGATCGATGTTGGTTTCATTGTAGATTCTCTCTCTAAACACTCCACAGCTAGCTTGCCCGATTTCATGAGCTCCTGTTTTACACATAATACGACAGTCATGAAAATTGTTGTAGACTTGTAGAACAAATTTTTTTAACAGTTTCTTCTTGTTATGGATGTGCACATACCAGTAAGAGCAACCATTTCTTGTGGAGAGAAACCTTTGTTTCCAAATACAGAGATTAGCTGAGGAAGATCCAAAAATGGCGAGGGGAGATCGGAATTAGCGGCATCTAAACTCGCAGTGGCCGAATCCCTTCTTCCAAGAACCACATTCCATGTTTGTCCACCAAGCTGAATATTAAAAGTTTCGAATTCAAAAAAAGGTTGTTGACCAGATCAACACACAAAATTGCGAAATGGTGATTCAATTTGAGATTTATACCCTTTTATTTTATTGTATAAAAGAATTATAATTTCCCTCTAAAATTGTTACTTCGGTCCTTAAATTTTCAAAATTACGTTTTTCATCCTTATGGTTTTTAACATTTCATTTTTTTCCCTCAAACATTTAACTGCGTTAATATACATCTGTTAAGTAAGAGGTATTTTTAGTATTTTTACTTTATCTGGTTTTTTTAAATTTGAGTAGAATGTCATTTTTTTTATTTGAAAAAAATGATAAATTTGAAATTAATCGTGAAATAATAATTTAGTTTGATAACATAATTTATTAGTTATTGTAAAATAAAATATATGTGAGCATAAAAAGAAAATGCTTAGAATATTCTTTGATGTAAAAAATGGGGTAATGATCTAAAGAATAATTGGTTTTTCCATCGTTTTTGGCACCGTATTAATGATTTGGACTTACAGCAACAGTAGCATCTCGAGCAGCAACAGTTAAGAGATCTGCACATGAGACCACGCCAGGACATGAACTCTCTAATTGAGATTTTATGGTATCAACGACTTCAAAGCCTCTAATTGAATTCGCATTTGAACGACTTGATTTCTCCCCGGGGGAAGTGGCAGTAGCATCTAACAAAACTGATGCATCACAACCCTGTTTTAATAGATCCAAACACATCGAAGACAATAAAAGTTGTGTAAATAGCATACCCAAATTGCCAGATATATATATATATATATATATATATATATATATATAGGGATTTCTTTTTTGTAAGGGTTTTTATAGAAAGATATTCTAAATATTTCCACATATCCTAACATGTTATCATAGTCAAAGACTACTACATTAGAAACTTGACACACTCTTTCGCCAGTATTCTCGGGGCACGTATTTCTTTCGTTTGATGGAGGTGTTGGTGTCCCACTTCGGCTAGACACATATCATCAAATATGTGTATATATATATATATATACATGTTATATATGTTTGTGTGTGTAGAATCTGCCCTCTCCTTACAATGACAACATATCCTATCATAATATCAGAGGCATGGTCTATATCCATATGATCTAGGAACTCGACACACTCTTTTGCCTTCGTTCTAAGAGGCACCGTCTAGCCTCTGTTTGAGGGGACGTGTTGGAGCTCCATATATATTGTTCTAGTGTAGATCATCAAACCTAATTTTTGTTAGGAATTTCCATCTCTTTATAAAAGATATTTTAGATATACATTTTCAAAAACGGTTCCATATATATTAACAACAATCACTTCTTTAAAAAATAGTTGGACCATAGTCCAATGGTCAATACCATAGTACTTTGGAAATTAGCATTAAATTAAAGGATCAACTTACGTTAACAAAACAATCATGAAAATGAAGGCGGAGCAATGATGCACCCATGCGGCGCTCTCTTGCGATTGCAGTGCTAACACCACCTCGAATAATAGACATAGCAGTCGGGCAAGTTCGGTTGTAGAAGTTAGCAGTCAATTGCGCTGAAGCCATTGATGCAATGAATAAGAAAGTGAGGCATATGAGTGGGTGAAAAGAAGATGAAGCCATGGCTGATGGTAGACTACTTAATAGCCAAAGGGATAATTAAAGGCAACAAGCAAGAAGTTGTTCTTTGATGATGATTTCATGTAGAGCCTTCTCATGTGTTTATATAGGAGAAAGAGAGAGAGATTGATTTACGTACATGGCCAACTTCTCTTCAAGTTTGAACACATGTGAAATGAAAAAAATCCACTTTCACTAAGTATACAAAATTCAACTCAAGATTAATTCAAACAAACATCTCCAATGGTGGGTACGTCCATCAATTCAATAGAATTTTTAAAAGGGAGTAATTCGATCAAAGGGTTAATATGAGTTCGAACTTTTTCTTAAACAAATAAATTGATGCATTTCTTGAAATAGAACAATATAGTTTTTCTGACGTGTAAAAATGGACTAGGAAATACTTATTGTGTTAACAATCATTTTGGAGAATCTGAAATAAAAGTCGCAATTAATTTTCTTATTTTAACGATTAAGTTTCTATATATATATTTTTTTTTTGAACAAATAAATCCATATACATACTGAAATCCAATAAAATGGTTCATTTATTCGTGTAATTCGATAAGGGCAAGAATTTATTTGTTTAAAAAATTGTTTGTTAAAAAGTTTGTTAGAGTTTTTAAAACATTTTCTTTTTAAATTAAGTAAAGAAAATAGTGATTTTAAATGTTTTTCAATAAAAGTTGACCAAGAAAATGGATTATTCGAAATGAATTATGATGGGGAGGCAATGGAAGATTCTTCGTCTTCTTTTAAATCTTTAAAATTTATTTTGAAGGAGAAGAAAGATGAATTGATTCTTGTTCGCTTATTTGTGAAATTTGATTTTCAGGAGATTAGATAAAAGAAAACTACTATTTACTAATTAAATAATTTAAAGAAATATTTAATTCTAGAAATTAGAAAAATAGAAATATCATAATTTTTTTTAATATTTGAGTTTTTTATTTTAACAAAACTATAGAAGAATTGTCCAAGATATCAATATTAGAGTAATTAGAAAAATAGAAATATCATAATCTCACCAACCCAACTCAATCTAACGGAAATAATTTAACATGAAACAATCTGATATCTAATCGAGTTGTAAATTCTTTAAACTGTAGGTATTAGGTTAATATTGGGTTACTTTAATTTGAATTCAATCCAACTCGACAAACTCGATATCCTTTTATTTCTTGAATTTAATTGATTGTTGCGTCTCTGTTATTATGTATATTAGACAACTACATCATCACATATCGTTTTCATATTCAAATATTTTCAATTTATTCTCCATCTCTATATAACTCCTTTATATATGTGTTCAGTAACTGTGAACATATATATATATATATATATATATATACAAATTGAAAAAATTAATTGAATGTGATATACTTAAAGGTTAAAAAGTAAGGATATATGTATCAAATGGTTGATGATGAAAAAGAGTTATGAGTAGAGAAAATAACATATTGAAGTTTAGAATAATACTTTGATGTACCAAAGTATCAACCTAACCAACTCGTATGTTCGGGTTGGTTGGGTTGCACTTCGGTTTGGGCTGGGTAGGGTTGACATTTTTCAAACCATAAGCATCAGGTTGGGTTGTTCAAATGCTTTCAACCCCACCAACCAACCCATGAGCACCCTTAATGCTAGGGGCGGTTTGTTTTCTTCTTAATAGTTTCATTAAAAGACAATCTCTGAATCCCTAAGAGGTTAATGTTGTTTGATAAATAAAACTCAACCTCTTAATGCTTCTAAAAGCCTCTTTACAATTTTGCATTTTGAGCCTCCCTAAACCATCTGGCGCTCCATTTTTTTCCATGATTATCCTCTTCCCTCACGCATCTCTCTCATGTCGATCTCCTACAAGGTTTTCATGGATTGAGCCACTCTCCATGAATCTAATCCCCCCCACATGTTCGATTTCTATTCAAGTACTCTCAGGTTTCTCCGTTCTTTTTCTCTCTCACTCAAAACCCTAATCCAATCTTGTTTGAAAGATAAGAAGCGACTGACCAATGACAACCTCTATACGATGGGCGGACCTACCTAAGTGGCATGGGTGGCACGTGCCACCGTATTATTTCTCCGCCGAAGGGTAAAAATAAGTTTTTTAATGGTACTACCGTATCATTTTAGAATGTGCTATCGTATTTTCAGAAATCCAAATAGTGCAACTAAAACCCAAATAAAACAAAGCCCATATAGCCAAATCAAAATTCTAAAATGCAAAGCCCAATTGTTCAAACCAAATCAAAAAATTTAATAAAATTAAACAAAGCCCAAAATATATCAATTAATCAAACAAAAGGCTTAGACCAACTGCCAACAGCCCTTAAAGACTAAAATCCATAACTGATAGCAGTCAGAAGTCGAACTCAGATGTGAGCTAGGGACGAATCGAGCGAGTAGCAACAACAAGTCTGCAAATGAGCGACAACGAGTGAAGACTCGGACGATAGTGAGTGGCGATTCGATTCAAGACTCGAACGAGTCGATTCTCAAACGATTCTCGAATGATTCTCACTTCAGTCACTTGCTATTTGATCTCTATTTTTCAGGTTTACCCATTTTAGGTATCCATTTTTACTCTTAATCTTTGGTTACTTATTTACTTACTTACTTACTTACTTACTTATCTATTGATCATCAATACAATTTTACATTGTTCTAGTTCATAAGTTCATTATTAATTAGTTGTAGTTAAGACTGTTTTTGTGTGCTGTATAAGCAAGAAAAATCTTGATTGCTTCACTGCTAGTCACTGGTGCAAAGGTCTTACCATAATTAATTTCCTCTTGTTGACAGTATCCTTTTGCTACCGATTGTGCTTTGTTTCGGACTATTATCCAATCTTCGTCTTTCTTAAGACCCATTTAGTTCCAATGATTGGTTTATCTTTTGGCCTTGGAACTAACCTCTAGAGTTTATTTCTCTCAAATTGAAGAAGTTCATCTTGCTTAGAAAGAATCCAATATGGATCGAGTAATGCCTTAGATGGCTTCTTAGATTCAATTATTCTTAGAAAAATTCACAAACAAACATTCATTAGTAGTTGCAGATCTAGTTATTGCTCTACTAGATGGTTCACCTATAACCTGATGCAGGGGATGATTTTTAGTCCACTTGTTTACATTTTGTAGAGTTTGGATCACAGTATGATTATTATGATTATTATGATTATCATTCTCATCATGAATAACATGTATCTTTGATTATTCCTCCTGTTGTCCCTCTATAGATTGAATTTTTGAAATGGATAACTTTGAAACAACGGAATTGTTAGTCTGATTAGTAGAGTCATAGTTTTGACCCGTTTCTTCCAAAATCTGAGTAGCTTGCTTAGAGATTTCTTCACTTTGTGGGATTGAGGAAGAATCAACAATCGCTTCAGCAGGTCCAGATATATTTGTTTCACTTGTTTTTGGTTCATCTGAAGTTGGAACAATTTGTTCTCTAGAAATACTTGGATTTTGATAATGTAACGCCCCAACCCACACATTGCATGTAATACATATTTCATACAAAGGAAATACATAATATCATTTCATTCGGGTCCCTTAATACAAGAATCTAACATGACCAATTACAAGGTGCAAAATTTCGAAATACATTTCTTGTACTAATCAACCAAAACTGTACAGCAAAGACAGATCTTCATGCAGAAATGCATATAGGAAAATATTACACCTTCCCCTTTCCCTTACCATCTGTACCTCCTGCAACACATAGTTAAAATCACAAAACGAGAGTTAGACCGAAAGGTCTAGTGAGATACCCTATTTATGTTATTGCAGGGTGTAAATCACCAAAAACTTTTATGGAAAACAACCTTTCATATATATAACAAATATATGAACAATTAAAGACATAACACCAGATCATAATATCTTTTCCAGCTAAACATTTAGCTATTCAAATCTCATACCTTTGTACTAATCAGGTTTTATATAATGCCACTTTTAAACTTTCTCAAATCAAACAAGGTTTACATAAGGCTTCTGGCCAAACCTGATATTTTCTCCTCAATAACATCCAAACTATGATTTCCAATAAGAACCTTGATCCTAAATCTTTAAATCACAAAGAAATAAAGACTCCGGACCACAGTAGTCTTAAAGGATATAATAGAATGAGTTATATCATACAACACACATACAAATGTCACCCTTATATCCAAAGGTACACCTCTCCTTGATATGCCACCCTTATCCCATGGTACACCTCTCCTTGATATGACACCCTTATCCCATGGTACACCTCTCCTTGATATGCCACCCTTATTTCCTCATCAAAATATTTCACAGAATAATTTCAAATAAACCGTAGCCATTGAAATTATTATTAAAACAAAATCATTTATTTCAAAACTTCTTTTTTATGATAAAATAACATTTCTTATTGAAAACACAACATTACATCAAATCCGGTCAATCTTGACTTAGCCGGACTTCAAATCCGGTCAACTATCCTGACAACACAGCCTAAGCTTTGTCCGATTTAACACTTAAACAATTTTCAACTTTGTCCGGATAACAAATCCGGTCAATACCCCGCGTAAAGCTTGAACGATTTATCACTTAGAATATAAACCAACATCTTTGTCCGGATAACAAGTCCAGACAATACTCCGTTCACAACTTAACCGGTTTAAAACAATTCGGACAACAAATCAATCACCCTTTGTCCGATTTAAAACAATCCAGACAACAAATCGTCCATCATTTGTCCGATTTAAAACAATCCGGTCAAACCTTGTCCGGTTTAATATCCGGATAAACATTTAGAGCAAAAAAACTGATTTCTATCCAAATTCAAACAAAAATTCATATGAAACCAGTAATAATCTTTATGCAAAAGAGTTTTATAAACTACTCACCTTATGCAATCAGATGAGATTCAATCTTCTTGAAATCAAGCACTTGCAATTCGATCAACCTCACTTTAAACTTTTACACACTTCTTCAAAAATGGCCAGGAAAAAAAAGATATGAGGGTCTCACCTTCATATTTATACTTTCTAAATAAGGTAAGGCGGCTAAACCGCCCTTACCATACATATATGCACATATACACTATGCATATATATATATAAATATATACACATCCAATTCAAGCACATATACCATGTATATATTTTCATACACATAATCACATTATGCACATATTTTTCACGTACCAGCATGACTAAACGTATCAATTTATCATGCTATCACGTAATCATTTAATCAGATAATCACATATTATTTACCTTGGGTGATAACCAGGATCCGGTTATCACAGATAATTTGCAATAATATCCAGAGATTTATCAAACAAATTCTCAAATAGTAAATTGAGTTCTTAATTACTCGAATTTGACAAAGTAGATTCAGAAATCTTAGTCAGATTTATTTCAGGTCTTGTATTGCCTTGTACAAAAGATAAGATTGTTGCCTTGTGTCCTGTACTATCTTGTCAGAAGTCTGTATGAAATTTTCAATGAAGGTTACGTTTATGCATTCAAGAACAATCTTAATCTTCTTATCATAAACTTTGTAAGCTTTTGACATGGTTGAGTAACCTATGAATACTCCTTCAATAGCCTTTTTGTCAAACTTTTCTAGATTGTATCTATCATTTAATATAAAGCATCTGCAACCGAAGATGTAGAAGAATTTAATATTAGTCTTTCTATGATTAATAATTTCATAAGCAGTTTTATTAAGCCTTTTAGTAATGATTGTTCTGTTTTGAGTAAAACAAGCTATGGAGATAACTTTAGCCAATAAGAACACCAGGAAGTCTGGATATGAAAGCATTACGCTAGTTGCTTCTACAAGTGTTATGTTTCTTATTTCAACAACTCCATTTTGTTGAGAAGTCCTAACAGTTGAGAAGTTGTGTGAGATTCCTATTGAAGATAGAAAACTCTAAAGAACTTCGTTCCTGAACTTAGTGCCATTATTACTCCTTATAATTTGAATTGAAAGTTAAAAAGACACTTATATCCTCTTGATGAATGCTATGATAACATTTAAAGCATCAAACTTTGCTCTAAAGAACTCCACCCAAGTCTATTTTGAATGCTCCTTAACCATAACTATAATGTATCACTGGTCATTTATGCTTTGAACTCTCACTAGACCACGCAAATCCATATGTATGAGTTCTAAAGGTGGTTTGCAAGAAGAAAACACTTTAGACTTATGAGAACTTTTTTTTCACCTTTCTCATTTCACAAGTAGAACATAGTGAATCCTTCTCAAATCTGATACCCGGTAAGCCCTTGACAATATCATTCTTCCCTAACTTATTATTGGCTCTGAAATTGAAATGTGATAATCGTTTATGTCAGATCCAACTATCTTCTCTAGTAGTCTTTGATACTAGACATACAACTTTTGGAACATCCAAAGTAGGAAAGTTAACAGAATACAGATTACCATCTCTTCTTGCACTTAGTATTTCATTGCTATTAGGATCTTTGATTATGCAACCTTTTACGTAAAAATAGACATCATAAAGCTTGTGAAAGAATTTGTTAGTGGTGAACTGATTATGTTTCAAACTTTCAACATATACTACTTTTAAAATTGTGACTTTGACATAAGTTCATACCCCTTGCCCTCTTACATAACCTTTCTAATCATTTCCAACGTTAACTGTTCCACCATGCTTTTCTTTATAATTGATCAACAAATGTTTGAATCCAGTCATGTGTCTTAAATATCTAGAATCTAAGATCTACACATGACTAACCTGCAAAAACAATTACTTAGATTTAGGTACCCATCTTCTAATGGGTCCTTCAGAGATAATATACTTTGAAAATGAAGAACTTGTTAAGATATTAGATTTTTCTTTTAGTCTCCATGTCAATAAATTTAGATTTAG
The DNA here is from genome assembly GCF_001531365.2 of Cynara cardunculus var. scolymus. NCBI lineage: Eukaryota > Viridiplantae > Streptophyta > Magnoliopsida > Asterales > Asteraceae > Cynara > Cynara cardunculus. The sequence goes on from NC_037532.1 coordinate 11,180,709, forward strand.
ACCATGCTTTTGAAAGCTCAAACTTAGACATTGTTAGGATTGAAATTAAATGTATTGAAGCTTTCTATTGCTAAATCTTTAAATACCTTGAGAAGTCAACTTGTGACTTTCCTTGGTATAAATATCATGGTTCAAAAAGGCGTGATGCATGATTGAAATAATATGTATATAGATGTGTGTGTGTGTGTGTGTAATATTATATGAATATATTAAGTTTACTTGTTTTTGAAGGAAACAAGAGAAACATGGAAAAAGAAAATGCATTCACTTAGGGTGTGCTTGGTATCTACATAGGATAGGACAAAGCAGTTAAGGAAAAAAAACATAGCAGAGCAGGACAAAACAATTGTTCTGTATTTGGTAAAACATAATTAAACAGGATAGAACACGCGTGTTCCACTTTATCTCACTTTGTTCCTCTCTGCTTCTCTTTGTTCCTATGTGTTTCACATAAAATTCCGTCCAAACATGGAACAATAATCCATATTCTGTTTTTCCAATCCAGTGTAACAAACACCCTTAACAAATGAAAACTAATAGTAGTTAATGAGATAGACTCAAATGGAGAAAAAATGCATTCCAAATGAGAAATTTTGAAATAAAAAACTGTAGGGATCTAATCCAAGAAAAAGATAAAGTATATGGTTTAGAAATGGAATTTACTATTATTGTTATTATTATTGTTTTGGTAAATTATCATCCTTGTGTTTTACTTAAACTCTAACAATTGTCACTCTAGTTTTAAAATTACACCAAACCAAGTACCATATCCATTTGCTTACACATTCATTTCTACCAAATAGGTCTTATGTCCATCTATTTAGTTGAAGTGGATTTGATCACTTTATGATTTTTTTTATTAAAAAAAGTTAGTATACATGTTTTAAAAACATATGCATAAGTCATTTGCATTTAAAAAGATAAAACTAAATCTTGACCTAAACCCAGCCGACGAATTCTTCAGCATGTTCCGCTTCCCCCCCCCCCCCCCCGGATGGGAGGTGGAAGAGGACCACACCGGAAAAGAAGGGGTGTATATGTATGTGTGTTTATGTTAGGATTTTTTAAAAAAAGAAATTGAATGACTTACAATTCGTAAAATAAAAAAATGATCATGATGTCCTTTAACTAAACTGATCGACTTAATATCCTTAAAAGTATGGAAGAATGATATAAACAAATTAAAATGTCGTGGGATCTGATTTAATTTGTTTCAGATCATATAAAAACCATGTTTTCTAATATTTTTTTATATGGACATAATTAATTGGGTCAAATAACCTTCACTAAAACATTTTCGCTTATACTTTTTTGCAAACCAATGGTGGTATATGAAAACAGTAGTTTTACGTTTTGTGATAAAGAACATGCATTATACATCATCACCCTCGAGATTCCACATTCAGCTTCGGATCAGATATATTAGACTTGTTTAAGTTTATTTGGTTTCATTTAAATATCCCTAGTTGACTAGAACAAAACTATGATGGACCAAGGAAAATTTCTGAGAGGGTGCAACTTAATTTAAGATGGATCAAAGGCTTTCAAGGTCGTTGTTTCATCCCTAGGGAAAAAGTTGATCAACACGGATTGACCCCATGAAAGTCAATTGTGTTGATTTGGAGAATAAAATGATTTTCAAAATTGGAATCAACCATTTGCGTAAAATGCAACAATACGTCTTAAATCCAATATGTTTTTAGCTAAATTCTACATGGAATTTTTTTTTTGGCTAATTTAACTAATTTTCCCAATTTCTAGGATTTGATTCTCGTTTTCCTTTACATCTTTTCTAGGTTTTCAATTTTGGTTTCTTATATATCTAGGACTTCTATAGTACATTTTTCTTAACACCAACAAGATGTTTATACAAAAAACAAGAAAACAACTTGGGTATGAGAAAATTAAAATTAAACTCATCAAATTAACTGATCTAGTGAAAAGCTACAATTTAAGAAAAATCAATAATGAAACCAATAACTTAACTAAGAAAACCGACATCAAATGGACATATTTAATGTCTATAGCAAGTATTGCAAGGGAGGGGGGAGTGAATACAAATTTTCACAGTTAAAAAACTTCTTATCATAAAAAAACTTCAAGCCTAGCTACCAAAACTGGTTTCTTAATGCTATCGAAACTTGAGGGCTCACAACTCTATTAAGCCATTTGAGTTGCCTTAGTAAGTTTGAGCACTAGAAATACAAGGCTCGCAATATTTGATCTTCTAGACAGGTTAGCAATGGTGAGAGGAAGAAGGTATTTATAGTCCTCTAACTAGAAATTCTATGCAAGCGTAACTTCATAGGTAGGAAGACCCAGGTAATTATAGTCTTCTACTATAAAATACCTTTCAAATTTGAAAGTGGATTGTACCTTTGAAGTTTGAAAGTTGTCTAGTGAAAAGTGACAACTTTTTTTAGCCTTTGTTAGAAGTAGATTTAGGGTTTAGGGTTTACGTTACTAGATAATTTGTTGACATAGTACACATTGTGTGGGCCATTAATATGCACCCTTCCTCTTTTGATAAATGAGCATCAATTGCGATTTTGGTGCTTGGTAAATTACGATACTTACTATTGAGGAGTGGGTTAGAGTGTCATGTATCACTTTGTCAAAAATCTACAATGACAAGTAAATTCTTCAGAGTCGTCATTTGAGAGTTTAACTCTTCATAGTTTTATATTTATGCACTTGATCATCAGTGTTTAGAGTTTTATTCATTCTTCACTTTAATTTGGCCAGTGTCATCCTCTGATTTCTCTTAGCCTTTGGAGTCTATCAAGTCTCTAGATCTTGATTTACAATCTTTATAGTTTGATCACCAGAGTCGGACATCGATTGATTAAAGCAACGTTCCTTGAAAATTATTCTCCATTGAATGGCTTCATCGAATCTATTGTTGCTTCCAAGTCTGATCAATATACTTGGTTAGTTGGTTATAATACATGGATTTGTATTACATCATTCTAATTGTATTTCAGAGTTAGGGGTTGTTCAGTAATGGCTTAATGGGTTGTTAAGTCTGTATAGCTTATTCGATCAGCCATACATTGTTGTTCGTTTCTGGCTTATTCAGTCAACCGGTGGCTTAATCGGCCACCAGGAAAATAGAGTCCTATAGACTCGCCATTTATTCATCCCCTTATTCCAAGTTTGCCCCTTCACATTTCTAGAACCCTCCAAAAAATCCCAGCTTTTCTTGATCTTACTTCTCTCCTTCATCGTGTTTGCTCTCTTGGTCCAAACTCTCACCATCAATCTGCCGTTCCTTCTTCCTCACCATCTAGAACCATTGTCGGCTGCGGTTTCTTCCTCATCACCGTCGGTCGTTGTTTCTTCCTCCATTGATCTCATTTCTTCTGCTTCTTCGATGTTTGCATCTACCTCATCTCAGCCTCACCATCGCTTGCCGACCCTGCCTCACCATCACCGGTTGTTGCTTCTCCGGCTGTTACCCTCTGTGAACAAAAGTATAATATGACTTTATTCATGAATATCAACCACTCTTTACAGATTAAGTAACACAAACTAATCTCTAGACCTAAAAGATGTTAACCAAAATGATTAACAAAATAACAACTCTAGAGAGAATATAACTAAGAATACTGAAAGACGTAATGTGGAGAGAAAACTATGAGAAAATATGAAATCTGATATGTGAAATCTGAAGGAGAAGGCATTTATATATAAACTCTGAATTTGCAAAGAAGGTCCTCCAAGTCAGAACTAATTGCTCCGTTACCCTTTATCTTTCCCAAAATGTGAGGCGCGCCCCCTTGACTTGATACATAGTCTTTCGCATAATTACAACTTCAGTCCTTTTATTTTTACACTGTTACACAAGATATACAAAAGTAAAGATTGTTAGTCTTAATAGTAACTTTCAACATCCCCCCTCAATCTTGACTTTTGAACAAGTCAACCATCTTTAATTTTGAACACAAATAGTTATGATGACTGACTCCAAGAGCCTTTGTGAATATATCAGCTGGCTGTTCAGAGGAAAGGATCTTTTCAACTTTTATCAAACCTTTACTTATAGTATCTCGAATAAAACCAATATCAACTTCTATATGTTTTGTTCGCTCATGGAAAACAGGATTATTTGCTATTTGAATGGCAGATTTATTGTCACAATATAGACTAACGGGTAATAAACCAGAAAGATTAAGATCTCAAAGGACTTTTAATACCCAAAGTACTTCACAAGAAGTAGAGGCCATTGCCCTATACTCAGACTCAGCTGAAGAGCGAGAAACAATACTTTGTTTCTTACTCTTCCACGAGACCATAGAATTACCCAAAAATAAGCAAAAACCTGTTACCGAACGTCTGGAAGATAAGCACTTCCCCAGTCTGCATCAACACAAGCTGTTAAACAGAAATTACTAGACCTTGTAAAGCTTACCCCCTTACCTGGAGAAAGCTTTAAATATCTAAGAACCCTGAGAGCAAGCTTTAAATGAGACTACCTAGGTGAGTGCATGAACTGACTAAGGTAATGTACAGTAAAGGAAATATCAGGTCTTGTAGCAAGCAAATATATAAGTCTACTTATTAACCTTTGAAACCCAGTATGATCAGTTAATAAGGGATCTTTATCATTTGTAGAATCAGTGACAATCAGATTCATATCCATGGGAGTATTACACGGTTTTGACCCTAAATATCCAAAATCATTAAGTAACTCAAGGCAATACTTTCTTTGCGACATACAAATCCCGTTATCACATTGTAGAATTTCAATTCCCAAAAAGAACTTTAATTTCTTTACCTTTTCCACTTCAGAAATACAATTTCCAGTAAGCATAATGTCATCCACATATACTAATAAAACAACAAAAATAGAATCATCAACTTTTTCAAACAAAGAATAATCATTTACGCTTTGTATAAAACCATTTTCGATCAAACAGGAAGACAATTTTGCATACCACTGTCGTGGAGCCTGTTTTAAACCATATAGAGACTTAAGTAATTTACATACATGCTTATCTTTATTATTATAATAGCCTTCAGGCAATGTCATGTAAACTTCTTTTAAATCTCTATATAAAAAAGCGTTATTCATATCAAGTTGAGACAAACTCCAACAGTTTTGGACAACTAAGGAAATGATACACCTAACAGCAACCATTTTTACCACAACAACCATATCAAGTTGAGACAAACTCCAACAGTTTTGGACAGCTAAGGAAATGATAACACCTAACAGCTAAGTCTGGCCTTGTATCTTTCAATTTCACCAGTGGATTTATATTTGATTTTATAAATCCACTTACATCTTATAGGTTTTCTACCAGGGGGTAAAGTTGTAATAATCCAAGTACCATTCCTATGTAGAGCTTCCATTTCATTATTCATTGCCTCAATCCAGTTTTTGTCTTTACAAGCGTCATGATTTTTTTTTGGTTCAACAGATTTATTTAAACACGAAACAAAACACAAATTTTTGGCAGACAGGAAAGAATAATTAACCACCTTTTCTAACCCATATTTGACTTTACCTTCAACAATAAAGTCATCAAACTTATGAGGAAAAACAGAAACTCTAATGGATCTTCTAGCTTCTGAACTAGAAGATGGTAAACTAGAGTTACCCTCAGACCCGAGACTACGGTTATAATCATGACATTGGATACCGGCAACCTTGTCAGAGCTACTCACAAGATGCCATCTGGTAGCTTTTTCTGTATTATCATTATCTTGATTTAAAGAGTCTACATTTAAAGGCTCAGTCGAGTTGCCTAGAGGTACCTCAATGGCAGCTCTAGTTGGGCTACCCAGTAAATTGGTACAATTAGGGTCAGAACCTAACTGATATGAGGTTCTATCAGTAGACTTGTCTCGAGGCTCATCATCGGGTATAGAGTCCACATATTCATTAGAGGAACTAAACTGAAAAAAGTTTAATCGGGTAACAACATCAAAATTGGGAACATCAACTTTATTCATCCTCATCTTAAACGGAAATATGTTCTCATAGATTTAACATCACGAGAAACAAATATTTTTTCTTGATTCCAAGCTATACAATTTATAACCCTTTTGTGAGTTAGCGTATCCTAAGAGAAGACACTTTTCAGACTTTGGTGAAAAATTATCAGTCACATTTGGTATGACAGCAAAACACAAGCATCCAAATTTTTTAAGATGAGAAAGGACAGGTTGAAATCCATAGACAAGATCATAGGGGCACTTACCGTTAAGAACAGAAGAGGGAGTTCTATTAATTAAGTAAGTGGCAGTGAGAATACATTCACTCCACATGTTAAGAGGAACTATTCCCTGAAATAAGAGAGCCCTAGCAACATTAAGAAGGTGACGATGTTTTCTCTCAACTACCCCATTCTGTTGGGAAGTGTAAACACAGGAAGTCTGGTGTAAAATGCCTTTATTCTAAAAAAAATAATTCAAGTTTTTACTCATGAACTCAGAACTGTTATCAGTCCTAAAGATTCTAACAGTTTTCCCAAACTGAGTATTAAGAATATTACAGAAGGTAACAATATTTTCTTCTACTCCAATTTTACTTTTTAACAAGAAAACCCAGACAGCTCTTGTAAAATCATCAACGACAGTTAATAAGTATTTAAAACCTTCTCTACTCTGCACATGGTAAGGACCCCAAATATCAAGGTGAACAAGATCACCAAGGTTTTTAGTTGTATGAGTACTAGACTCAGACCTTTCCCGAGTTTGTTTTTCCTTGTGGCAAATCTCACAGGGGCCATAATTCTCACTGTCAATTTTCAACTCATTTTTAAGTAACTTCAAAACTTGATTAGCTAGATGTCCTAAACGTGTATGCCACAATTGGGCAGAAGGCAACGAGGACATATTTGAAACAGTGTTAGCACAAGAAGACTCACTCTTAAAACTTTGGTCAAAGTAATAGAGACCCCCCTCTTGATTACCAGTCCCCACTACACTCTTGCGTAGTGAATCCTGGATATAACATTTAGTTTTATCAAAACCAACATAGACATTATTATCCTTAGTGAGTTTATGAACGGAAAGCAAATTAACATTGTAATCTGGAACTACTAACACATCAAATAAAGTGACATTATTTGTCAATTTAAAATCACCAATTTTGTTTATTTTGGCTTTTGTGCCATTAGGGTGACTAACTCTGAGATCAAGCTCAGAGATGTCAACAATATTTTTAAGAAAACTGGAACTATGAGTCATGTGTTGATTCGCTCCAGAATCAATGATCCAACCAGATTGAAGGTCAGTACCTGCCATATTAGCAGAAGCTCATTCATGTGGTTGTTTTTGCTCAATAAGACCAAGGAGTTTGGAAATCTGCTCTTCAGAGAAGGGAAAAGAGGTGACAGACTGGGAAGTTTTTGAGTGAGAATCAGAAGCACTAACATTGTTATTATTAATGGTATTTTTGAAAGAAGGATTTTGAGATCTGCACGATTTTGGGAACCATTTGGAAAACCAATTAGTTTAAAGCATCTTTCAATGGTGTAACCAAACATACCACAATATTTACAATTTAGCATAGTATTCCTTCCAAAACGGCATTTATTATCCGTAGATTTACTTAAAAAGGCAGAGTTTTGAGATTTACTTCGAGTTTGAGACACATTACCCCCACGATGAGATTCCTCACGAGAAACAAGAGAAAAAGGCGTTTTGACCGATGGTAAAGGGTCTCTGGTAAGAATATTGCTTCTTATAGGTTGATATAAGTCATCAAGACCCATAAGAAACAGCATGAGTTTAACTAATTGAGTGTGTTCAAAAAATTCCTGTAAGGCATTACAAGTACAGGTAGGCAGTTTTACGAGGGTGTCAAATTGTTTCCACAAAGAGTTTAATTTGTGATAGTACTCAGAAACAGAGGATCCATTTTGAGACAAGGAATTGATTTTCTGATGCAAATTAAACATAACCGATCTGTCAAACTTATCGTATGTTTCTTTTAATTCCTCCCAGACCTTGGAGGATTCTTTAGAGAAGACATGTCCAAGAAACAGGTCCTCTGTCATAGATCCAAGGATCCAAGATAGAACAACCGAATTACATCTATCCCATTGTCTTTCGAGAATGGGATCATTAATAGGTCTGTGACATGATCCGTCAATAAAGCCAACCTTGTTCTTAGTTTCTAAGGCCAAAATCATAGCACATGCCCAAACCTTGTAATTTTTCGTACCACACAGATTAACAGTCAATAAAGGTGTTCCGCTTGTATCACTGGGGTGAAGATACAATGGGTTACCAAAATCAAGGTTATTGATCTTGGATTCCATTGGTCTACCAGCTACAACCTCAGAACCAAACATAAAGAAAACACACAAAGGAGACAGAACAGATAAAAGCAGGATTCCTAAAACACTTATAGTGCTAGGTCAAGCTAACTTTCCAGGTCCTTGAACAAAAAAGAAAAGAAGAAAACAACAACCAACCACCACAGAAAAAGCACAAAGAGATTAAGGGAAGAAAACAGACCTGAGCCCAGCAACAGAGATTTAACCAAAGGTTAAAAGTAGAAAAGCTCACCAGGATAACTTGAACAAACCCAATCTGGAACTTCAAAGAACCAGAACATATTTCACAGATCTATATATAAGAAACTAACTAGCATGCATAAGGTAAGCAGAAAGAAAGGAAAAGGAGTATCATGGTATAAGATGGGAATAGAGTCGTAAGATCAGCACATCCGCAGTTATAAACCATTCACTTACTCCAAGGGACCAACCCAATAAAACTAGTTTCTTATTGCAATGAGATCTGAGTAATACAAGATCTGTTTATTAGATTTAAAAGACAAATAATCTGGAGGTAATATTGAGAGAACCAAAGACAAACAAGAACAATAAGCCTCAAGACCAAGAACATCACAGTTGTGTGGAAGATCGATGTCTTGAAGGACAATCGCAACCATCAACACTGTTCATTTGTTCAATAACAACAACAACAACCAGACAGTAAATCTAGAACAAATATCAAACAAGGAAGAATAACGAGGAGCATCACGGATAAGTGAAGATCTAAGTCTTATTGACTTCTGAATCGACACTTAGAGCCGATTCATTTGCTCAAAAGGAAATAACGATGTATAGTATTGAGGCAGGAACTAAACAAGAATACAATGTGAACACACAGTATATAGGTGTAAAGAAACAATACAAGAACCAAATTCAAAAAGAACACATCAATCAACAAAAAAAACACCAGATCTCATGGATCTGAATCACCAGATTTATTAACGAACCATAGAAACATAATGTACACCAAAGAAAAGGTTCAATATACAGATCTACTTTCAGGTTCATACGCATAAGCCAGAGGCAACAAAATCAGCTAACCGAATATACGAAGATCTCATAGATCTGTAACACCAAATCTAATGATGATATTTTCGCTACAAGAAAACAGAAAAACATAGTTTACATCAAAAGAGTTCAACATACATATATGTTTTCAGGTACATACGCATAAACCAGAGGCGACAAAATCAGATGAAAGAACATACGAAGATCTCATGGATCTGAAATACCAGATCTAATGAAGATATTTTCTCAACAAAAAACAAGAAAGCACGAAGTATTTCGTCATATTGGTTAAAACAGACAAGATCTTGAGGATCTGTACAAAGTTAACCATGAACGATCATCTACTCCACAATAACCAAGTAAACAGAAAAGGAAAAACAGAAACTTACCTGACAAGCTCCACGATTTTACGGTCGAACAAATCCTTGGAAGGAGATGAACAGAAGATTTTAGGTGCTCTGATACCATGAACAAAAGTATAATATGACTTTATTCATGAATATCAACCACTCTTTACAGATTAAGTAACACAAACTAATCTTTAGACCTAAAAGATGTTAACCAAAGTGATTAACAAAATAACAACTCTAGAGAGAATATAGCTAAGAATACTGAGGGTGCGTTTGGTACGCAGACAGGACGGGACAGGACAGGACAGGACAGAACAGAACAGGACAGGACAGGACAGGACAGCTGTTCAGCGTTTGGTAGGACATGATAGGACTGGACAGAACGGGTTAAAATGACCAATTTACCCCCAGTGAGTCAATCCCAGAATTCTAACCACCATGATCAAATTAATCTACCATACTCCTAAACCCACTTGAGAAGACGACATCAGTTTCTAAATCCTAAAAACTTCAACTTCAATCAATTTTACAGTCCAGTGGCAAAATCGATACAAAACAGCAAACAAACTGCAATCGTCACAGCAAAATCGATAGAAACAGCAAAATCGAATGAAATCCAGTGGCAAAATGGATACCGCCGATTGAAGGTGAAGAAGGGCGACGCTTGCAATCGATACCGCCGATCGAAAACAACAAAATCGATAGAAACAGCAAAATCGTGTGAAATCCAGTGACAAAATGGATACCGCCGATTGAAGGTGAAGAAGGGCGACGCTTGCAATAGATATCGCCGATCGAAAACAGCAAAATCGATAGAAACAGCAAAATCGTGTGAAATCCARTGACAAAATGGATACCGCCGATTGAAGGGGAAGAAGGGTGACGCTTGCAATCGATACCGCCGATCGAAAACAACAAAATCGTGTGAAACAGCAAAATCGTGTGAA
>NC_037532.1:11191404-11192867 GCF_001531365.2 Cynara cardunculus var. scolymus
ACGCTTGCAATCGATACCACCGATTGAAGGGGAACGATTCGTGAAGTATACGGTGGAAGTGAAGAAGGGTTTTGAGAGGGTAGATAGGTAAAATATTTCTTGTTCCACTTAGTTCCAGGGGGGTAAGGGTGGACAGGCTTGTCCCACCCGTGTTCTAGCTAGTTCTAGTGAGTCCAACATAAGGCCACACCAAACATAGGACAATTGTGTTCTGTCCTGTCCTGTCCCACTCTGTCCAACATACCAAACACACCCTGAAAGATGTAATGTGGAGAAAAAACTATGAGAAAATATGAAATCTGATATGTGAAATCTGAAGGAGAAGGCATTTATGTATAAACTCTGAATTTGCAAAGAAGGTCCTCCAAGTCAGAACTAATTGCTCCGCTACCCTTTATCTTTCCCAAAATGTGATGCGCGCCCCCTTGACTTGATACACAGTCTTTCGCATAATTGCAACTTCAGTCCTTTTATTTTTACACTGTTACACAAGATATACAAAAGTAAAGATTGTTAGTCTTAATAGTAACTTTCAACACTCTGCCTCACCATTGTTGGATCTCGTTCTCGATCTAGATCTTGTTACTGATTTGTTATTATTTTTATTATTTTCTCTATCTTGTTACTAATTTGTTATTATAGATTTGGGTATGTTTTCTAATTTAAGGTTTCATTTAATGATTTGTTTACAGTTTTATCATTTGATCTATAAATATTGTTGTTTTGAGAAATTTGATCTATAACATTCAATTTAAAACCAAGGGTAAATAGTCATTTTTATCATTCAGATGATTATTCAGCATAACAACCGAACAACAACTTATCTATTAACATGCTGACAACTTTATCCATACAGATCTTAACATAAAATAATTACAGTTCCTTAGTTTGTTCATCGTCAAATTTAAACAGGTTCTAACGAAGTCTAATTTTCCTCTTGACTTTTTTAATTTGGAAGACTTTGAGAACAATTTTGAAATCACGTCCTTTTTTGTTTATTTAAAATCGTTGACATGATTAAATTTCTAAAAACTTCATTTTTCTAAAAAAATATCCGAAGACAAATTAAAAAGAGAAATTAGATATTAGTTAAAAACAAGAATATAACTCATGACCTCTCAAAGTGCAACCATTAACTCGCACATTGATTTTAAAACATTTAAGAACACCCCTTAATTTAGCATCTTTTATACCCTAAGAAAATTTTCTATTGCGATTTATCGAGTGAGGGGTAGCACGTTACACCCCCCTCGGCCCTTAGTACATACATCCGCCCCTACAACAAAATGAGTATTTTAAAATGCACATCTGAGTATTTAATTGGACCTCGGTTTATAAGATAAAAAACCGACGTCCTTTATATATATGTTACAATAAATTGCTAGGACGAGGGGTAGCCAACCTAAACAAGATATATATATATATATATATATATATATATATATATATATATATATATATAT
>NC_037532.1:11193782-11196157 GCF_001531365.2 Cynara cardunculus var. scolymus
ATATATATATATATATATGACACTTCTAAAAATTGTTTTATATATGAATTGCTAGTATGACACTTCAAAATTGTTATATTACTTTTTGTCCTTCAAGGTCATGCAACGTCTTAGATGGTATTTATTATAACTAGTCCGTCTAACTTTACTCTAACGACCAACTATAACATCCTTAAGCGGGATATAATTTTATTCCTATGAACTTAAATTCCTATTATATACTTAATTAAAAACGATCGAAGATTGATAGACATACTGAAATAGAATTTTTGATGTAGTTTCTTATAAGAAAATTATGATGTTGGTATCTTTTTTACGATCATTTAGATATTTTGAGAAAATTAAATATCAAACAACTGAAATCTTCTAGAAAGTTAATATAAATATATATATATATATATATATATATAGAGAGAGAGAGAGAGAGAGAGAGAGAGNATATATATATATATATATAGAGAGAGAGAGAGAGAGAGAGAGAGAGGGAGAGAGGTTCAAATGAGAAGCTAAATATTTTGCGAAAATGCGAGAAGTTTCAATATCATATATGATTACACACATGATACACAAGCTTAACCATATATGATATAATAAATGTTGCATTTACAATACATAGACACTTAATCATATATGATTAAAAACATTCAAATGAGTGTAATCATATATGATATTGAAACTTCTAGCATTCTCGCAAACTATTTAACTTCTTGCATGATCCTTCCTCTCTCTATATATATGTGTGTGTGTGTGTGTGTGTGTTTTCGCGTGTATACAAATAACTCTTCAGTATTCATACATCATATAATATTCATTAAGAATATTAATACTATTTTCCATAAATATTTATATATGTTTACGTATGTACAATAACTTTTCAATATCCATATATCAATATGATATTCATCATGAATATATATTTTCATTCTAACATTCATCATGAATATTTATGTGTATATACAAAAAAAATCAGTATACTATTCATCATGAATTTACATATTACTAATCATGAATATACATACTATTTATCACGAATATTTATGTATGATCATATGTATACAATAACTCTCTAGTATCTATAGTAATATGATATTTATAATAAATATTAATTTTCACCATAACATTCATCATGCACATACATATTATTCATGATGAATATACCACAGTTTACACTCTACATACCTTAATTTTTCTTTATTTTTCTTTATTAGGTTCTCGAATGATCTGGATGAGTTCTCGATTTGTCTCGATAGATTTTCTGATCCATCTCGATAGATTTTCCGATCTATCTCGATAAAAGTTAAAGTGGTATGTTATGGTTTTACACAAAAAAACACACACAATAAATTAATCAATAAGTTCTCAATCGATCTTGATGAAAAATAGAGGTGTTATATTATGATTTTAACACACAACCACGCACCAAGTTAATGGATGTGTTCTTGATTAGTCTTGATTGGCCTTGATTGGTGTCAATCGGTCCTGATGGGTTGTCGATCAATCTTGATGTATTCTTCATTGGTCTCGATTGGTTCCTGATCGTCAGATAATAGCTAAAAGTGGTAGCTTATGATTTTACACATACAAACAAATAATAAATCAATCGATAGATTCTCGATAGAAAATGAAGTTGGAAGGTTCTGGTTCAACACACATAAACACATACCAAGTCAATGAATGGATTCTCGACATTTCTAGATTGGTCTCAATGGGTTTTAGATCGGTCTCGATAGTTTCTCGCTCGATCTCGGTGGTTTCTCGATGAGTTCTCGATTGGTCTCAATGTGTGTTAGTTTACGGTGATGAAGAACGTGGTACCTTACGACGTTGAAGAAGGTGATTTCAATTTACGGACTTATGGTGTCGAACTATTTTACGCACTTGAACATGTATAAAGATTTATAATTGATATAGCACATATATACCATTTCACATAGAAAACAGTTAAAACAAAAACAAAACTCTATCAAGATGGATGTCATATCGAAGAGTATGAAATTCTCGTTTTTTATGTAATTTGTTTAATTAAAATATTACTAATTCATAAGATATTTGTTTCAAACTTTAAAGGTATAAAAAATATAATTAAAAAAGAAAATGAACAGCGAAATAAGTTACGTTTGAGATTGAAATTAACTTTATTTTTTACCCTTAATCACCTTAATTAATAATTTTAATAAAAAAATTCTACTTAATGTGAGTTGTTGAATCAAATAAGATGGAGGGTCGAGATCACTCCTCATGTTTACAATAAAAATTGAGTTTGCAATTGAACTTTATCTATACTATATTATAAAGCATTTGGCTAAAACTCTTAAAAACTCTTAAACTCTTAAAACTCTTAAACTCTTAAAACTCTTAAACCCGTTCATCCCTAA
>NC_037532.1:11198067-11199879 GCF_001531365.2 Cynara cardunculus var. scolymus
GCTTCTAGTATATATATATATATATATAGAGAGAGAGAGAGAGAGAGAGAGAGAGAAACGATCAAATTCAAACCACCCAATTTGTACAAACCATCCTCATCCGTCGATTTCATTGTTTAATCTTATGAAAAATTTTCATGAAATTGTTTAATCTTGTGAAAATTGTTTCATATAATACTTTTTTTTGATGAAGTTGTTTCATATATGGCTAAGAAATTTTAATGAAACTGTTTCATGTATTTATCTAAAATTAAAATAATGAAGATGATAATATCTATAATTAACACCCTGCACAATGATTAATAAACCTCTCATAATTACAAAAAATGAACAAGATGAAAAATTATGATTGGTTGAATGAGGTTTATACTGTTTGAACAAATAGCGTGTTTTGCAAAGTAAACCTCCTATATATATATATATATATATATATATATATATAGGGGAGCGATCAAATGAAAATCACTCCAATTTGTAAAAACTGTAAAAACTACTCTCATCCGTCTTAATCTTATAAAAAAATTTCATGAAATTGTTTAATCTTGTGAAATTGTTTCATATAATACTTTTTTTGATGAAGTTGTTTCATATATGGTTATAAAATTGTTTCATATACTACTTAATGAAATTTTAATAAAACTGTTTCATGTATTTCTCTAAAATTAAAATAATGAACATGATAATATTCATGATTTACATCCTTCATAATAAAAATGATTAATTAATCTCTCATAATTACAAAAAAATGAACAAAATGAAAAATTATGATTGATGGAATGAGGTTTTTATGGTTTTTACAAATTGAGTAGTTTTTATTTGATTGTTCATACATATATCAATTAATACATTAATTAAATTATTGTTTATTTAATCTTATTTAATAATAACCGTTTGATGATAAAATGAACAATCAAGATCGGTTCACATAGTTTGTATCATATGGTTGGTTTCTATTTGAACCAGCCCATATATATATATAAAAGATGGTAACCAAATGAAAATTATAAAAAAATTGAGAATCGTGAAAACCAATTAAAATATTTTTGATTTTTGATCCAATAATATTGCAAAAATCTTCCAATTTTGATTCATTAAGGATATAATGGTAATTTTAACTTTATAGTAGTGATGCTTTGTCCTCCACTTGGCCACATGCATCTTTTTTTAAGGTTCAAAATCTAAAATTTAATAAAAAAATAATTTTGGTTTTATAACATATCCAACGAGTTAAAATTGACTTTTGTTAAAACCAAAAAATGGTATTAGCGGAAACTAAGAAGGGATTTATTGAGATTAGTTCATGTAGTGAATTTATCGTTTTATAACTGTTATTATCACGTTTTTTTTTTTTTGAAAAATTGTTTGATCAAATGCAATTTTGTATAAATTATTTATCTTGATTTTAGTAATCTTACACTTTGTAATAATTACGTTGTTTTTATTGTACACATTATGAAACAACATATGGGTAAAGAATTAAGTGTTGTTTCATACTGAGAACAACACATGGGTTAAAACTGAAGTGTAGTTTCATATCGAGAAACAGTATATTGTTGTTTCACTAAGTGAAACCTCATATTGGTCAACATCAAGGTGTTGTTTGTTTTTATAAAAAAAGCCTTTAATACCCTCTGAAGTCTGAATCGGTCAGACCTGAGGGTATTAAGAGTGTTTGTTTTTTTTTTCCATTAAGAGCTTAAAAGCTCTGATTAGGTCTAAATCAATTAGAGTTTACATTTTCACTGAAAAACCTCTTATTTCATTCACTCGTCGCCTACCCGGTTCCTCTCCATTGCTGCGCCTCATTCGATC
>NC_037532.1:11204429-11206684 GCF_001531365.2 Cynara cardunculus var. scolymus
AGACTTCAGCACCACCTCTTAAAATTCAGAAGTGAATTCAGACTTCAGACTTCAGCACCTCTTAAAAAACAAACGCCACCCAAGTGTTCATTACGAAATAAAAGGGTTATTGATGTAAAACAGTAAAATGTTAGCTCACATTGTGAAACAGTACCATATGAAATGATCATGTAGTGTTGCTTCATAATGTGAAAACAAGTGTTGTTGATTTTAAATGCGACGTAAAGTATTTAAAGTTTTGTTTCACAATATGAAACCAAAATAAAAATTAACGTGAAACGGGATGTGAAACACTAAAGTATTGTTTTATATTGTGAAGCAATACAATGTTGTTAATGTAAAACAATGCAACTTTGTTTCACCATGTGAAAAGAGACAAAAAAAATAACGTGAAATCTGATGTGAAATAATAAAGTGTTGTTTCACAAGGTGAAATGACATACGGGTTAAATCATTTTTATTATTTATGTAAAAATTGTAATTTTCAAATAGATGTAAAAAAATAATGATACTTGTGTCAAATTAAAGAAAGTAAAATATTAGTTTTTTATATAATTTTTTTGGTTAAAAAGTTTATTGTAATTTATATATATTTTTGATTTAAAATTTTATTGTAATTAAGGGGGGTTTGGGATTGTTTATTTAAAACAACTTATATTTTTTTGTAAAAGTTTTTATCAATTTTATATGATGTCAAATCGAAATTTTATAAAAAGTGTTTGGATTAGTTTATGACAATACCAAAAAGTAAAAAGCTGATAAATATTTATTTTTTCTTATCCAAACACTAAAAACTCTTTGTTATCGGTATCAGACCGAAATAACTTAATAAGTTAGAAGAGAGTAACTTATCATAAACTCTTTATTACGGTGCCAAACCGATATAAGTATTTTTTTTCCTCATCCAAACACTAAAAACTTCTTACTACCGGCACCACAATGTGATAAGTTAATAAACCCTTTAAAAAAGTAAATCTCAAACTTCCCCGTAATATAATTTTGATAATCCTCATTGTTGAGTTTTTGTTGATTATGGATTGGATATGTCTAGATTGCCCCTTTCAACTTGCCATTTATTTATTAATTAGTTTTGAGTTTCAAAAATATTACAAAAATGTCATCTGTCTTTTATAGTCATAGATTAAATTTAATTAATGATTAAGATTGGTTCTTACGGTCCTCAACATTTTTTTATTTCTCATTTAGTTTAATATATATATATATATATATGTATGTATGTATGTATATATATATATATTTAATTGTTGTTAATATAATATACCATTTTTTGTAAGATTCTCAAATTCAAGTAAATATATTTAATAAATTTAGTCAAATACAGAAATTTTTAAATTTTCTACAATCAATCAAATGCTATAAGTTTGGTCAAGTTTTTTTTTTCTATTATCACGAGATTTTTTATAAAATCAACCATTGAAATTTCTTGGAAGGAAGAGATTACAGTCTCTCTAACTCTCCCTCCATGGACGGTTTCAAACGAGAACATTTTTATTTTATGAAAATATAAAAATATTTCTTTATAATAGTCAATTACATTTGATATTGTAGTCCATCACATATGATACTAAATCAGATACATGGATGATCTTTGATGCGACCTAGGTTGCGGGCCAAGTTGCGTCGTAGACTATTAGGTCTCTTCACGTGTATTATCACATGTAATAAGGGTGCTTTTGATGTGATCTATAATCCATCACATGTATTACTAAATCAAAGAAGCGAACGACCTTTGAACTGACCTAGATCGTGGGTCAAGTCGTCCACACACCATCAGGTCCCCTTATATGTACTATCAAATGTGATAAAGATGTTATCGTGTTCTCGCAAAATAGAGGTGTTCTCGTTTGAACCTTAGTCTATATAATTATTGAAAAGTTAAAATTAAAATGCTAAACATTGTGATAATGTAAGAATGAGAGGTTAAAGGAAAGTTATATGTGAATCATTGATAATATTAATTTGAAAATGCATATGTAGACTCATGTAAAAACATATGCATTTTCAAATAAATTATTTTCAGATTTTTTCAATTATTCACATATGAACATTTTCCTTTGTTATTTTATCACGATATTTAACATTTTTACTTATTAGATGGTTTTGAATCTATATATATATATATATATATATAGAGAGAGAGAGAGAGAGAGAGAGAGCGCGCTTGGTTCAAATACTAACCAATTTTTTTGTGTTAACTATGTTAACCAAGCTCAACCAATCATATTCCATCTTTT
>NC_037532.1:11207043-11212867 GCF_001531365.2 Cynara cardunculus var. scolymus
TTCATATGTCTAATCTTTTTTGTTTGATGTGGTTTGAAGATATATACAAGTTGTTCATATGTCTGACAACTCGTGTATCAAAGATAGATTACTTTTTACCTAAATACCCTTTGATATTTTGTTCACATATATTAATTGAAAATATTAATTTAATAATTAATTTTTAAATATTATTAAATCACAACCGTTTATTATTCAAAATAACGGTCAAGATCGGTTAACAAAGTTAACACGATAATCTTGGTTAACATTTGAACCAGCCCATATATATATATATATATATATATATATATATATATATATAGAGAGAGAGAGATGTTGGTTATTATACAACCCTTGTCATTTGTGCAACCAATACAACTCAATCTCAACCGTCCATTTCATTTGATTAAAATGTGATTTTATAGAAGTTTTAATTATTTTCCTAATATAAAGTAGTAATCATAATTAATGAACCGTATTCATCTTCCATAAATATTTAAATCATAGTAAATGAACTCTAATCGTTTCCATAAATATTTCAATTTATTGGGTTGCATTGGTTGTATAAATGCGATAGGTTGTATCAAATGAAATGAAAACCACCCTCATTTGTGTAAACCATATAAACCAATCTCATTGTGATAACCAGGCTTTCAGACATATTGGGTTAAGGTACATTATGTGTTTATGTGTTAATAAGCATGAATTAATTGGAAGTATGTGATTATGCATGCTAAATTAAATGGATTATATGTGTATGTGGTGTGAATGATTTCTGTCCACATAATTGGAAGCAGCATACAAGCACCTTGGTAAGCAACTTGTATGATGTTGTTGAATGATTTATGTTCACATGATTGGAAGCAACATACAAGCACCTTCGTAAGCAGCTTGTATGATGCTGCTGTTAAGAAGCTTTCTTGACCAAGTATTTGTGTTTGCTTGTCTATGAAGTAATTTCCACCGCCTGTTTTCTAAAAACCACCTATGTGTGGCTATTTAAAGAGAGATGTGGTAAGAATCCTCCCTTACCATTTGCATCTCAAAGAATTTATGTGGAAAGAAGAGTGTGGAATTTTTGTGCAAAAAGTTGATTGATCAAAGACCTTAAAACAGAAGCTGTTTTTAACAGAACCTGTTTCATATTAAAAGTTGTTGTTTGCTGCAGAATCTGTTTTGGAAAGGTGAGTGGTTTTGAAACTAAACTCCTCATGTGTTTGTGGTATAAACTGTTTTGATCTTAATTTGAAAGATGTTAAACTGGTTTCAAACAGCTGTTAAGTTGTTACTGTTTTTWGCTGCTGTTTCTGGGTAACCAKAAGGCAGATGGTGTWTTTTTAAAACAGACTGATCTATGGTTCTGTTTTGAGGATCTAAATRAGTTTAAACAGCCATGATTTATGAACAAGAGTGTTCTTATGGTTCAATCGGGTTTTGAAATATAAACCTGTGGGGGGGAACCAGAATTGCTATTTGGAAAGAACATGAGTGTTCTTATGGTTCAATCAGGTTTTGAAATATAAACCTGTGGGGGGAACTAGATTTTGATGAAACTATGAACAGTTTCACTCTAATAGGAATACTGCAGCCTGTTAGTTGGATGAAATACTTCATATGATTTTCAGGGGAAATAAGGTTGGTCGTGTGTGGTTTGTGATAGTTGTTGCTATGATGGGGATTCTGGATGTAATAAGGATGGTCGTTGTGTGTACATGGGATAACTATTGCTATTATGTCTCTTAGGATACAACAAATTGGTGTTCTCACTTCTTAGTGATTTGAGGATTCAGAGATGTTGTTCTTAATAGAGATGATAGTATTGATGTTATGGATTGGGAAAAATATGGCCCTTGGTCATGGATTTTGGATAAAACTGTTTTGATCATATTGTTGAACCAGAGGTACCACAAAGGCTCTGGGTATACCTGTCAAGGAACCAGAGGGCTTTGGTTGGTATTTATTTTAAAGAACCAGAAGGGTCTGGTTAGTGTTTGAAAACAATGCAAGTGTTTTTGCATAGTCGGTTGTGAGAATCAGAAGCTCTGTATCTGTTAGATACAGAGCTCTGTATCAAAAATTGGTCTATTGCACAGAAGCTCTGTATTTGTTAAATACATAGCTCTGTATTAAAATTGGGTTTTTGGGCAAAGGCTCTGT
This sequence comes from Cynara cardunculus var. scolymus, assembly GCF_001531365.2. NCBI lineage: Eukaryota > Viridiplantae > Streptophyta > Magnoliopsida > Asterales > Asteraceae > Cynara > Cynara cardunculus. The sequence continues at coordinate 11,209,183 of NC_037532.1, forward strand.
ATCCGCTAGATACAGAGCTCTGCTTTTAAAATAAGGCTTCCGCATACAGAGGCTCTGCATCTTCTAAATAAGAGCTCTGTATTAAACTTCCTTTATAAAAGTCATTTTGAGAGTTTTTATACTTGGATTCTTTTTGCGAAAAATAGACCGGAGGAGCTCTTGTTGGTCTTGATTTTAGACTCGAAGCTCTGGATTGAGGAACCAGAGGCTCTTGTTAAACTTAAAGCCTTTTATAAATATTTTGGTTTTGAACCAAAGGTTCGGGATTGAGGAACCAGTTGCTCTGGTCATAAATCTAAAAGAGTTTTCAAATGTCTTTATACTTGGCAAACTTCCTTATAATAGTCCAGAGGGGCTCTGGATGGCCTTGAGCGCTAGTCCGGAGGGGCTCTGGATGGTCTTACGCGCAATTCCAAAAGCTCTGGTTGAGCGTGCATGTATTGTCCAGAAGCTCTGGAAGAGGAACCAGAGGGGCTCTGGACCTCTTGGCGTCAAATTTTCTAAGTGTTGATTTTTGACCAGAGGACCGATGGACCAAAGCAGAATCTGTTTTTATGCCACAATTTGTGATAAAGGTTTTGGTGTTTATCACCTTGCACTGCATGAAAAAGGGGGATCTCACTAGACTATTGTCTAACCCTTATTTTGTGTGTTTCAATTATGTGTGTACAGGTAATACCAGCTATAGTGATAAGGGGAAAGGCATACTATGATTCTATTTTTACTTGCATGCGGGAAGATAGGAACTCATAGGAATTACATTTGCAATAACTTGTATTTTGAATTTTTGTGTTGTGTATTTCGTATTTTAGACTCTTGTATTATGGACCTATGTGGATTTAAAACATGTATTCGATGTATGAAATATGTGTTATATGCAATGTATGGATTTGGGGTTGTTACAGAGTTGGTATCAGAGCCTAGGTTTAAGGGATTTAGGTATTCACTTGCATGATCATACCTAGACTTAAACTATTTCATTGCATGTTAAGGTCCCAAATATAGTTAGCACCATTGGAATAAATATAATAAGTTAAGGGCTCAATATGTAAGGTATTTTTGGGTTACTTCTGGCCAATGTAATTTTGAATTTACAGGTGCATATTTGAACTTGAGTACTCTATTACATTTGGGAATGTGAAAATGTGTTATCTAATTATGGAACTTGCAGATGACTAGCCACTCAAGGAGATCTGAAAGACTAGCTCAGCCTAACCCCGGTGAAACAGAGGATTCTCGTATAGGGATCCCTATCAATGCCTTAGAAAGTAGAGGTAGAAGTAGAAGAGGGGACAGAGGTAGAGGCAGAGGAAGTGGCAGAAGTCAAGCCAGAGAAAGCAACAACCAGACAGAGTTTCCTTTTGAACAGGCAAAATCTATTTCTGGAGGTAACAATCCAGAATTTGTGCCTGAAGAAGAGGTTGTGACCAGGGGTATGTTGGCTAAAGAGATGAGGAAGCTAAGGGAAACCTTGACTTCCATTTTAAGAATGCCTGGCAGATTAGAAACAGGAAGGGTGGAGGAAATTTCTGATGTGCCAGCAACATCTCATGTTAGAGAAGGGGATATAAAGATGTTTCTCACCTGCAAACCCCCAACTTTTTCTGGAGAAAGGGATCCAATAAAAGCATTACAATGGATCAAGGAAATTGAATATGTCTTCAACACTATTAGATGTCCAGAGGCTGATAAAGTCAGATTTGTTGTTGCTATGTTGAAGTCTAATGATGTGTTCTGGTGGGAAGTGGAGTCTTTGGCCAGATCAGATATGCTGCAGAACCTATCCTGGATAGAGTTTGTGAACAGATTTAAAAAGCAATTCTGTCCTAAAACAACAATCAGGCAAATGGAGGAAGATTCCTCAAGCTGGAGCAGGGCTTTGGGGCAGTCAGAGCCTACACAGAAAGGTTTATTGAATTCTCCAAGTTTTCTGAACATTATATTGCTACTGAAGCAAGGAAAGTAGAGAGGTATATTTGGGGACTTAAGCCCTCAATAAGAGAATTGGTGATTGCTATGAATCTTACCACTTTTCCTGCAGCAGTTGATGCTGCAGAAGTTACTGAAAGGAATAAGAATAGGAGTGAGGAAGGGAAGGTTGTAGAAAAGAGGAAATGGGAGGGATCCTGAACTGGCTACAGAGGATCAAAGGATGCTAAATTCTACAAGAAACCAATGCAAAGGCAGATGGAGAGAACCTGCCCAAGATGCAAACAGGTTCATCAAGGTAGCTGTAGACCTGAACCATTGAAATGTTTTAACTATGGAGAAATTGGGCACACCTCAACCTACTGTAGGCAGATCAGAAGGTGTTTCCATTGTAATTCACCAGACCATGTTAAAGACAAGTGTCCACAGCTGAAACCACCACAACTAACTTTGGGAAACAATGCTTCAAACAACAGAGGAAGGCCTGGTGTTAATAGGGGAGGATTTGGTAAAGCTCAAGGCAGATCCTTCCAAATGACTGAAACTGAGGCAGAAGCAGCACCAGGTGTGGTAACAAGTACTTTCTCAATCAACTCAATATGTGCTAAGGTGCTTTTTGATTCAGGTGCAAAATTTTCATTTGTATCTCCTTTATTTGCTAAAAGTGTCTGCATGATCCCAATATTACTTGATAAAAAGCTGATAGTTGAGACTGCAAACAGTCAAGAAACTATAGCTTCTGTATACCAAGATTATGCCATCATTATTGAAGGTTGTAAGCTACCCATCCGTTTGTTCCCTATGCCAATGAAGGAATTTAATGTAGTGGTGGGGATGGACTGGTTAGCCAGTAACCAGACATCCATTTTGTGCAACCAAAAGAGAGTGAAAATAGAGCTTCCAGGCAAAGGAACAGTCATAATAAAGGGTGATCACCAGGATCATCATCCTAGTCTTCTATCAGTATCACAGGCTCACAGTTGTATGAAAAAAGAAGTCCCAAGGATTCTTGGCCTATGTGATTGATACAGTCAGAAATAGCAGAACCAGAATCTATTCTTGTTGTCAAAGAATATCCTGAAGTCTTCCCAAATGATCTGTCTGGTCTTCCACCAGACAGGGATGTGAAATTCAAAATTGAACTCACACCAGGGGCTGCACCCATAGCAAAAGCTCCTTACAGACTAGCCCGCCTGAATTAAAAGAGTTGATGTCTCAGCTAAAGGACTTGCTTGATAAAGGGTTCATAAAGCCAAGTACATCACCATGGGGAACACCAGTTCTGTTTGTAAAGAAGAAGAATGGAACAATGAGGATGTGTATAGACTACAGGGAACACAACAAAGTCATAATCAAAAACAGGTATCCCTTGCCTAGAATTGATGATTTGTTTGATCAACTAGTTGGGGCAAACTTCTTCTCAAAAATCGATCTACGATCTGGTTATTACCAATTGAAAGTCAGAAATGAAGACACACCTAAAACAGCTTTTAGAACAAGGTATGAACATCACGAATTCTTGGTTATGCCATTTGGACTAACCAATGCACCAGCAGCTTTCATGGATCTCATGAATAGAGTGTGTAGAGAATACCTTGACAAATTTGTGATAGTTTTCATTGATGACATCCTTATCTACTCAAAGACTGAGGCAGAGCATACAAAGCATCTGCATTTGATCTTAAGCCTGTTAAAGAGAGAAAAGCTATATGCTAAGTTGTCCAAATGTGAATTCTGGTTAAGAGAAGTACAGTTT
>NC_037532.1:11213117-11257624 GCF_001531365.2 Cynara cardunculus var. scolymus
GAACAGAAGATTTCATTGTCTACAATGATGCATCCAAGTTGGGTTTGGGCTGTGTGTTGATGCAAAAGGGAAAAGTAATAGCCTATGCATCTCGCCAGTTAAAAGATCATGAGAAGCAATATCCAACCCATGATATGGAATTGGCAGCTGTTGTCTTTGCACTAAAGATTTGGAGGCACTACTTGTTGGGGACCAGATGCAAGATATTCACAGACCATAAAAGCATGCAGCATCTGTTTACTCAGAAAGAACTCAACATGAGGCAGAGAAGATGGATTGAATTGGTAAGTGATTATGATTGTGAAATTCTTTACCATCCAGGAAAAGCCAATGTTGTAGCTGATGCTCTAAGCCACAAAGAGAAAAATGGAACTATCAAAGTTGTGGCAATGAGCATAAATCTATCTCTGGACCTTCATAAGGAGATACAGAGATATCAGGCAGAGGCTGTTCAAGTAGATCACATCAAGGCAAAAGGATTGGGAAAGATGCTTGCCAACTTAGAAAAGAATGATCAAGGGTTGTTGTGTTTTCAAAACAGAATCTGGGTGCCATGCCATGGGAATACAAGGAAGATCATTTTGGATGATAGTCACAGGTCTCGTTACTCAATACACCCAGGCACCAATAAAATGCACAAGGATTTGAAAGTGTTCTACTAGTGGCCAAGACTAAAGAGGAGCATAACTGAGTATGTTGAGCAGTGTATGACATGCCTGCAGGTAAAGATTGAACACCAAAAACCTTATGGAAACTTGCAAACCTTAGAAATACCTGTCTGGAAATGGGACCATATAACAATGGACTTCATAATGAAGTTACCCCGAACACCAAAAGGCCTTGATGCAATATGGATAATAGTTGATCGATTGTCCAAGTCTGCACATTTCATGCCTATGAAAGAAAGTTATACTCTTGAGAGGCTGGCTCAACTGTATATTAAGGAAATTGTTACCAGGCATGGAGTTCCATTGTCTATTATTTCAGACAAAGATAGCAGATTCACTTCTAACTTCTGGGGAAGTTTCCAAAAGGCCTTGGTTCTCAAATCCATTTGAGCACAGCATATCACCCACAGACTGATGGGCAAAGTGAAAGAACCATTCAAACTCTGGAGGATATGCTAAGGGCTTGCATAATTGATTTTGGAGGAAGTTGGGAAGATCACCTGCCTTTGATTGAATTTGCATACAATAACAGCTATCATTCCAGCATTAAGGCATCCTCATATGAAGTTCTGTATGGGCGTAAATGTAGAATTCATGTGTGCTGGAATGAAGTAGGTGAAAGGCAGTTAATAGGACCAAAAATTGTGCAAATCACAGCAGAGAAAATTGAGCAGATTAGAGCCAGAATCAAGACTGCTCAAGACAGGCAAAAGAGTTATGATGATCAAAGAAGGAAACCAATTGAATTCTATGTGGGAGATCTGGTAATGTTGAAAGTATCTGCTTGGAAGGGTGTAATGAGGTTTGGGAAGAAAGGCAAGCTCAGTCCAAGATATGTTGGGCCTTTCAAAATTTGCAAAAGAATTGGACCAGTAGCCTACCAGCTAGAGCTACCAAAAGAGCTTAGTCTCATCCACAACACTTTCCATGTCTCCAACTTACGTAAGTGTTTGGCAGAGGCCACCCAAGCCATCTCACTTCCAGATATCAAGTTAGATGAGAAGTTAAACTTCCAAGAGGCACCAGAAGCTATAACTGACAGTAAGGTCAAGACTCTAAGAAATAAAGAAATCAAGCTGGTAAAAATTCAGTGGAGGTTTCATAAGGGTTCTGAAGCAAAATGGGAGTTGGAATCAAAGATGAGAACCCATTATCCTTGGTTGTTTGAAAGGTGAATTCTGGGACAGAATTCTTTTGATGGGGGAATAATGTGATAACCAGGCTTTCAGACATATTGGGTTAACGTACATTATGTGTTTATGTGTTAATAAGCATGAATTAATTGGAAGTATGTGATTATGCATGCTAAATAAAATGGATTATATGTGTATGTGGTGTGAATGATTTATGTCCACATAATTGGAAGCAGCATACAAGCACCTTGGTAAGCARCTTGTATGATGCTGCTGAATGATTTATGTCCACATAATTGGAAGCAGCATACAAGCACCTTGGTAAGCAGCTTGTATGATGCTGCTGTTAAGAAGCCTTTTTGACCAAGTATTTGTGTTTGCTTGTCTATGAAGTAATTTCCACCGCCTGTTTTCTAAAAACCACCTGTGTGTGGCTATTTAAAGAGAGATGTGGTAAGAATCCTCCCTTACCATTTGCATCTCAAAGAATTTTGTGGAAAGAAGAGTGTGGAATTTTTGTGCAAAAAGCTGATTGATCAAAGACCTTAAAACAGAAGCTGTTTTTAACAGAACCTGTTTCATATTAAAAGTTGTTGTTTGCTGCAGAATCTGTTTTGGAAAGGTGAGTGGTTTTGAAACTAAACTCCTCATGTGTTTGTGGTATAAACTATTTTGATCTTAATTTGGAAGATGTTAAACTGGTTTCAAACAGCTGTTAAGTTGTTACTGTTTTTAGCTGCTGTTTCTGGGTAACCAGAAGGCAGATGGTGTTTTTTTAAAACAGACTGATCTATGGTTCTGTTTTGAGGATCTAAATGAGTTTAAACAGCCATGATTTATGAACAAGAGTGTTCTTATGGTTCAATCGGGTTTTGAAATATAAACCTGTGGGGGGGAACCAGAATTGYTRTTTGGAAAGAACATGAGTGTTCTTATGGTTCAATCAGGTTTTGAAATATAAACCTGTGGGGGGAACCAGATTTTGATGAAACTATGAACAGGTTCACTCTAATAGGAATACTGCAGCCAGTTAGTTGGATGAAATACTTCATATGATTTTCAGGGGAAATAATGTTGGTCGTGTGTGGTTTGTGATAGCTGTTGCTATGATGGGGATTCTGGATGTAATAAGGATGGTCGTTGTRTGTGCATGGTATAACTATTGCTATTATGTCTCTTAGGATACAACAGATTGGAGTTCTCACTTCTTAGTGATTTGAGGATTAAGAGATGTTGTTCTTATTAGATATGATAGTATTGATGTTAGGGATTGGGAAAAATATGGCCCTTGGTCATGGATTTTGCATAAAACTGTTTTGATCATACTATTGAACCAGAGGTACCACAAAGGCTCTGGGTATACTTGTCAAGTAACCAGAGGGCTTTGGTTGGTATTTATTTTAAAGAACCAGAAGGGTCTGGTTAGTGTTTGAAAACAATGCAAGTGTTTTTGCATAGTCGGTTGTGAGAATCAGAAGCTCTGTATCTGTTAGATACAGAGCTTTGTATCAAAAATTGGTCTATCGCACAGAAGCTCTGTATTTGTTAAATACATAGCTCTGTATTAAAATTGGGTTTTTGGGCAAAGGCTCTGTATCCGCTAGATACAGAGCTCTGCTTTTAAAATAAGGCTTCCGCATATAGAGGCTCTGCATCTTCTAAATAAGAGCTCTGTATTAAACTTCCTTTATAAAAGTCATTTTGAGAGTTTTTATACTTGGATTCTTTTTACGAAAAATAGACCAGAGGAGCTCTGGTTGGTCTTTTTTTAGACTGGAAGCTCTGGATTGAGGAACCAGAGGCTCTTGTTAAACTTAAAGCCTTTTATAAATATTTTGGTTTTGAACCAGAGGTTCTGGATTGAGGAACTAGAAGCTCTGGTCATAAATCTAAAAGAGTTTTCAAATGTTTTTATACTTGGCGAACTTCCTTATATAGTCCAGAAGGGCTTTGGATGGCCTTGAGCGCTCGTCCGGAGGGGCTCTGGATGGTCTTACGCGCAATTCCAGAAGCTCTAGTTGAGCGTGCATGTATTGTCCAGAAGCTCTGGAAGAGGAACCAGAGGGGCTCTGGACCTCTTGGCGTCAAATTTTCTAAGTGTTGATTTTTGACCAGAGGACCGATGGACCAAAGCAGAATCTATTTTTATGCCACAATTTGTGATAAAGGTTTTGGTGTTTATCACCCTGCAATGCATGAAAAAGGGGGATCTCACTAGACTGTTGTCTAACCCTCATTTTGTGTGTTTCATTTATGTGTGTGCAGGTAATACCAACTATAGTGATAAGGGGAAAGGCATACTATGATTCTATTTTTACTTGTATGCGGGAAGATAGGAACTCATAGGAATTACATTTGCAAGAACTTGTATTTGGAATTTTTGAGTTGTGTATTTCGTATTTTAGACTCTTGTATTATGGACCTATGTGGATTTAAAACATGCATTCGATGTATGAAATATGTGTTATATGCAATGTATGGATTTGGAGGCGTTACACTCATCCATCCATTTTCTTAATCAATGGTCAAGATTAGTTTAGTTTATATTATGAAATTTAAAAAAAAAATGAAAGTTTATTTTTTAATTGGAAAAAGGGCAAAAAGATAAAACATAAATTATCATGATACACTCTCTAATCGACAATTTCCTTGAATCTTCCCCCTTTCATTGCTATCATCCCTTTCAATCAGGAGCATATCTCCAATCGATTAAGAAATATACGCTTACCAAAATTGGTCGATACTGAGTATTTTGAAGAAAAATGGTGGGCAATAATGGAGGTATGAATGTTTTATGAACATAACAATGAAATCGATAGCCATTGAGGAGTTTAACCTGTTTCATTGACAGGTAGGAGGCGAATCAGTCACAGATTAAGGGAGATGCACAGTTTCTCCAAGTTTACTAACAGTGCAGAGAAACCAGTTGAACTTGATGATGAAGGGTTGGACATTGATTTCATTAATATGAAATGGTTTCACTGTTTTCAGTATATGAATCTTACTCTGTGGATGAACCTATTTTCAATATATGAATCTTACTATGTGGATGAACATTTTTAGTACATAAATCTGTTTCACTATTATGATAATGTTTTCGATTCATGAATATGTGTTTTAGTTGTGAATCATTTTTTTAGTATATGAATCTGATTATGTGTATCAAACATTAAACGATTTTATATTTCATTTTCTAAATCCATATAATTCTTAAAACAAATAAAACATATTTAAATTTTAAAAAACTAAATTAAAAAAAAACATTTAACTCTTATCATATTAAACATTTCCTTTATTACGTTTTCTTAATTAACAAAAGTTAATACCTTCCATTATTAATCAAAAACATTGTAAATGACATTTAAACCCTTAATGATTAAATTTAATTAAAAAAAGAGAATTTTCTTATTGGTCGAAATCGGTTTGCATGGTTTTTAAGAATTGAGCAGTTTTCAACGTAGCCTGCCTCTCTCTCTCTCTCTCTCTCTATATATATATATATATATATATATATACATATATATATACATGTATATATACATATATATATATACATATATATATTATATTGGTTATGTCAAATGAGATGTTTATCCTGTATTTGATTATATTTATCTGCAGTTAGTTACACAAATTTAGATATGGAGCTTTAATAAGTTGTACTTACGTACAATATACTTGCAATCTTGAGTTTTAAGTAATATACATTAATAAACAGTATTTTACACATAAAAATTGGTTTTTAATTGTTTTTGTCATATGCTTTATAATATAGTATAGATACTCCTGATTATGAAACTAAGGATACTGATATATCTTGGCAACATTTCGAGTAAAAATCTCTTCCATGTAGCTTGGCAAGGAAATTATAAATAATATTTAAGTATTCTGTTAGGATTCAATAATTATCCTAATTATATTTTAAACTTTTTTATATTTAAAATGAGATGTTTATCCTGTATTTGATTATGTTTATCTGCAGTTATTTAATAGTTACATGAATTCAGATATGAGACTTTAATAAGTTGTACTTACGTACAATCTACTTATAATCTTGAGTTTTAAGTAATATGCATTAATAAACGGTACTTTACGCATAAAAAGTGGTTTTTAAGAGTTTTTGACAAATGCTTTATAATATAGAGTAGATAACTTATTTAAGAAACATCTAAATCTCATCTTTTACCTAAATTCATAGTTAGACTTAATATTCCCCTTTTCTACTTAGTAAATGTCTATTGTAAAATTCGTTGAAGATGTTAAAAAGCTTCATACATATTGACATTATTGTTATCATATATTTTTAAACCAAAAGGTATATGAAATAAATAAAAATTAACATTGGAAGAATGATTCAAGAATAAGTCAAAATTTGAAATTGTCAAAAGTCAATCATTCATCTTTTTGGGGAAATTCAAGTCAAAGTTGACTTAATATTATCGTATTCGCATCTTCAACACATTCCTTCATAAAATTCAAAATAAAGAACTAAAAATCAGAATATTCAAAAAGAATTACATTAAATTCAATAGATTTCCTGTTTTAAAAAATCTAAAATTGATTATAATATTAAAATATCTCATTCATTTGTTAAAATATTATCTATCTATAAGTATTTATTTTCAAAGTTTCTTATTGGTGGTCTCTCAATTGATAATCATTTTCGGGGTATTCTTCATATTTGGAGAAAAAAATCTTTTCCATTTTGAAGATAGTTTCTCGATAAAACTGTTTGCAACACCCCAAGATCACATTTACATATAATCATATATTTCATATATCAAGAAATATAATTTACACATTTGGTCTCATTGTTTATATAAAAGCTACATTACCAAAAGTAGCTACCAAATGTTTTCACAAAATCCCAATACAAAACTTGTATATATAACAAATATTCAAATATAAAAGATAATACATCATCCCAATATCTCATGCAAGTAATTATAAATTCTTCACAATTTTCTCTTCCCCTTGTCGTCCGATTGTGTCTGACCTTTAGGTCTACTGAGAAATTCCTTTTATTATTATTACAGGGTGAAAATCACCAAAACATTTATTATAAAACTCATATTTGTATAAATAACAAATAATAGTGTTTTATTGAACAAACCTCTTTTTGTCGCATCAAGATAATGAGACAACACTCACTTAACGCATCAACCAATAAAATAACTTGTTTATCACATCATATATAACTTGTCGCATCAAACATGTAATTGAGCACATCTGTCGCATCCAACTAGAGATGGCCAAATGGGCCCGACCCGGCCCGTAACCGCCAGAGGACCGGAACCGTGACCAGGACCGGCCCGGGACCGGTATGGACTGGTTGTGGACTGTCGGTTAATGCGATAAACCCATTTTGTCTCATCCAACTAATGCGATAAACTCAACTCAACGCATCAAGCACATACGATAAGCACCCCTTCGTCGCATCACGTTCATGTGACACACTTGTCGCACCTCAAGGATGCGATAAACCAACTCATTGCATCAAAAAGATATGATAACCTCTCTTTGTCATACTGAATACGATAAAAATAAAACTCATCACACCTCAATGATGCAATAACAGTATTTCATGATCAAAGATCGTCATTTCCATAAATTGATTATGTCACCCTTATTCCATTTACCCAGCTCTTGATTATGTCACCCTTATTACAAAAATATACCAAACTCCAAATTATGTCACCCTTATTATCGAGTAATATCAGCTCCTCATTGTACCGCCCTTATAACCAAATAATATCTAGCTCCTGATTATCATTTCCTTATTTCAATCAGATGATAATGTGATATAAAAACCCAAAAAATTATGCTAACAGTAGCATATACACATCATGTATCCACGTATGAAATCTTACGTTTATTTACTCAAAAACATAATAAATGATATTTTCAAAATAAAACTCACCTTAATATTTCACAGAGATGAAGACAAACAACAACAGATATCATATTAAGAATTAAATAATTTGACTTCTACTTCTTCCTCCTCTTTTGGTTTATGTTTCCTCGGTTTATCCCTTTTTCTTCCCACAAACCCAATGAGATAAAACTAATATCTCATCACATATGTATAATTAAATATAAAACTGGTGATGTTTTAAAATAATTTAAGCATATTAACCCAATAAACCTCTCAATTTGCCAACATTTTTTTAAAACAACTCCAAACTTTATAACCGATAACCCAATTATTACATTGTTGGAGCAAAATATTGGCTTAAAATCCGAATTTTCTCCAATTCTCTCTATTTTGAAGAAGCTGTTGGAGATACTATAAAAAATCAGTTCTCCAAACATGCTTTTTATTCAAACTTGGAGTAAATTTTGATGATATTTCTATACTTATTTATAAACTTAATATAATGTAATTAATTTATAAGATTTAATATACTTATTATTGATTAACTGAAAATGTATTCATGTAATGCAGCCTAATACATTTTCATTCCGTCTCTCTCGTTTTATCTTTTGTTGATTATCAATTTTATGTTGTATTTTTCTATAATAATAGGCATTAACATGTTTATTAGTTGTTTTTGTATGTTAAGTTTAAACGTATTAATAAGATATATATATATATATATATGTGTGTGTGTGTGTGTGTGTGTAATAATAACAAGTATTTATAAATATGTTTTGCTAATTATTCACCTTGTAATTGCATCAAAGGGATTTCTCAGTAGATCTCAAGGTCTAACCCTTGTTTTGGTGTTTTGAAAATGTGCATTACAGGTCGGGCACAACAAGATGATAAAGGGAAAGGGAAATTGTGAAGAGTTACATATATGATTGCATGGGATGTTGGGATAGCATATTATCTTTTATGTCTGAATACTTGTTATGTATACAAGTTTTGTATGGGGATTTTGTGAAAAAATTTGGTAGCTACTTTGTAATGTATCTTTTGTAAATATTGTGACCGAATGTGTAAAGTTGTATTTTTTTTTATATATATGCAAATATGATCTTGGGGTGTTACATTGATTCATATAGGAACCCACATGTTGGTATATGAATCAATTAATTTGTTCATATGTGAATCACACGAGTTCATATATGAATAAGTTAACTCAAAATGGACGGTTGTTATACGGTGTCTGACTATCCCTGAGTTCAATTGCTTAAAATCAGGGATAGCATAATCCATAATTCTTCCTTCTTTATAATTTGTAAGATTAATTATATTTGGAACTTGAACTCTTGGTTGATCATTATTTTCAGATTATGCATCATCATTGACATTATCTTGATGTGGTGGTTGTTGCTAAAAAGGGTGTTCTAGTGGATTTCCAAATAGTGGTTGTAGGTTTTGTAGAAAGGCCTGAAATCGTGGTATTTGATCAAAGCCTAGTGGTGGTTGAAGTCGTACATCTTCGACAAGTGGGGGAGGAACGCCATATTAAGAGGGAATAGAGCAAAAAATGCTCTTTGTACCTTCATTCCTTGATGAAATGCTCTCTCAATATCTGGATCGAATTTCTAGAAACTCCTCCCCGTGTATTCGTGGCATACACCACTTCCAAGTGTTTTGAACTGTGTTAGGAAAATCAAATCTTTAATTTTAGTTAAAAGGAGCTTTCACCTTGCCAATCCCCAGCAGCGACCCCAAAAACTTGATATGATCTTTTTACACACCCTCAGACATGGTAAATGAGACCAAAAGCAAGTATACAATTAACCCAATATCGTTTTTCAAGTAATAAATAGGTACAAGTACCAAGTATTGTCCACAAGGATTGGAGTAAAAGTTTATTAAAAGTAGAACAAAAGAAACGGTTTTAGATGACGATTTTGAAGATTTTGTTTTGTTTGAGTTAACATTTACTTAAAATAAACAGTTGATAAGAGAAGCAAGGGTGTAAAACTTGTTGGTGAGACTTAAATACACATTCCAACAGACTAATGTTGTAGCAATGCTACAACATACAGTAGGCTATATTTCTCATTGCACTTTTTTGCTTAGCCATCCACCAATATACTTCTGATGTTATTATCAAGAATAGAGCAAGTGTTAAATGGTGTCTCAAAATATATGGAATGACAAATCTCTATGTCCAAAATCACTCTCTTGAGTTGATTTCATAACATTCAAGCTAGCATCTGTTCTAAGTAGTCCATCTCTGAATCTACTACATTTTAACACTTTAACAAGCTACCAACTCGTCGAAAATTAATTAGTTTGAGAAAATATAAATTACAAATCTCTTTGTCAACAACTTTTTCAAGTCTACTTCTCATATCATTCAATCTGACATGTATGTAGTGGCTTATCTCTAAGACCATTACAGTTTAACACTTTCAAAGAAATCAACTCGTCAAAAAATGTCATTGATTTAATAAAACTTGAAACGAAATAGTGGAATGTTGTTATTGCGAAACAACATCCACTTTTCTTTGGTTTAAAATCTCTCATTTTCATCTCACACTCAAACTAATAAAATTAACTACTCATAACAGAAATAAATTGCAAGAAAATATAAATGACTGAAATTAAACATAATAATAAATAACGAAAATTAAATACTGAAAGTAGATAACAGAATGTAAATAACAAAAATTTAAAGGACATAAATTAAATAACTTAAAATAAAGAGCTTAAATTAAATAACGTAATTTATAGACAGAAATTAAAGGACGAAAATTAAAGAGGGAAAATTTAAAGAGCGCAAAGAACTTGGAAAGAAATTCTTCAAAAGTTACTTTAGACCCAATTTTGATTATTTTCTAAAAGACTAAGGGTTTGTTTGTTTTTTGGTATTAAGAGCTTAATACCACTGAAGTCTGATTCGGTCAGACGTTTGTGGTATTAAGGCTGTTTGTTTTTTTTTGTTCAAATAAGAGCTTATTCCTTTCTTTTTCCTCTGAAATATTAAGTGGTAATATTTTCTCTTAATACCTCTTATCTCACAGCCTGCATCTCACGCCTCCAGTTTTCTCAAGTCGCTCGTCTCTCGATCTTGATCTCTCACAGTTGCTCATCTCACAATCATTCATCTCCCGATCTCGATCTCCCACAATCGCTCTCGATCTCCAACATCGCTCAATCTCAGTCGCTCATCGATCTCCAGCTCTCTCACGCAGTCAATCCCCAAATTGCTCAATCTCACATCAATCGGTCTCTCACAGCTCTTGATCTCGATCTGCTAACCTAAAGTCTTCAAAAAGTATGTCAATTTCTACCTCTTGCTTCATATATATACATGGATTTGTGTTCTTTATATATATATATATATATATATATATATATATATATATGGATCTGTGTTCTTCATATATATACATCTTTAGGTATAATACACCATGAAACATCAACCCGATATGAAATTATGATGGAATGAGACAGTCTTTTTGTAAAATTGTTGACCTTAGTGGATCTGTGTTCTTCATATATATACATCTTTAGGTATAATACACCATGAAACATCTGTTTTGGTGTGTGGTGATTCATAGTAGGGAAGACCATCATCATGCTGATGAAGATGGGCTTACTTGTTTAGTTTTTGCAGACGACCTCTCTTATCTGTAACGAGGGGTTTGTTCTTTAGGAAAATTATTTTCATCTGTTTCAGAAAGAAAGTTTATCAATCTATTCATCTTATTATTGGTTTGATACCTCTCTTTTTCTAGCTCTTTTCTCCTATATATGAGTTATTTTTTTAGTATGATCAAAACAATGAGCAAGGGGATGATGTCAACACAATTAATGCAAAATGAATATTGACTCTAGTTGTTTTAAGACTTTGTTCGTGTTTATATTGATTCAGTTTTCAGACGTGAAAACAAACAGTCCAACTGATTCAGATTTCAGACTTCAAACGTAAAAACAAACAGTCTGACTTATTCTGATTTCAGACTTCAGCACCACCTCTTAAAAATCAGAAGTGAAATCAGATTCAGACTTCAGCACCACTTAAAAAACAAACGCCACCTAACCCAACCTCTATATTTATAAAAAAAACTAGATATGGGGGCAAAGGAGTAATTTAACATAAGCTTGGAGCTTAAGTATCTAAAAACTACAATTAGTCAAAAGTATCAAGTTTACTTTGAAGAATTAGATAAAGTACAAATTACATAGATTAAATAAATGTCCAACCAAGTGATCTTCTAGGAAGCTTCTCAATAAGTCCAAAAAATAAAAAGACGTCTTTAACTATCCTTCCCTTACTCCTTCATTCAAGCTTTTTCAACTTCATTGATGCTGACTCTTAGCTCCATAAAATAAATAAATGGAAAATAAATCAAGAAAATGACTCAAGGTTGGGATATAAAAAGAAAAATTACCTAATTAAAAATAGAAAATGAGTGTTTAAGCGCTAAAATATTAGTATGTATCACTTCTCCTCGACCCCGAACCAGTCGAGGGCGGGGCCTTCATCTCCTACTTATAGAGATCCTCAAGGTTGAAGGTCGGGATGGTACCTTCCATAAACTCCTCCATTTTATCATCATGCGATTCTCTGCACCTTCCAGCGGAGCTGTTGCTTTTACCACACTATCGACATGACATCACCTGAAAAAACGAACAAAAAGAAAATGATAAATCGTGATTATACAATTGTGAAATAAACATACAAAAGACAAGTTACTCATCAAAATATTGATAAAATAACATTATTTCATATTCGTCAACTGAATCATCGTCTATGTCTTCAAATCCTGGTTCATCCTCATTATCTTGATTTCCCGGCACATCGTTGTTATCATCGTCTGATTTGTTGCCACCTTTATCTTTAGTAATGTTATTGAGTACATTAACCTCTCATGTGTCAAGATGAACTAGATTGATGTGATAACTAGGTTATTAATTATAAAGCTCAGGGTTGTTTTGAAAATTGGTGGAAAGCTGAGGGAGTTAAATGTATGTGTTTAAAAGGTTTTTGACTTCCATCACCTATTAATAGTTTTTGTATGTTAATATGAGATAATTATATTATCTCATTGGGATGGTAATTGAGAAGTAGAAGAGAAAAGAAGTCTTACACGTGTATTTGAGCCGAGAACAAAAATAGTCGAAGAAAGAAAGAAAGAAAGAAGTTGAGTCTGTGAATTCTTATACTGGATATTTGTTGTCGATTTTCATCATCATATATTCATTTCTATGGTTATATAAGGTGAGTTTATTTTTCAAACTTTCATCTTATTTTGAGGATTATAATCTTATGGTTCTTTACGTGGGGAATTTATGAAAAACTATTTTTATGCTATGATTAGCATGATTTTGTATTTTGATATGTTAATATCAAATGATGGAATAAAGCTAACATAATCCAGAGAGGTGTATTTTGGTTATAAGAGTGCCATAATCCGAAAAGGTGTATTTTGGTTATAAAGGTGGCATATCAATGAGAGGCGTATTTTGGTTATAAGGGTGCACTACTAGAAAACAAGGTATCAGCGACGGGAAAAATCCCTCGCGGATCAGCGAGGGAAAGGCCAAAAACCAGTTCCCTTGCTGATCTCTCCCTCGCTGATCCGAGCGAATTGCCCAAAAACAATTTCCCTCACTAATTCCTAGCTGATGAAAAAGGCCATAAATCAGTTCCCTCGCTAATTTTTTTAATTAATAACTACAAATTTAATTAATTATGAATTTTTAATTATTGATTATTAAATTATCAATTATTTATTAGAATATTACAAAAACTAATTAATAAACCGAATAAAGCCCATTAGGACTAATAAAACCGAATAAAGCCCATTAAGGTCCATTAAACCAAACAAAGCCTAATAAAACCGAATAACGTCCAATAAAATGGATTAAGGCCCAATAAAACCGAACAAAGCATAATAAAACTGAATAAAGCCAATAAAATGGATTAAGACCCAATAAAACTGAATAAAGCCCATTAAGGCCCAATAAATTCAATAAAGCCCGATAAATGGATTAAGGCCCAATAAAACCGAACAAAACCCAATAAAATGGGTTAAGGCCCAATAAAACCGAATAAAACCCAAATAACACACATACTATCTATACATTCATATATACACATACGTTTAAACATATATACATCATCCGATATATGTATCTTAAACAATATATCAATCCAATCGTGGTTAGCAACCAACACACATCTACACACATCGTGTATACATATGTATATAGCACGGACAAACGGGTACATATACATATAATACATACAACATCATGTAAACACATGTAAATAACACGAACCGATGGGTATATATACATATAACACATACAACATCATGTAAACATATGCATATAACACGGGCTAACGAGTATATATATATAATACATGCACATGTGTACATATAATACACATCGTGATTAGCAACCAAAACATATATATACAAATAACACATATACATGTATACATACGACACCTACACATAAAAATGAGAAAATAGAAATTTAGAAAAATCCCTCGTTGATAAGCGAAGGAATTGACCAAAAATGGATTCCCTCGCTGATCCCTCACAGATCTGCGAGGGATCTGCGAGGGAAAGACCATAAATCAGTTCCCTCACTGATCTGCGAGGGATCAGCGAGGAAATCCATTTTTGGCCAATTCCCTCGCTGATCAGCGAGGGATTTTTATAAATTTCTTATTTTCTCATTTTTATATGTTATATGTACACATTTTTATGTGTAGGTGTCGTATGTATACAAGTATATGTGTTATTTGTGTATATATATATGTTTTGGTTGCTAACCACAATGTGTTATATGTACACATGTGCATATGTTATATGTATATATATTTGTCTCCCCGTGTTATATACATATGTTTACAAGATGTTGTATGTGTTTATATGTATATATACATGTCGGTCCGTGTTATATACATATGTATACATGATGTGTGCTGGTTGCTAACCACGATCGGATCGATGTATATATTGTTTAAGATACATATATCAGATGATGTATATATGTTTAAACATGTGTATATGTGAATGTATAGATAGTATGTGTGTATTATTTGGAATTTACTCGGTTTTATTGGGCCTTAACCGATTTTATTGGGCCTTAATCCATTTATCGGGATTTATTGAGTTTATTGGGCCTTAGTGGGCTTTATTCAGTTTTATTGGGCCTTAATCCATTTTATTGGACTTTTTTCAGTTTTATTAGACTTTGTTCGGTTTTATTGGGCCTTAATCCATTTTATTGGACTTTATTCGGTTTTATTAAGCTTTGTTCGATTTAATGGGCTTTATTTAGTTTTATTGGGCCTTAATTCATTTTCTTGGACTGTGATAACTGGATCTTGGTTATCACCTGAGGTAAATAATATGTGATTATTTGTTATATGTTTTACATGACAGCATGATAAATTTGTATATTTGATCATGTGGGTATGCGAATTTATATGCATAATGTGAAATATATTTATATATATATATATATGTATGTATGTATGTATGTATGCATATAAAACCATTTGTGTGTGTGGTAAGTCAAAATGTATGCATGCATGTGAAAAGGGGGGGGGGGGGGTGTGGCTTAGCCGCCATACCTCTTTTGGAAAGAGGTATAAATAGGGGTTAAGAATCTCCATATATTTCTTCTTACCATTTTTGCTATTTGTTTGAGCGATTTAAAGAGAGAAGAGGTTGACCGGATTCTTTTTGGAGCAAAGTAGATTCAAATTGGTTTCAAAAGAATTTTAAAAGGTGAGTGGTTAATGTTTCCAAAAATGCTTTAAATTGTATGTTTTCTTGAGTTTGATGAATTCACTTGAATTTTATACGGACAAAGAATAAACCGGATCAGAGTTGTGCGATTTAAGTTATAAACCGATGAAGCCTTAAACGATTTAAGACTTAAATCGGGCAAGAGTTGGTCGAATTAGTCCTAAATCGGACAAGGCTTAGGCGATGTAAAGTACAAACCGCTCAAGTATTAAGCGGTTTAGCTTTGAACCGGACATGTCTTAACCGGTTTAAAAGTTGAGGGATATATAAATAAACGACTTGGTAAGTGTTGTTCGGATTAGACTTAAACCGTTCAAGAGTCAAGCGGTTTAGTCTTAAACCGGACAAGTGTTGAGCGATTTATAAATATTGAGTTATGTTAAGTATTTTAAACGGAGAAGTAGGAATACGACTTTGAGGTGGCCGGTTTGTTTAAATCAGACAACATATGAAGGGTTAAATCGGATGACCTTGTATAATGTTGTCCGGATTTGTTATCCGGACAAGATCTGTGATAAGCTAAGTGTTAAATCAGACAAAATATGTGGAGTATTGTCTGGATTTGTTATCCGGACAAGATTTGATCGGATTAAGTTTTGAATGTTATTTTAACAAAGAAGATGGAAATTTTGGAACTGATAAATAATTCCATTGACTACGGTCTATTACATATTGGATTGTTTTATGAAACTTTTTGATAAGGAAATAAGGGTGACATATCAAGGAGAGGTGTACCATGGGATAAGAGTGACATATCAAGGAGAGGTGTACATTTGGATATAAGGGTGGCATTTGTGTGTGTGTATTTCATAATATAACTCTTACTATTATATATCCTTTAAGATTATCGTGATTTGGAATCATTATTTTTTTGTGATTTAAAGATTTAGAATCAGGATTCTTAATGGAAATTGTAGTCGAGATGTTATAAAGAAAGGGATAACAGATTTGGCCCGAAACTGGAATAACCTTATTTTGATCTAAAGGTTTGAAAGTGGCATTACGATAATTGACTAGTATAACCTATTGAGATTTGATGAACTTTTTACACGCAGAGATTGTTGAAAAGTGAAAGGTATTTGTATTATATTCTTATTTGTTCATATATTGCTATATATATATATATATATGAAAAGCTGTTTGGTTTAAAGGATTTGGTGATTATCACCCTGCAATGACTGAATTAGGGTAACTCACTAGACCTTTCGGTCTAACCCTCGTTTTGTGATTTTTAAATATATTTTGCAGGAGGTACAGACTGTAAGGGAAAGAGGAAAATGTGATATTTTCCTATATGTTTATCTGCCTAAGGATTGGATGATGATATGTATAGTTTTGATAGATGAACATTGATTAGTACAATAATTTGTATTTTGAATTTTTGGACCATGTATTTCATACTGGTAGATTCTTGTTTTAGGGGACCTGAATGATGTATAAACATGTATTTTTTGTATGAAGTATGTGTTACATGCAATGTATGGTATGGGGTGTTACATGGACTTTATTCGGTTTATTGGGCCTAATGGGCTTTATTTGGTTTTATTGGATTTTAATGGGGCTTATTGGGCTTTATTCGATTTTATTGGGTTTTAATCCATTTTATGGTCTTATTAGGTTTAATTAGGCCTTAATGGGCTTTATTCGTTTTTAGTTTGTCTTAAATCATTTATTGGGTTTTATTCTTTTTTAGTATGCCTTAATTGGCTTTATTCGGTTTTATTGAGCTTTGTTCGGTTTTATTGGGCTTAATGTGTCTTAATTGGTTTTATTAGGCTTTATTTGGTTTAATGGGCCTTATTAAGCTTTATTCGGTTTTATTGGATGTTTAATCCATTTTATTGGGCTTTATTCAGTTTAATTAGGCTTTATTGGGTTTTATTCGTTCTTATTGTGCCTTAGTTCATTTATCGGGTTTTATTCAATTTTAATTCGTCTTATTGGGCTTTATTAAACTTTATTTGTCTTTATTCAATACAAATTAACTAATATTTAATTATATTTATAAAAAGAATATATTAATAAATATTTAATATGTAACAAATATTTATTAATTATTAATTAATAATTAATAACTAGTTAAATTATTAATTATAGTTATCAAAAAATATATTAATAAATAACAAATGTTTATTAATTAATAATTAATAACTAATTAAATTATTAATTATATTCATCAAAAATATTTTAATAAATTAATAAAATTATTTTTAAAAAAGACTATCACCGACGGAAATTTCCCCTTTACAAAGACTATCCACTTCCAAGTGTTTTAAACTATAATCTTTAAATTGATACAAATTAAATTAACCGCTATAACCCAATAAAGCTAAATAAAACCTTTTAAAACCCAATAGATCCATTACATTCCACTAAAATCCATTAAAGCCAATCTAACCCATTAAAGCGCAACAAACCGAATAAAGCCAATAGATCCATTACAGTCCACTAAGATCCATTGAAACCCAATATAACTCATTAAAGCCCATTAAGTAGATAATTTGCAACTGATGACTTGTCTTTGCTAATTAGCACAAGATAACCTACAAATCTAATATGGTGCTAATTAATGAGGGATCAACGACGGATTAGATTCGTCGTCAATCCCTTGCTAATTAGCAATGAATTGACCTCAAACTTAATCCATCGCTAATCCCTTACCAATAAGTGACAAATAGACCACAAACTTAATCCGTCACTAATTGGTGAGGGATTAGCGATGGATTGGGTTTGTGGCCTATCCATCGTTAATTAGCGGAGAAATATGGCTGTCGCTAATATCCATCGGTAATGCCCTTTTATTAAGTAGTGTATATTACTTGAAAACCCTTCGATTATAAAGAAGTAAAATCAAAACATTTTGTATATATTATGATTTTTTATAAGTATAATATATATAATAATGGGATCAAGTGTTTCGGTTGAAGTCAGCGACTGGGCACCGCCAAAACTCGTGAGACGAAGTTACGGAGACGATGACTCGGTCTTCCCTTCCATTTTTCAAACCTTATTACAAAGTGGGAAGCTAGAAAATGATGCTTTTGGCATTATAAGGAAATCACAACTTAGTTGACTTTTTATCCATTTTCAATCAACAACAACAACAATAAATTGTTTATAATTTTCAAAAAAAAAAATAAATAAATAAAAAAATAACAAATTGTTTGAAAAACACGTATTAATTTTGAAGGACGGTGACTTTTATCAAAAATCAAATTTAACTTTTTTTGTATTGTTAAAATGTTTATGTTGCTTACAAACACTGCATTATTATAACTGATGTATTGCGGATTGTAATTTGTTCGGATTTATCTGATAATAGTCTGAGACATATATCCTTTAAGAAAAAGTTAAAGCACATTTTATCAACAATGATTTTTTGTTTGCAAGCGTAGACTATGTTGCTCTTAAATCCAATATTTGTGGGATTTTTCAATTCTGTACTTAACTTTAAACCAAACGCAAGATTAGAATGAAATTCAATTTCAAAGTCCACCAAATCTTGCAAATCAAATGGTCCATCAGATTTTTATGAGCTATCGATCCAAAATAAGTGTTAATAATGAGAATGACACACAGTTTTAGAAAAACTGTAATTATTACACTTTTAATAAAAGTAAACGATAGTTTTGCTCCTAATAATATATGAAGTAATTAATTTCTGCATCTTATAATTAAGTGTAGAATGGAAAATAATCACTTATTTTCAAAAATGGATGCTCATTCTTTGATAAACTAAAATATAAATTTGGAGAATTATTTTCCAACGAAGAAAGTATTATTATTATTATTTTAAATAATTAATGATAATTTAAAAAATATGATTATATATAATTCGTTTTCAAATAGGTCTTTTTATAAATTAAGCAAGAAATTACAAAAATATAAATACAGGGTGATGCTTTTTTACAAAAGAAAGGAAATATCAGTAGTGGGGATCCAGGATTTTGTTGAGCGAAGGTATTTTTAAGGTGGAACAATAACTTAAAAAATTGTCCGATGTGTTTTTAGCCAAATTCCATCGTTTCGAACAATTTTTTAGGTTTGTAATTGTTGATTAAGAGGGTTATTTTTTCATTTTTCTTGTTGATTTTGATTTACTTTTTTGTTTTTTTGATAGATTTTGAAGAACTTTTTCATTTTTTTTGGTTAATACCCCTTGTATTTTCTAATATTGTAAAGCATCCCTAAAAATTTAACGGATACACCTTTCATATTTCAAATAGAAAATCTACTTGCAAAAATCATTTCACATATTCTATTTCTTTCAAAATATAATGCAAAAAAACATCTTATTAGCTTCATTATACAAAACTTATCAAATGTTTACTATATATAAATTTTAATTAATGATGGTTATTTAAAAATTATTATATTAAATTATGATTTTGTGGTATAAAAATATAATATGGATGATCAAATTAAATTTACTACAAAGTTTGAACAAGAAGCATATTTGGTATCTATTTTTGAAACCCTAATCCACTAGACCACCACCTTAAATATAATTAAGCTTTAGTTTGACTTCACATAAAAGTCAAATCTCTCCAACTAGACCACCACTAGCCATGCATATTATTTTTTAAAATTGATTGAAATATTCAATCTCTCCAACTAAATCCATTTTTAGTTACTTTTGGAACCAAATTCTCATTTTTACCTAACTACGTATCTACGTAAAACCTATGTTTAGATTAAAAAAAACCTTACCCAAATAGGGATCCTTATGTAAATGTGGATTCTTACGGAAATTCGCATAAAGATATTCTCTTTTTTAAAAAAAATTTGAAATCGAGTTTACATGAATGTTCAAAACATTTATGTAAACTCTAACTAAAATGAAAATTTGATGAAAAAACTAAATAAAAAGTAAATTTGGTTGTAAGAATCGATTATTTGGGTCAATTTCTTTTATTTTGACTTTTAATTTATTATTTTATAAATACTTTGATTTAGAAAAGAAGAACGAGGAACACACACACACATATATATATATATATATATATATGTATATATGTGTGTGTGTGTGTGTGTGTGAAAACATATTGTGAAGACGTGCTATAATGCTCATTGTATCATTAGGTATATACAAAACAAAACTGTGAAAACTTAGAAATATACTTACAAACGCGTCTTTAAGGTGTGTCTGTGATGCCGTTACATAAAACCTATCAATTTTCTTTGATATTTTTATACGTTAGAAAACTAGAATATAAAACAAAAGATATATTAAGGTGTACAATTTTTTTGTTGTTGACTTGATAAATCTATTTAATTGTTGGAAAGATTTTCTGTACCAAGAATCAAGGTATTGTTATTTTTGTATATTAAATTACTTTTAAATAATCATTTATAATTGATCGAATAAATTGTAAGTCTCACTAAACTGTAAAAAATCATGTCTTTATTTATACATATAAAAATTTTCAATTAAATAAAAACTAAACTCATTTAAATACTATTTTTTTACTATAATTTGATACCAAATATTGAATTATTAACCATCACAAATTATTAAATAATTATTAGGAAGTAAGTTAAATAAATTACATTAAATGTTTTATTTTAATCTATGTTTTTGATTTAATAGAATAATACTTATATGTTTTATATCTATGCATAAATCGACACTCTTCGTACATTTAATACAGTTTTTAATATTTATAGAATTTTATTAATAACCTATAAAATTATGATAACTTTAAATTTTTTTGTATTATGTGTTATTTTGATATGATTTTTTTTTCTATCAATGCTTTGGATAATTAATGTATTAATTAAAATATATTTGTTCACCATGTCTTAATTTCATAATGTGATTTTTTTTATGAAACAAAAAGTAAAACTAAAAATTACATTCTAAACTGAATGCGTATGAAACAGATATATGCTAATTAATATATTAAATTCTAAGTTTAGATGAGAAAAAATATATATATAAACAATACTTAATAATTAAGTTTGATCTTTGTTATATTTTATTAAATAAAATCAATAAATAAACTCTATGATTTATCTAATATCACAGTATTTAAAGTATTTAGTTAGAAATTAAATATACTTGACTAACAATTATATATATTATAATAAATTTTGTTGTTGGGACAAAATTAGGCAAAATTACTTAAATAAATTTCTTGGCCTCTTACAGTTTACCCATTGGAAAAATGTTTTATAGGATATTTTAAAAAATGTTTCATATAACATTTTACATGAAATTATTCATGAAAAGATTAATATGATAATTTATTATTTTGATCATATTATGAATTGTTCAATTTCGTTCTAAAAAATAATAATATAAGTTGTGAGTTCATCTAGGATGTGTTCGGTACATGGAACAAAACATGACAGAACGTATTATTCTACATTTGGCGCGGCATATGATATGGGGTGTGACTGGTTGGGACAAAAAAACTTTTTATCTATTCCATCAAAATAGGTGGAGCTAGATGAGATAAATATGTGACAACACTAACAAATTATTAATCTAGTCTTGTTGATATAACCCTAATATAATATTTGGTTTAATGATCACAACTGCTTATCGTCATCCCCGCCACCACAGCTAACCACCTCCATCGACTACCAACCACCGCTACCACCTCCTCCACAACTACCACCCTACATCCATGTCTACCAACGTAGACCACCACCATTGGCCACCATCATCCACCATATTCACGTCCTCCTAAACCACCACTACCACCATCGACGATCGAGCACCACCACGACCGCCCATGACAGTCACTACCACCACTAGTGCTCGCCTTCACCACCATCGGATACCTACCACTGTCCATCACCACCTCTACCTTCACCACATCGACCACCACCTCCTCTACCTATGCCACAACTACTTTCACCACTTTCTTATCCACCATTGACGACCGCCAATTCCACCATCGTCCACCATCTTCTCATCCTCCACTACCACTGTCAGCCACCGACCACCACTGCCTTTACCACCACCGACCACCTTCACCTCCGCCACAATCACCACCAGTAACCACCAACATTTAGGGGTAACTTATAAAGCCCAGTGTTGTCCATTCCTAGTCATACCAAAGAAACAATTTGTCCTTTTAGTCCTGTTTGCATACGAAACACTACCTTAAGTTTGTTTAATTTACTTATTGCACTGTCTTCGTATAAAAGACATAATTATATATTGGTCTTATAAACTTGAAAGTCACATTAAATACTCTTTAAAATGGAGAATCAAAAATCAAAATATCTAAATAAATTATATTCAACTCCAACCAATTATAATTGGTATACAAAATCTTATACTGTATACCATCCAATTTTATTAATTTCATACCAACTTTTTTATTTTCTCTTGGTACAAGGTACATGTTGGTACTAATTTGTACCAGCTTCAAGTTACATACTTGCTATTTTGTTTACATTTTGAGTGACATTTTGAGCTTGCAGACAAGATGTGTCATGTTTAAGGGTTTTTATTAGGAAGGAATAAAACTTGCAAATTGCTTAAACAAAGAAATTCAATGCAAAATATTAAAACAAAAAAAACAAAAAAAGAACAAATAAACAATTATTAAATAAGTCGGTATCATGGTACTACCATGATACACTTAGGGGCAGTTTAGTTCGCATAATATTTTTGGACAAAATGGAATCTGTGAAAAGAATTTGACTTTGAAGGAATGATAATGAAATTTTATCATATTTGACAACTTGTTTGGTTGACACTTAAGGAATTGGAATTTGTCTCTTTGATTCACATAATGTAGCTTGGAAATTGGAATAAAATACTGATAAAAGACCAAAATAACAATTTTTAAACAATGATGGTCGGTGGTTGTTCAGGACAGTGATGGTCAATGGTAGATCAGTGGTGGTCGGCGGGTTCAGATCGGTGGTGGTTCAGAATGGTGGTGGTCGAAAGTGGTTCAGAATGGTGGTTCGAATTGGTGGTGGTCGGCATTGGTTAAGAACGGTGGTGGTCAACGGTGGTTCAGGACAATGGTGGTCGACGGTGGTTCAAAAAGGTGGTTTAGGATGGTGGTCAGATCGATGGTGGTTGGTGGTGGTTCAAAACGGTGATGGTTAGCGGTGGCTAAAGATGATGGTTCAAATAAATGGTGGTCATTGTGGTTGGCAGTGGTTCAAAAGGGTGGTGGTCGGCGGTAGTGATCAGTGGTTGTTCAGATTAGCGGTGGTTGGCAGTGGTTCAGATTAACAGTTGTTCAGACAGGTTTTGATCGAAGGTGATTCAGATTGGTGATGGTCAACAGTGGTGATCGACGTTGGTTCAGATCAAATATGAAATATGAGGATAATTTTGTCTTTTTGAGAAAATGGGATGGAAATAATTGAATTTCCTCTCAATTGTGATAGAATGACCAAATCCATGAATAGTGGAATGTGTGTAATTCAATTCCCTTCTATAGGTAAATCAAATGCCTGAATGAAATTTGATCAATGAAATTGATCATTCTAATTCCTTCGAATTCCATCGGAATCCTACAACACAAACGTCCCCTAATAGTTTAGATCCACTTTCAACCATTCATAGTTAGAGGGGTTTTTTTCCCGATAATCATTAACCATAGAAACTCAAATTTAAGTTCGGATAAATTATTGTAGCCTCTCGATTTTTTGTAGACGATGTTATGTGATGAAACATATCAAAGTCGTAAATTTGTTTCCAACATGACGACAATTGAGATATTGACTTCTGTGAAGTATTTTAATTTTCATTTATTAAAAAAAAAAAAAAAAAATATCTTGACTTTTGTAATCGATTTCATACCTATTTCAAGCTTGGAGGGAAGTTGGCCATGCAGACCGCATGTCTTGAATATAAATCTGTTTTCCTAAATTTCCTTAAATATATGTTTTTATTTTATTTATTATTAAATTATTT
This sequence comes from Cynara cardunculus var. scolymus, assembly GCF_001531365.2. Taxonomy (NCBI): domain Eukaryota; kingdom Viridiplantae; phylum Streptophyta; class Magnoliopsida; order Asterales; family Asteraceae; genus Cynara; species Cynara cardunculus. The sequence goes on from NC_037532.1 coordinate 11,237,492, forward strand.
AATTTATCTTTTTGTTTTCGGTCCTCAAAAATAAAGAAAAGTAGTAGCAAATTTTCCAATCTCTGTGTCTCTCGAGTACTATAAATACATGAGAAGGTTACATGAAATCTTCACCATGCACCAACACATTTGATCCTTTATTTTGAAGTAGTTTCATCAGCTGCCATGGCTTCTTCACCTTCTTTCCTCCCACTCATATGTTGCTTGTTCTTATTCAGTGCATCAATGGCTTCAGCTCAATTGACTGCTAACTTCTATAGCCAAACTTGCCCAACTGCTATGTCGATCATTCGAGGTGCTGTTAGCACTGCAATCTCTAGAGAACGTCGCATGGGTGCATCCTTACTTCGTCTTCATTTTCATGATTGTTTTGTTAACGTAAGTTGATCCTCAATTTGACTGCCACTTCATCAACTCCTTTGGAATTTCTTTAAACAAGTATTTGTTGTTAAAATATGTGGAATTCCTTTTGAAACGTTTTTTAAACCAGCTCTGGCAAAGAGAGATTCATAAAAACGTATTTTCATGTTCTTTTTCATATATTATTGAAGCCCAATAAATATTAAAAACACGTGAAAACTAACCGAAACCATCCAATGAGCTTGATTTGAAATTATGATTCAGATATTTTGTTCATGTGTGTATGAGTGTGCTTCATTTTTGAACGTATTTTCGTGTTTTTTTCCACATGGAAAATAATCCCGAACATTTCATATACGAAACAATACTATATGAATAAGTACCGCATTTTTACATATGAAACAATATGGTCCCCGTCTAACCGACTCAAACTAGCCCTGTCACGAAGGGTAGACGGTGTTTCTTTTAATCTTATTTTGAACTTGGGTATGTTAATTTTGCAGTAATTTTTTATTATTTTTTATTATTATTTTGATGTGTTCGATGTACGGAAATAGGGTTGTGATGCATCAGTTCTGCTGGATGATTCTGCCACCATAACTGGGGAGAAAACAGCACGTCCAAATGTGAATTCAATAAGAGGGTTTGAAGTCGTTGATACCATAAAATCTCAGTTGGAAAGAGCATGCCCCGGCGTTGTCTCTTGTGCCGATCTCCTAACTGTTGCCGCCCGAGATGCTACTGTCGCTGTAAGCTCAACATAAATACAAACACTACATATTCTTGACAAGATATATAAACCAAGTTTTTGTTCATTTTCTTATGAACGTGATCCTTTAAATCTTCAGCTTGGTGGGCAAACATGGAATGTGGTTCTTGGAAGAAGGGACTCGACCACTGCGAGTTTAGCTGCGGCTAATTCCGATCTCCCGTCCCCCTTTTTGGATCTCCCCCAGCTAATCTCTGAATTTGGAAACAAAGGTTTCTCTCCACAAGAAATGGTTGCTCTTACTGGTATGTGCACACGAAGAAACTGTTAGAATATTTTGTTCTACAAGCCTACACCAATTTTCACTGATTGTTGTATTATATGTGATACAGGAGCTCATGAGATCGGGCAAGCTAGGTGTGGAGTTTTTAAAGAGCGAATCTACAATGAAACCAACATTGATCCATCTTTTGCATTAGCCATGCAAAGAAATTGCCCTAGAACCGGTGGTGATGGCAATCTGGCTCCTCTTGATAGCACCACTCCAACCGTTTTCGACAACGCTTTCTTCAGAAACTTGGTTAACCGAAGGGGTCTTCTTCATTCCGATCAACAAATCTACAGTGGAGGTTCCACAAACGCTCAGGTCGACCGATATAGGCTCAACTCGGCTGCTTTCTTTACGGACTTCGGCAATGCGATGGTGAAGATGGGAAACCTTAGCCCTCTCACTGGTACTAATGGCCAGATTAGGACCAACTGCAGGAGGCCAAATTAAGTTCAGCCATCAAGAATTGTGTTCCATCGATATAAATTGTATTTTCCCTGGATAACTTGTAAAATTTTTATTTGCTTTTATTAGAATATTATGTAAGTCTTGATTCTCTATAATAATAAATGTTCTCATTTTTTGTTCGTACTTCCTCTCTTCCCAGTTATATATAGTAACAACTAACTTGCTACCAACATCATGCGTTTATCTCTGTCGACCTCAAAATATCCTATCTTAAAGTGTATAATCTTATATTCTATCTTTCGTTATCTTAGAAAAACGTTAGTTTGAATCTAGACATCCTAAATCAATACCTAAATCTCTTAAACTTATGTTCTTATACCAACTTTTCACACCCGAAAAACTGGAAAAAAACGACTAATTAAATTTTTTATAATACATCAATAAATTACAAACCAAATTCTTTCACGAAGTCTAGGTTGTTACAAACACTAACGAAATCTCTCTCTCTTAAACAATAAGGAGAAACGTCCCAATGAGTCAAGGTAGTGTTTGGTTCATAAAATGTTTTTGGATGAAATGAAATTTGTGAGAAGAATTTAATTTTGAAGGAATTAGAATGAAATGTTATCAGGTTTGATCATCTATTTGGTGGTTGACAGATATTGAAATAGAATTTGTTAATGAATTCAAATCTGTCTGTTTGGTTCACAGAATGTAGTTTTGTAATTGGAATGAAATATTGGTAAATGACCCAAAATACCATTTTTTGAAAATTTTAAATATTTTTAAAACTAAAAATACTTTAGTAAATTAATTAGTTAATGTGTAAAACAATATAAAATAAACAACCCAAATATAACCATAAACTAAACGACTTTACTAAATCGATATTAAAATTGTATCAAATAGCTAATTCTTTATCATGTAAAATAGTTAATTCAGTGGTGATTGGAGGTGGTTTAGATCGGCGTTGGTCGACCGTGGTTCAGATTGACGGTGGTCGGCGATGGTTTAGTTGGTGGTGGTTGGCAGTGATTCAGATCGGTAGTGGTCTATGGTGGTTCAGATGGTGATGGTCGGCGGTGGTTCAGATCGGTGGTGGTCCCTGGTGGTTCCGATCGGTGGTGGTCCATGGTGGTTCAGATGGTGTTGGTCGGCAATGGTTCAGACGGGTGGTGGTCCGTGGTGGTTCAGATGGCGGTAGTCGAAAGTGGTTCAAATCGACGGTGGTTCAGATAGGGTGGTTTAGATTAGCAGTGGTCGATTATGGTTCAGATCGGTGGTGGTCTGTAGTTGTTCAGATGACAGTGGTCGATAGTGTTTTAGACCAGAGGTGGTCCACGGTAATTCAGATGGTGATCGGCCGTGGTTTAGATCAACGATGGTTCAGATCGGTGGTGGTATACGATGGTTCAGATTGGTGGTGGTAGGGGTGTTCGTGGTCTGGTTTAGGCGGTTTAACCCCTCAAACCATAAACTAAACCGTAATGGCGGATTATAAAATTTTCAAACCGAGCGGTTTGACATCAAGTGCCAAGACCGGTCAAACCAGACCACGAAAAGGCGGTCTGGTCTGACCGGTTTAGGCGGTTTAGRCCTTTAATGGACTTTAAATATTAAACTTAAAAAACATATATAATTTAAAATTTTAGATTAAATATCCATTTTAACAAAACAAAATATGTAAACAAATAAATGTAATAATTAAGCAGCTCTTGAGTACAAAGTCGAAGCAATCCAAAGTACAAATAAACAAATATATAACATGTTAGAAAACAAACAAATTAACAAAGTTACAACTCTACCGTGAGTATTGAGTAACAAAATCTATGACTTCACAACCTTCAATGGTTAATTTCGTGAGTCTTGAGTTCTTAACCAAACAAAATAGAAGACAAATATAAGTTGGTTGAATCACTTGGTTGATGTCTTAATAATGTGTGCCGAAATCAAACTACGGATTAGAAAGATCAATAGATTAATGGAGTTCTTGAGGGATTTCAAAATTTGGAGACCGTCAATATCAAATGTGTCGATATGTTCAATGGTTTAATGGTTTTAGTCGTCGATTTTGATTATGTTAGATTGTTAGGCTTACGGATATATTTGGGTCATAGTCAATAAGTTAAAAAAAGTTGGGCTTGTTAATATTAATATATATATATATATATATATATATTGGCGGTTCGTTTGGTCCAAACCGTCCAAAAAAGGTTCCAAACTGCAGACCGGACCGGACCGCCTGGTTTTGCTATTTTCCAAACCAGACAGGACCGCTAGACCGCCCAAACCGCCAAAAACGGTTCGGTTTGACTTGGTTCAATCGGTTTGAGCGATCCATCGGTTTTTTTGAACACCCCTAGGTGGTGGTTCAGATCGACGGTGGTCGGCGGTGGTTCAGATCATGATGGTCGACATTGGTTCAGATGACGATGATCGGTGGTGGCTCAGATCGCGATGGTCCGCGGTGGTTTAGATGGCGATGGTCATATTGAGTTTCATGATATTATTGTATATTGGGTTAAGGACATATTTGGTATTATGAATGGTCGGAGGTGTTCGCCGATGGTCATATTGGGTTTTATGAATATTGGGTTAAGTGCTTATTTGTTATTATGAAAATAGAGAATTTCATTCCATCAAAATACCATGTAGTTTGCTAACAAAATGTTAAATTCCTTTATTTGTGAAATTTATAGGATTTCGAATATTTCTTTCGTGAAAAAAATGAACCAAACGAGGGAATGAAATTTGGTCAATGAAATTCAACATTCCAATTCTATCAGATACTTCCAAAATCTGCGAACCAAACGCCCCCTAAGTCTTTAACAAACCCCTAATTACCACTTAACTCTTCTCAAGTGTCGTAGTATCGCCCCACAAGAACCTGATGCACATGCAGAGAAGAAAAATTGTTAGGGTTAAATTCTAATGAGTCCAAGCAATTTTCATTTTTAATATAAAACGATAAAACAAAAAGAATGCTATTTTGATCACGATTCTTCTACTTAAAACATATTTACCGTAAAAGAAACATCTTTGCAAAATCCATCTTTCTTGTAATGAAAACTCATTATCAAAACAATCATTTGATTATGAAACCCAAACCTAAACCCAAATACTCACCCAAAACATGATTACATCATAATACTCAATACCGAATAATGATATCTATAGGTGTTCGATCAACAGTGGATTGTACCTATAATCCATGGAATTTGATTATATCTATAGGTGTTCGATCAAAACATGATTACATCATAATACTCCAACTTGTCCTTCCTACCATCCATTTAAGTTGCATGTCCCTCGATAATGCACCTCTACACTCTCAACCTATACATGTCTTTAAGGAACCTCAAAAACTATATCTTGTCCTATGCCACCATTTGAATTGATATCCCATATAGAGTCACCTCTTACTCACACAACAACATCTGAATTGAAACTTGATGCCCTTTGACCGTCTACTTCTAACATATCTATTGGATCAAACGGTATAAACACTACTTAAACAATGTCGATCATATTTGGTAAGAGATTCCTAGCATCTTCGACATTATAATTGTATCACTTTGCTATCATACCATGAAACTACTACTTATAAAAGGCTTATTTTTACCCTCTTTGGTAGAAAAGCAATGTTTGGGGAACTACAAGCATTAGATAACCACAAACATAGGCATTCGTCCCACTTTCGAAAGATAAGTTGACCATCAATTCACTACTAAAAAAATGGGTTATCACCGACGGATTTTTCTGGCGGAATTTCCGTCGGAAATATTACCGGCAGATCCCAAAAAAGTAAAAAAAAGTCAACTTTTATCCATACCCGCCACAGATCCCCCACAAATCCCCCACTGAATTTTTTGAAAAAAAAAATTAAAATTATTTAAAACGGATTTGTGACGGATTTCCGACAGATTTCCAACGGACTTTTTACTTATTCAAAACCGTCACAAATTAATCCGTCGCAAAATTTGTCTAATTTATTTAAATAAATTAATTAGCGTTAATCAAAAACATTTTCCGACAGAAATAATAAATAAAAATTAAATTTTAAACCTTCATATATATATATATATATATATATATTTATACTCTATATATATCATGTAGGAAAAAAAAAACATTTTTTCCTTTTAAAATTTCCGACGGATTTTGCCGTCGGAAAAACCAGATTTTTTTAGTAGTGATTGGATTACATGATGAAGACCAAGTCGATTGGGTTAAATGACATGAATAAAGCCGTCTAGTGAACAAGGGATTTAATCAGGAGTACAACATTAAGGGCCCGTTTACCTAAATGCATACCCGGTAAGCGTTTAACTTTAGGAGTCAACACTATAATTTATTTTACGGTAAGATTGTAGTACATCAAAATGGTATCGTATGCAACAATTTACCCGGTAAGCACTTACCCGGGTAAGAATCGTCACACTCACTTACCAAGTAAGACTCTCCATCTTTATCGTTGCTCTTACCGGGTAAGATTTTTGACCTTTGCCATGTTCATCCGGTAAGGAAAATTACCCGCTAAACACTTACTGGGTAAGTGTTTAGTAAACGGCCCAACAATCTTTTGTCCTAATTGTTGAGGTTAATTTTGTGTAAAGTCTTCTTGCCTTGGCGGCAAATAATAAGAGAAAAATATATTAGATGGACAAAAAAAAAACCTTTCTCAATTGTGTGTTATCTAAGGTAAAGGTAATAATGTCTTAAAAGTTATTAAACACCTTATACCGTCTCAAAGAAGTTCCATACTTTAGGGTGTCTATCTTGTATATAAATCTATAGGTATACATTATTTTCTTTTCTTCTTGTTCCATGAAATTGACTTTTCAAGGGATATAGTAAAATCTATTGTCATTAACATTTGTCTTCAATAGTTGTTCGTCGATTCCCATCTCCCATCCTCTCTAAAACTAACAACTTACTTTGAACGCATACGTACGGATGACCGATCATTGAGATTGCTTGAGATTTACAGAAAAGCTTCCTTGACCAATTGGGTAGATCAAGAAAACAGCAGTCGCAATTGTAAAAGGAGCTGAATATGCAACAATAATCCAAGGTCGCAGACCCAGATGGAAACTAAGTTCCCACTCATGACCCATGTAACAAGCTACACCAAGTAAGAAGTGTAGAACAATTAATTCTCCGTGTTGTAAGAAAAATCTCTAATTGAATTCAAAGGTCATTGAATGCGACGAATGATCGGCCATACTACCTAGAAAAAAAAGACATTTCCTTAAGCTATGACTAAAACGAAATTATAACATGGAAACGATAACATTATTTTCAAGAATTCTTTTTAGGCATAAAGGATGGTCATTTATATAAGATGTTATTTTTTAGTATATAGATGAGGCTTATAGAACTGTAATTAATACTCTATCTAACACAGAGTGCGACTGATGTAAATCCCCTATTTCAGGTGATATATATATATATATATATATAGCAAAAAACAATGGAATTTCTGCCTGAAGGATGGTCGTGGCTTTCACAAGTCTTTCTATACACTACAAAAAATTGACTTTATAAGATGTCTTAGATTTCTAAACATTCTAATGAAATATTTTATAGGACTTAACAATGGTGTATCGAGAAATTTTGAAGATGGGGGCTAAGAATAAAAAGTGCTCACATGGTTGAAAATGCCCCCTACTTAGATACTGTCATTTTATTTATATATTTGATTAGGGTGATACTCCATAAAAAAAATTCTTTCAAAGGATCCAAGGAACATCATTCAAACTAACAATTATACATCAACTGATAAACCTTAAAGATAAATTAACAACAACAAAATTAACAATTTGACATCAATTAACAAACCCTAACCCTAACAACTATATAAAAAATTAACAATAAAGTTGGGATAAAAATTTATACTGAGGGGTCAAAACATATATATTATTAAAAAAATAAATTTTATAATACAATATTATTGAAACTTTATGGGGGAACCATAGAACCCTACTTGTCACTTTTATAGTATCAAATCAAATAATGTATATCTAAAGTGTTGTGATAGGTTTATAAAAAGGTTTTATAATTTTTTTAACAAATTTTTTTAGTATGATTGTAAAATAAAGTCTCTCGTTAGCTATTTTATACATTGCTACTTGAAAAAGTGTCATATAAACGCAATAATTATAAAAGATGAGTTTATAGGACACTTATTAAAATTGCACTATAAAATAGATAATACAAGACTTTATTTTAAAAACGTACTATAAAGTTTGTTAAAACTTCCAACAACTTCTCATTAATCTATTGTAACACTTTTAAATAGTACATCTGATAGTTTTATCCTATAAACTTAAATTTAGGTTCTACAAAGTATTTTATTAAGACTTAGAGATATTATAAGCATCTTTGAAAATCAATTTTGTTGTAGTTGTATCCAAAGTTGCTTTTACATGTGTAATTTTCATATTTTTCACGCCTTTTGCTATGTTTTTATTGTTTAATGAAGTAATGTTTTTGGCTAACTAGTTCGACACAAACTAACATGTCACTACAATAAAATTATCTTTATAGGACGCTTACAATGTTTAAGTGTCTTAATAAAGTATTTTATAAGTCTTAAATGTATAACTACAAATAATAAATTATAAAATGTCTTATATAAAAGTGTTACAATAAGTGTCACTTTTAATAGTGTCACTCTTGTTCCCTACTCCACCTCACAATCCATTTTCATTCGATCAAACATAGTCATTGTTAACTTAGAATTACAATTTTGACACTTATATTTACTTATATATCATTTATTTTTTTATTTTTTTATTTTACACTTTTGTCATATTAAGATGCATAATTGTATTTTAACTTAAGTACGTTAAAAGAATATGTTTTTTAAACAAATTACACTATTATAATAATCTTATCAATACCTAAAAATGAGTAGACTATTGAATATTTTTTAATTTAATCATATTATTATATGTCATATGCACTACAAAATTATTTCTAATACTTACACTTATATCCTTATAGTTGTTTATTTAATTTATTTTATACATCCATTACTATTTCATTTTTCATGTTACACACTTATCTTATTAACATATATAATCATATAGTAACTAAAATACGTTAAAAAATATGTTTCTTTTTTTATACAAATTAAATCATTATAATCATCTCGTCAATTTCATTAAAACGATTTTAATATTGAATATTTTTTAATTTAATCAAATTATTAAACATCATAAATATGTAAATTATTTTATACCATCATAATTATTTGTTTTATATACCTTACCTATTCATTTCCGTTTCACGCTAATATAATATAATTAACAAACACAATGATATACTAATTAAAATACATTAAAAAAATATGTTTCTTGTTTTTTTACAAATTATATCAATATTATAATTAATTATCTCGTTAATACGTTTAAAATGAGCTCAATATTAAATATTTTTAGATTGATATGGTATCATAATGACATAAATAAAATTAATAATGGTGTAAACTAAAAAAAGTGAAAAGTTAAAAGAAAAGTAAAGAAATTAAATAAATATTTATAAGGGTGTATAAACCGTAAATATTCAAGATTCTTTTTAGATATATGTTTCTTGTTTTTTAGTTTAAAGCTTGTAAGAGCCGAAATAAGTCGGAACAGATCGCCGCTTTCTGACTTAGTTTAGTCACTTGCTGCCACAATGCTTGGTTTATGATTTGGGAGGTCAAACCGTCCAAACAGGACCACGTACAAACATCACTATCTAATACAACTAAAGATAATGTTATTAAACAACAAACAAATATTGAAATTTGATATTATCAAATTCCGGTTTTACATGTATTATCTTAAACGCTAAAATACATTTTATTCTTATATAATACCTTTTGACCTTCGAACTCATGCTACAAATCTAATTTAACTTGTCAAAAAATGGGATGAACGTAAGTTACACGCATAGATATATATAGCAAGTTGACTCTAAAGAAGTCAATTTACATTTATATTTAAATGTGAAGTCTTTGCTAGACAGCTGTTTTTTTTGTCTAAAAGAGATTCTGTTTGCTATAAAGCGTTCACATTTTACACCTAATCTTGTGATATATATCTCTCTTCCAGAAGAAAGTAAAGCATCGATTTCTTAACGTACAATGTGTTCTATTCATGTATATGTATGAAACAGTGACGAATTAATCTATAATTGTTTGACTAGGATTTTGGCTATATTTAAATATAAATTAAATATTTAAGTTACTAAAGATTAATAGACTATTTTTTTTCAAAAGGTCCCAGTCTGCGTCCTGAGGTGTCGATCCTGTATTGGTTTAACGATAGGACTTGAACCTGGGCACCCTGCGACGATAGTTCACGTTTATGACGAGTACTTTGGGCAGCAACAGATTGGCGTGCCCAGAAGGACGTCAACTCTGCTCTCCTAAAGTATGGTTAACTCCTAAAACGTTGAAATTGGTTGATTGTTGGTGCATTTCCAGTTTTTCATTTGGTGATTTTACTAGACAATATATTCACTTCATGTATAAACAAATAAACTCTAAAGTTCAAAGGGTTAACATTAAATATACAAAAACTAACCTACAAAGTTAATCCTAAAGTAACAAATAAACGTTGAAATCAAAAAATTAAGCCTAAGTTAACTATAAACAAATAACCCTAGCTAAAGTTTACATTAAATTTTATTAGAAAAATCAACAACAAACATCAAGTCAAATGTGTATATAATAGAGACTAAGAGGCTGTTTACTAAACGCTTACCGGTAGGTGCTTACCGGGCAATTTTCCTCATCGGACGAACATGGCAAGACCCAAAAATCTTACCTGGTAAGAGCGATGATAAAGATAGAGAGTCTTACCCGGTAAGTAGTGAGGCTGACGACTCTTACCCGGGTAAGCGCTTACCAGATATATTGTTGCATACAATACCATTTTGATATACTACAATTTTACCCAAAAATTAAATTATAGTGTTGACTTCTAACAATAAGTACTTACCGGGTAACCATTTAGGGAAACAACCCCTAAATGTTGGCACACAATTAATGTTAAAAATATTTTTTTTTTATTTGTGTTGACACTAAAATTATAATTAATTTTAAAAACGTTTTATTGTATTTTAACTAATAACTAATTAGTTAATATGATAAGAGTAAATGAAAGTGTAACTAATTTCCTACCATCATCCTTAAGTTCTGTATCGTGGAGGGTTTATTTCTTAATTTTCATTTAAACTTCCACAAAGGTTTTAATGTTTATAGAAGCTCTTATTATGACAATCTCACCATATATATATATATATATATATATATATATATATATCTAGTGACCGAAAGATCTCGTTGGAAAGAGCATAATAAGTAATCTCGACGTTTGCAAGTTCTTCCTCATCCTAATGTTCTTCATCCTTTGGCTAGCTTTTCGAAGGAAGGGATCTCAGGCGTTGTCGGAATTTCAGGAACACGAGGAATGGTGACACTTGGAACAAAAGGTTCATTAAAGAGAAATTTATACAATTTGCTATGGAGTCCTTCCAGAAAACTGAGCATTTGTATCTTCCATTAGGGATACTCTATCATGAACAAGAGTTGAGGGTTTTGTAACAGAGCCTACATTACAAGTAGAAGTGCAGCTTGAATTTGACATGATTACTCTAGGAAGTTCTACATTTGTTCTTCAATTAGAGAGTAATCCACTGATTTGATAGGATTAAGATATTTGCAGAAAATCATCATAATGGGGGCTTTGAACAACTTATGTATATGAACATGAATGATACCACCAACAATTACAGTCATGTACTCGTGTGTGTATTTTAGGTCTGGAAGGACAATCACGTCATTCGAATAACGGGTTGGATATCAGGTTAATTAAAAAAATATTTAAAAAATGTATTATAAATTTGTAAAATAATATCTTTATTAAAAGAAGTTATTATGCTTTTTGTTTGACATATATAAAAACATTATAATAGAGATATAAAAAGTAACTTTTCAAAATAAAAATTACTAGGGGTTGTTTATTCAAACTCTTTTCTGGTAAGCGTTTACCGGTAAAATCAACCATCAAACTTTATTTTACCAGGTAAGATTATAGTTCATGAAAAATGTATAATATGCAATAATGTATCCAGTAAACATTTACTAGGTAAGAGTTGTCATCCTCACTTATCGAGTAATTAGAGTCTTAATCCTTATCATCGCTTGTACCGTGTTAGACTCTTGGCTCTTGTCATGTTTATCCGGTAAATACTTACCGGATAAACGTTTAATAAACAACCCTTAAATTGGGTGATTATGTACATATATCTTATTCTGAAATCATTTTTTGAAGTTTAATTTTAAACTAAAGAAAAAAAATGGATAGAAATTTTTTTTATGTACATCTTACTAATTGAGGGACCTATTCATGTATGAGCGGGAATGTACCTGTTCAACTGAATTTTGTAAGTTCATTTTTTTACATATGAAAAGTACCGTTAAACTCTCAGTGGTGCTATGGATATTAGAAAATACAATGAATATCAACAAAAAAACGTAAAATTTCCCTCGAAATCAACAATAAGAAAACGTAAAAAGTCTATTGAAATCAATCAAAAAATTTGAAAAGATTTTTAAAACCAAATATTTCTAAAATTCGTTCGAAATGGTGGAATTTGCCAAAAAAATACATTGGACGACTTTAAACACGACATTTGATTCATTTTAAAGGTACACCCATTTGGAAAAAATTATGGGTGTGTAATTTCTTATATTAATAATATCATATAAATTTGAAATTGATATGGTTTGGTTAGTAAAACCTAGAGATGCCAGTCAACAAAGCATACCTTTTCCTTTTTCTTTACTTTCATGATTCCCATGTTGAAGTTTCATACGATGACATTGTACTTTCCTGCTCACCGCCTCATTGACCATGCAAAGTCTCTAGATCTGTTTCTCTCTCCAAGCACTATAAATGCATGAAGGATCCATGAAGTATTTCACAACCAAAACCCTAAGTTTTCATCCATGGCGTCATCATCATCTTCTTGCTCTTCTTTTACAGTCATATGTTGCTTGTTGCTGTTCACAGCAATGGCTTCTGCTCAATTAACTGCTAACTTCTATAGCCAAACTTGCCCAACTGCTATGTCCATTATTCGTGGCGGTGTTAGCACTGCAATTGCCAGAGAACGTCGCATGGGTGCATCGTTGCTTCGTCTTCATTTTCATGATTGCTTTGTTAACGTAAGTAATTTTTTTTGTTAACGTAGCTTAACTTTCCGGGCCTTGTGTTTGAGCTTTATTTGTGGGTTTGCTATTCATTGGTCACCGGTTTGAGTTTCATCATAATTAGAGGTTGTCCCTGTTAAAAAGTTAAGGGCCTTATGAGACGCTACAACGAAATTAGGTTTATAGAATGCTATAAATGTATAAACTAATACAGAGTCTTATAAAACTGAAATTTACATGACCAAAAAATTGTGCCATACGTTAAAGTATTATAACAAGTTTACAGGACACTTGTGGATGCATTAACAATACTTTAAGATCAGTTTTGAAATATAACTTATTAGCTTTTTTATATGACACTTTTTGAAAAGTTTCTTATGAATACATTTTTTACAGGACACTTGTTTTTGTAAAACAAATTTTCAAATAATTTCTTATAAAAAAATTACTATGAATCTTCATTTCAAATTATCTTTAAATTGTTTTGATAAAACGCCAAAAAACCATCTTAGCAACTAATCCTAACACATTTACGTAGAACACGTAATTGTTCTATCAGATAAACTTAGGTTTTCTAAATCAGTTTATTAGAGCATTTAAACATTTTTGACATTGTAGAAACCTGATTTAGTCGAATACGGACAAACTGGTGGTCTAGACACCCACAATAATTAAAAACTATGTGTATTAAGTTTGTTCTTTTCAGGGGTTTGAAGTTTTATTGGAGATCAATAATATGTTTGTTTGATGTGATTTTAATTATGAACACAGGGATGTGATGCATCAGTTTTGCTTGATGATTCTGCTACCATAACAGGGGAGAAAACAGCTGGACCAAATGTGAATTCTATTAGAGGATTTGAAGTCGTTGATACCATTAAATCGCAATTGGAGTCATCATGTCCCGGTGTTGTCTCGTGTGCTGATCTCCTAGCTGTAGCAGCACGAGACGCGACTGTCCAAGTAAGCAAAACATCAAACTATATCTTATTCGTTTCTCATCGTATTTGGATGTATGGCTAAATGCATTGAAATACAACGGAGTTTGTCTTAGTTCACATTTAGTGTAACAAATAATTTTTTTCCCAATCAATGTAACAAAGTTTATTTTCTTAATTGTGTACTCGTTTAGACCTTGTTGATCTTGTAACATTGATTTGATGACGTTGATATCAAGTTTATTGTCTCATTCGATGTAACCCTTTATAAAAAAAAGGGTTAACCTTTCGTAAATGAGTATTGACGTCATTACATGTTACAAGATCAATATGTTATCAATCAAAATGGGTACAAAATAATAAAATTTGAAACTTTGTTAAAGTGATTACGAAGGAAAACTATTCGTTACACTAAATGGAAACTAAACCCTTCGTAGACGAGTATTCACGTCAAAAAATGTTACAAGATCAGTAGGTTACAGATAAAAGAGGTACAAAGTATCAAATTTCAAATTTTTTTGATAGAGTGATTAAGAAAAATTATTGGCAACACTAAATAGGAACTAAACCTTTCGTAGTTATATTCACGTCATCACATGTTACAAGATCTGTAGGTAACGATCAAAATGGATATGAAATAGCAAAATTAATTATTCGTGGCGCTAAATATATGAAATTTCGAATTTTCAGCTTGGTGGTCAAACATGGAATGTTGTTTTAGGAAGAAGGGATTCAACTACTGCAAGTTTATCTGCTGCCAACACTGATCTCCCTTCACCGTTCTTGAATCTCCCTCAGTTGATTTCTGAGTTCGCAAACAAAGGTTTCTCGGCCCAGGAAATGGTTGCACTCACTGGTAATTGTTTGATTCACATATGAATTTCAGTTGGTCTGTTTGATGTATTTTATTGATGATCTAGGATTAATTTGCTAATTCATATATGAATTCATTGTAAAAGTTATTATCGTTTGGCTTCTTCTCAATCCGTTTTTCTTTCTCCTATATATTAATTCATGAGGTAAAATGTCTAACCAATTAATTACCAAGCTGGGTGATCATACTGTTTAAAATCTTTATACAGGAGCTCATGAAATCGGCCAGGCTAGATGCGGAGTGTTCAAAGAGCGAATCTACAATGAAACCAACATCGATCCATCTTTCGCATTAGCCATGCAAAGAAATTGCCCTAGAACTGGAGGTGATGCTAATCTGGCTCCTCTTGATAGCACCACCCCAACAGTTTTCGACAACGCTTTCTTTAGAAACTTGGTTAACCGAAGGGGTCTTCTTCATTCCGATCAACAAATCTACAGTGGAGGTTCCACAAATGCGCAGGTCGACCGATACAGGCTCAACTCGGCTGCTTTTTTTAGGGACTTCGCCAATGCGATGGTGAAGATGGGAAACCTTTCCCCACTCACGGGTACCAATGGCCAGATTAGGACCAACTGTAGGAGGCCAAACTAAGTCCATGCCTTAATTTTGAACACAATATCAGTGAAAGTTGTATCTTCATAATAAACTTTAGGCATGTTTGATTCATTATAATGATGTAAACGTAATATTGATCAACTACAATAAAATGGTATTTTCATCTTCTTTTGTGTTGGCATTATTTTGTGGAAACACAAAGGATCGAAAACGGCTCAGGGTTCACTACAAGAGAAAGGGGTTTTAGAGAAGGAAGTTTTAGAGAAAGATTTCAATGTGTATCTAAAGGTGACCTTTAGGGAAGAAATTACTTGGCAAAAATGAAAGTTGTAAGAGAAGGTAAAATGACTTTTAGAGAAGAATTTTGAACCAAATAATATGCTATGGAAATCGTCCCTAAATCTTTTAGAGACGTTTTTATGTAAAACGTCTCTAAAAGTTGAATCAGAAGTTTAGCAACGCTTTTAAAACCGTCTCTAAAGGATAAAATATTTTATTTTTAAATTAAACAAAAAGTTTTTATTACTATTCTGTACTTTTTTTAAATGTATCTAAAAGGGTTTTTATTTTTTAATAAATCAACCTTATGGGTGTGTTTGGTACGTAGACCAGGTGAGACGGGACGAGACAAAAATAAATAGCGTCATATTTGGCATGCCATTGGACAAAAATAAGGTTGGACAGGATAACATGGGACAAAAATGAGTTTTCTTGGGACTATTCTTACGTTTTTTTTTTGTTCCACCAAAAAAGATGAAACAACATGGAACTAAATCCTGAGATTACAATTTTACCCTTGTTAAATCACATAATATATAAAACCTAATTATAAACTCCATCGCCTCCCGTCCTTCTTCATCTTGCAGCTTGATTATGGCCTCCATCTTCCACGAACTCCAAATCGATTCCACACTCGAACTTCGACGAGCTCGAACTTGATTCCAGATTCGGGTAAAATTTCTTCTCTATCTTCCATGATTGTCGATTTCTCCATACTTTCCTGCACCAAATCGATTTCACGAACTCGATTCCACGAACTCCAACTTCCACCAAATCGATTTCTCCATACTTTCCATGGTTGTCGATTTCACGAACTCCNACCAAATCGATTTCTCCATACTTTCCATGGTTGTCGATTTCACGAACTCCAACTTCCACCAAATCGATTTCACGAACTCGATTCCACGAACTCCAGCTTCCACCAAATCGATTTCACGAACTCGATTCCACGAACTCCAGCTTCCACCAAATCGATTTCACGAACTCGATTCCATGAACTCCAGCTTCCACCAAATCGATTTATCCATACTTTCCATGGTTGTCGATTTCAAGAACTTCAGCTTCCACCAAATCGATTTCACAAACTCTATTCCACAAACTCGAAATCAGTTTTCGAATCGATTGGCTACTGTTGCTTTCTTTGTGATTTTGATTGGCTACTATTGTTTGAGAGTCGATTGTGTTTGTTTCATTGATCTGTAAACTATAACTATTAACTTATGATGGAATTGAATTATTTGTTTTCGAAATCGACATGGATGTTGATGTAACACAGAATGATGGAGTTTTTCACAAGATATTATGCTCTTAATATAATATATGATAAACTTGAATAAGTAACAGAGGCAACCTGGGGGTGCTGGAACAACTACTTTGCCAAAAAAGTAGATGATTTGTTGGCCTCTCATCCCTGTTGGAAGTAGATGATTTGTTGGTGATGGTGTTGCACAATGGGCCTTGTGGTGGCTCCATGATACCTCAAAAACATCACATTAATCCTCAAAGCTGTAACTACTTTTTGGAAGTCATCTTTAGACATGGTTTTGCTAAAATATGAAGGGTCACCCATCTCTGATGAACCTTGGTTAACAGCATTAGACTAGAAAGTCATTCAATAGCGAGTTTCAAAGAGGTACGAAGTTCAAGGACTCTGTTTGATCAGCTTTGGTTTAGTGAGTGCACATCAAATATGTGGGAAAAGATGAAAGCATATAAGTAAATGAAAAGCTAAGTTAAGCCTTGGAACATCTATTAGCTAGGGAATTTCAGTGTTAATAAGTAGCATGATGACCGTGGATCAACATGTTCAACAAAGAACTCTCATATGTAATTCCTTTTTCTGAAGTACATAATATTTATATACAGCAAATTAACAAATAAATTTCTACTCACATGTGACCTTATTATGATTATATTGTAAAATTAGGTTTATATTCTATTTTCAATTGTGGATACTTCTCTGCGTTGTTTCTATCTATTTGTACATTTTCTAAGGCAAGCGTATGAACAATGGTTGTGCTTGGTTTTCTGCAGGCCAAAGCCTATCTCAAGAGTGAAAAAGATATCAAGTTGGGGGGATTGAAAAGCACCAGAGACTGGAAATTTGGAATATTGTGCTAACTCAGCTTATGTGAAGATTATTCTTTTGGTATTCAATGATACTACATAGTGTGTAGATTCCAAAATCATTGGCAATACAACTATAAAGATTTATGAAATATCATCGGGTTACGGTTACCTAAGAAAGATGATGTTGCTCACAAAACTGACTTTGATGAAGAACTTACCTCTACACAGGTTATCATGAATTTGGGATACTTGGGCAATCTAACTAACTTGATTAAGTTTAGAAGAAAGAATATGCCACCAATTTGATACCATTTATTCTCCATTGTTAATAGATGTTTAATTGGCAAGACTAGAAGCTAAGATAAAGGAAACTTCAGATTGTTGTCAATTTTTATTGGCATTGCTAGGTACAAACACTATGACTACGGGTTCTTATTATGGGAAAACATCAGAGAATATTCCATATCAAATATTCTAGCTTATGGTGATTTAGAATATCTTACAAGAGGATGATTCGATAGACAAAAGAGTTGGAGAGCCTACTGCCCCGTTGTATTACTTGGATTCTCTGAGGCCATCAACTCCCTATTCTGAATTTCAAAGACATAAGGTACTGACTCCAACACTAAGAACTTATGTTGATTACAGTGACATTTTAATTAAATATTGTGCTTAAATGGGTTTATCTACACCTATAAACCCAACTCAAAAAGACCAACCAGAGAGAAAGAGAGGTGATGGGTCTAGTCATAGGGGAGTGGGGGAGGAAACTCAATTACTTGAGCAACCTCATAGTGATGAGAGGGAAACGAAATAGAGAGAGGTGAGGGGTCTAGTCATAGGGAAGTGGGGGAGGAAACTCAATTACTTGAGCAACCTCAAAGTGATGACCGTGGATCAACATGTTAAACAAAGAACTCTCATATGTAATTCCTTTTTTTGAAGTACTTTTTTTAAATTTATGTTATTGTGAAAAGTAATTTATATGTGACCTGATGGTCAATCCTGATAGAGTTTGTTAACTATGGAATCGTGTACCATATATGCTTGTTAACAGGTCGGATAGAGAATTCTTATACGAGATCCTGAGCGAGGTTATCAAAGCAGGTGCAATAACTATTGACATCGCTGATACCGTTGGCTATTGTTTGCCTCGTGAGTTTGGACAACTCGTTGCTGACATAAAAGCCAACACTCCTGGCATTGAGAATGTCGTTTGTGCTATACATTGCCAATAATGATCTAGGACTGGCTGTTGCCAATACTATAGAGGTATATACAATAGTTATTTTTTTAGTTTGCCTATGATCAACTGTAGTATGCTGACGTTTGTGGAAGATTCCAGGGGATTTCTTCAGGTGCAACACAAGTATATGTAACAATAAACGGATCGGAGAGAGAGCTGGTAATGCTTCTTTGGAAGAGGTGAGTATTATGCTTCAGTTCTTGTAGATAATAATCACTTGAAGATGGTGCATGATTCTGTTTGACATTTGTATCAAAAGATTGAAAAGGGTGGTTTTCCCTATTATTTGTTTTTGAACTCCATTATCTAGTCTTTATCATGAATATATTGATGGATGTCTCTCATGACTGTTTGGTGAACATATATATATATATATATATATATATATATGAAATGCAAAGGAGAGTTATTGGGTGGTAATGATTGTTGGTGCTAATGCTTTTTCCCATGAAAGTGGCATCCATCAGGTTGGACTCCATTTTTAGTTTAATTGTATAACGAACATATCCTGTGGTCTAATAATGATCATGGCTTGATATTCTGCTCAATTTAGAGTCTAGTCATGTGACTTGTTCTGATTATATTCAATTAACCTAGTTTACTGTTTTGTAGGACGAAATGCTAAAGAACAAAAGCACATATGAAATAATGTCTTCAGGAGAAAGAATACAAACCTGTTTGATTCAACCACGGTTAGTTTTTTTATTTTAATGTAAAACCTATATTTCCAGCTGTTTGTTGTATCATTTATCTATCTTCCAATAATTTTAAATTGTTTCCCTTATGTTTGAGTTATTTTGTTTGTCTTTTTATGTGGTTTTCAAATGATATAGGAGACTGTTTTGAGTGACATGAAGAATTTGGATGTTATTGGTGAGACCCAGCCGTGTAACAATGTTACTCCAACCACTACACGTAAAAGAAAGTTCCAAGTTTTTCATCTTCATTAACTGTTCAAGACTAACGTTCGGAGACTCAAGATCGTTAAACATGCTATGATGATTTTGGATTTTTTTTTGTTGATAAATTTAGACGATATATGAACTAGTTGAATATTAAATTTGGATGGTTCTTATATATATTAAATTGTTTTGAGATTATTATTAATTTGTTCCTGATTAATTTAATATTATTTATTAGTTTAATTTTTTTAT
>NC_037532.1:11257986-11259907 GCF_001531365.2 Cynara cardunculus var. scolymus
ACTTTTAGAGAAGCTTTGAATAAAAAGTTGACTAACCTTTAGAGAAGTTTTGGACGTGTATCTAAAGCCTCAAATAAGCGTCTCTAAAGGCTAACAAAAATGCACCCTCCGAAAACCCTCTCTAAAACCTTCACCTACCGTTACATAGAGAAACTCTTTGACAAAATTGAAAAATTTATCTAAAGGCTTTAGATAAGCTTTTAAGACTTTTAAGTATAAAACAATACCTTCTCTGAAGGTCATTTTTCTTTTAGTAGTTTGTCAAATTATTATAAAAAAACTCTCAGGGAGTTCGATTTGATGAAGTGAATTTGATAGATTTAGATTTCGTCAAAAGATTTGGAGTTTTTGGTTTGTCTGGTTTGTAGAACTTGGAATGACATTGAATTTCATTATTTATACATAATTTATAAAAACAAATTATAAGTAATTTTAAAAACAATTAAATTATTTTTTATTAATTGATTATTTTTTATTAAGTGTAAAATTTTAGTGTAAATAGAGTCAAAAATTAATTCAATTCCCTACTAAAAAACTTCAAATTTTATGGAGTATTCTCCCAAATTAGAAGGGGTTAATACTTACTTTTATTTAATGGTGTTTATCAGTTGGTTTTCAGTTAGTTTTATGGAGTTCAAACATAGAGTTCTAATAAAGTGTATACTTGAGCTTTAAAAGATTTTAATAAAAGCATGAAGAAAATGCTAGAAAACTTAAGACATTTAGCGGCGGGAAAAGCTACCGGCCAATCACCGGCGAATATGCATTGTCACAAAATGTCTCACTAGTGATCCGTTTTATCCACGGATTACCAATGACGGGATAATCATCGACGGATTTGGTCCTACTCTAAATCCGTCAATGATTTTTTTAATTTTAATTAAAATACCTTAATTAAAACTTAATTAATTAATTCGACAGATTAAATCAGGGGAAAATGTATTTGACAATAATTCGTTGCTCATTTATTAATTCAATTATTTAATTAATAATTAAGATATATATATATATATATATATAAATAGTAAAATAAAATCAGCGACATATATATTTGCTGGGAATCCACCACTGATTTAATAAACTACCGTCATATTTTCACTCCAGAAATGGTCTGGTATCTAAAGATTTATTTTTTTATTTATTTTACCTCTAGTAGACGACGCATACAAATGAAAACCTAATATCATGTATTCAATTGAAAACGAAAAAAATGTTCGGGTTAAACATAAAAATTATAATTAAATTAAAAAAATTGTTTTTAAACTATGTCCAACAAACTAATCATACCAAGAACTACCCGGTGGAAACTGCTACTTCACGATTATGGCGATAAATTCTCACATCTCATTCCTCCTCCTCTTTATTGCTTCCACCCTTCCCTCGTCTCACTTCTTGAACTCTTCAACATGGGTCTCAAACTTCAATCTACAAATATAAGGCAACAAAAACAAAAGTAATATCAACTAATATTAGAATTAACATTGAAGCAAGTAAATAGTACAAAACCATGGATAAACAAACGAGCTATAAGAGGCCACGCTACGACACGACCACTTTCGACACATCTTGGATCTACTTTTGTACCCGAAGCTGATAACACTACAAAAATGCAGAGTATCAGCGAGGGAAAATTCCCTCGCTGAAAGGGCAATCCGTCGCTGATACTCCGTCGGTCAAATAGTCATAGGTAATGCTATCAGCGACGGAAATATCAGCGACGGATCTGCGACGGATTTTTTAGCGACGAATTTGCGAGGGAACTTTCAGCGACGTATTTGCGAGGGAATTTCAGCGACGAATTTGCGAGGGAAGTTTCAGCGACGGATTTGCGAGGGAAGTTTCAGCGACGGATTTGCGAGGGAACTTTCAGCGACGGATCTGCGAGGGAACTTTCAGCGACGGATCTGCGAGGGAACTTTCA
>NC_037532.1:11260307-11261587 GCF_001531365.2 Cynara cardunculus var. scolymus
GCAATTTTAGTAATGAGAAAGTTTATAACAATATAACCAACGTACCTCCGCTCTTGACTCGTATGATGACCCGCTACTGCTACATCTACCCGTCATAGCATAAGAGGGATCCTAGGTGGTCCTGAAACCAAATATTCGGCCTTTCCTCCGTCCTCCGTCCTCCGACACTTTGCTCCCAAAGAGATGCCTCATCAGGGAGAGGGCTGTCGGTACTRGATTGTGACTCACCCCTAAGCGATTGAAATCGCTCCTATGGTTCACCAAAACAAAAACGGGTGAGGTTATGTATGTAGATATTTCAGCAGCATAACGACTGTAAATCAAACATAACCAATGATCGCATTTAACAACTAAGCATTCTAATAATACCAATGTTCGAAGTTGCATTCTCAACCTACTTACTTAGCCTAACGTCTGCCCAACAATGGCAGCCCAAACTAATAGCATCACTAGGTTTATTGAAATATATTACCTTAAACCTACCATACGTATCTATTAACCAAAGTAATGGTTTTAGAAAACTTACATGATACCTAGCAGCTTTCGGGYAACTGAACTGAGGAGGATCGGTAGGCGGTTCGGACGAACCTTGATCGAACTTCCGGTTCGTGTAGTGAGTGCGCTCAAACACCTCAGTAGCAGTAGGCTCACGACCCATTACTTGTGCCAACATTAGACAATTATGTTAAGTTATTACTAACATAAAGAACGAATTACATTTTCAAAAAAAATTAGATACTCACCATCCTGTCTCGATGTTGTGCCGTACTAATCGATCCCCCAGTGTGTCTGGACGACACCCCCTCAAACTCGGTGTTCCGATTGGCCCGATTGATCCTGGATTTCCTTTTCCAAGCCTCGGTATTCCAGACCTGTTAAAAACAGAGCACATATATAAGGCGAAAGGCGGTACACATGCATACTGTGTCAATCATCTGTAGCCAAAACCTGTCTGGTATCCATATGGGATGGTGTAATCTAATCCATGAGAAGTCCTCACCATCTCATTGTTGATCACCAGGATAGGCCTGTGCCATGGCCCAATCACGTGCAGAGCTCATCCAGTCAGAGTACCTGTTGTGCATGGTTTTGGTCCATAAATCATGAACCGTGTCATCCAGCTCAGGTTCCCACTGGAACTTAGCCTATACACACAATGTTTGTATAAATGTAAAAACAATAACCTTRTATGTATAATTATATTAAAATGTTACACCAACCCTAAAGCGCTGGAACATCAAGTCACGTGCTTCCTGAGGTACTTCCTTCCATCTATGCCA
>NC_037532.1:11261827-11294297 GCF_001531365.2 Cynara cardunculus var. scolymus
GGGTCGCCATGGCCTCCTCTTGCTCATCTAAACCGCGAAAAGCGGTGTCCGAAAACTCTACAATGTCATCGGCGCGGGCAGAATTGCTACCCCTACCAGACATGGGGCTGCCACGACTCCCATGACGGATATGACAACTGCCCACCAATCTTTCAAATCCTTTGTCATCGAAGGATATGAAGTATAATAGACTTGTTCTGCCTGTGATGCTAGAACGAACGGGTCGTCGGATCCAAGTCTAGACTTATATTTGATATCTACCAAATTGTGTTTAGGGTCAACTCTAACCCCCGAGGCAGTATCAAACCAAGTGCATTTGAACATGACAACCACCTATCGCACTGAGCCATAATACTCCACCTCTATAACTTCATCTAACATTCCATAGAAGTCAGACTCACACTCATCATAACAGGCCCCCCTTACACATATACCACTATTATGGTAACTCGACCAGATCCATGGGTCACTGTATGGAACTTGTAATCATTCACAAAGTATCCCTGATGCATGGTGGCATAACGGCCTGGTCTGCGTGCTAGGGATTTTAATTGTTCATTTGAGTCGTTTAACTCGAACATGACCTATAAAAGAAGGTCACACGTAAGAACCACATAACGTACGTCATTACTTTCTGTATATTAGTACCAATGACCAGTTAAGAAGCATACATGTAAAGTTTTGACTACTAGAAAGTCAAACCGTTGGTTTAGAAGGATTTCAGATGACTTTAAATGGCTAAGTGTAACGGTTTGACTACTTGAAAGTCAAACTGTAGGTTTAAAAAGAGTTTAGAGGAGTTTCAGATGACTTTAAAACTCTAAGTGTAAAGGTTTGACTAGGAGTAGAGAAGCCTATGTTTTTAAAAATTTCGCCGGCATAAAGGCTATAAAATGAATATTTCCAAATGAATTAAGCCTAACGTTTGCCCAACAATTGGCAACCTAACTACAAATATATATATATATATATATAATCAAGCCTAACGTTTGCCCAACAATTGGCAATCCAACTATATATATATATATATATATAATCAAGCCTAATGTTTGCCCAACAATTGGCAACCCAACTAATTAACAATAAACATAACCAACGAAGTTAATTTAATCTAGAAAACAGAAACGAACTTCATATTAGAAAACAAAAATGAACAGATCTAACAGAAACGAACTTCATAAACGAACACAACTTATAAATATGATTTTTTTAAATAACAAACACAAAACTTGTAAAATGCCAAAAAAACATCATATAAACCTATTATAACACTTTTATTAGAAAGCTTGTGATGGTTTTCTATTGAGCTTCTAGAGGAAAATTACATAAGCAACAATCGGTAAGCAAACCAAGTAGTCACAACACTTTGATTAGGGACCTATTCTTGATGACATAATTAAAGATCCAATCATGCAACCTCACATGAAATTTTTCATTTGCACTGTCATGCAAACCAAGTAGTCACAACACTGTCATGAAAATAATTATTTCCCAGAAACATAAGCAACAAACATAAGCAAACAGTAACATAAGCAACAAACATAAGCAACAAACCTAAGCAAACAGTAACATAAGCAACAATCGGTAAGCATAAGCAACAAACATAAGCAACAATCGGTAAGCATAAGCAACAAACATAAACAACAACCGGTAAGCAAAAAACATAAGCAAACAGTAACAGTAAGGGTACCTAAGTAAACAGAGACGTTGGAAATGGAGACGGTGGTGATTGGTAACGGGTCCGGCGACTTGCTGTTGCTCGAAGACGGTGGTGGTCGGTGACGGGAAGGCGGTGGTGGTTGGCAACAGGTCCGACGACTTGCTGTTGCTTGAAGACGGTGGTGGCCGGCGACGGGAAGGCGGTGGTGGTTAGCAACGGGAAGACGGTGATGGTCGGCAATGGGAAGACAATGGTGGTCGGCAACGGGAAGACGGTGGTGGTCGGCGACCGATCGGTTTCGTGGTAGTAGCGACGGGAAGGAACTGATCTGTGCTAGAACATGTAGAATCTGATAATGGAGGCTTGACTTAGATGATGAGTGTTATTTATAGGTGGTTATCAGCGACGAATTTCCGAGGGAAATTCCGTCGCTAAAAAGGTATTTTTTTTATTATTTAATTTATTTCCGACGTGATAAATAAAATTATATGATTTGAATTTTGAATATTATGATGAAAGTGGGTCTAAAGCAACTGGTGGGTGCATCAAAAAGGTAGAGATATGGGTTATTTGAATTTTGAATATTATGATGAAAGTGGGTCTAAAGNATGAAAGTGGGTCTAAAGCAACTGGTGGGTGCATCAAAAAGGTAGAGATATGGGTTATTTGAATTTTGAATATTATGATGAAAGTGGGTCTAAAGATGAATCAGAATAGTCTTTTAAATGGTTTTAGGCGGTGGGTGCATCAAATAAAGCAGGAAGCATAATCAAATCTATAATCAGTTAAAACTTACTTTTTGTGAAAAGAAAACAAGTAATGTATATAGGATGAGAGAAGATCGAAAAGAAAAACAGTATATCGTGTAAACATATATATATATATATATATGTATATGTATATATATAGGGTTGGGTTCACGTGAGACCAATGGTTTTTCATGAGACCCGTAAGACCAATTTATGTTCATTGATCAACTTTATACGCTAATGATCTAATGGTCTAAAGTTGCATGGTGACACTTTTGTAATTATTGAGAAGTCTCGTGGCGTTTATGAATGTTCAGATTTAAAGATTATAAATCTAATCCAAGGGTTGAGAATTGGTCTTACGGGTCTCACGAAATACCATTGGTCTCACATGATCCCAAGTCTATATATATATATATATACACACCACAAACAACACATATACATGTATACATACGACAATAACACATAATAATATCTACATATAACACATAAAAATCAAGAAAATCAAGAAAATCAAGAAAATAGGAAAATCCCTCACTGATCCCTCGCTGATCAGCGAGGGATCAGCGAGGGAATTGTCAAGAATTAATTTCCCTCGCTGATCCCTCGCTGATTTGTGAGGGATCAGCGAGGGAAATGTCAAAAACTAATTTCCCTCGCTGATCCCTCGCTGATCTGTGAGGGATCAGCGAGGGAAATTAATTTTTGACAATTCCCTCGCTGATCCCTTGCAGATCAGCGAGAGATCAGCGAGGGATCAGCGAGGGAATTGTCATATTTTCATGATTTTCATGATTTTTATGTGTTACATGTACACATTTTTATATTTAGGTAGAGTATGTATACATGTGAATCTGTTATAAGTATATATGTCCGTCAACCCGTGTTATATACATATGTTTACATGATGTTGTATGTGTTATATGTATATATATACCCGTCGGTCAATGCTATATACATATATATACACAATGTGTACGTGTACTGGTTGGTAACCACGATTGGATCGATGTATATATGTTTAAAAATATGTGTATATGTGAATGTATAGATAGTGGGTGTGTGTGTGTGTGTGTGTTATATGCGGATTTATTCGGCTTTATTGTGTCTTAATCCATTTACCGGGTTATTTTGAGTTTATCGGACATTAATGAACTTTATTCAGTTTTATTTGACTTTATTCGGTTTAATGGGCCTTAATCCAGTAGGCCCAATAAGACCGAATAAAGCCCATTAGGCCCAACATCTATATATATCGCGGTTAGCAACCACAACATATGTATATATATATATATACACACACACAAAAAAAACACATATACATGCATACATACGACATCAACACATAAAAATGAGAAAATAAGAAAAATAGAAAAATCCCTCGCAGATCCCTCGCTGATCCCTCGCAGATCAGCGAGGGATCAGCGAGGGAATCTGAATTTTGTTATTTCCCTTGCTGATTTGCGAGGGATCAGCGAGGGAACTTGCAGAAGAAATGTCCCTCGCAAATCAGCGAGGGAAATGCCAAAAAACTCATTCCCTCGCTGATCCCTCACTGATCTGCGAGGGATCAGCGAGGGAATTTGATTTTTTGCCATTTCCCTCGCTGATCACTCGCTGATCTGTGAGGGATCAGCGAGGGAATTGTCCTATTTTCTTGAATTTTATGTGTTATATTTTTATATTTAGGTATCGTATGTATATATGCATGTGTTATAAGTATATATATACCCGTTAGCCCGTGTTATATACATATGTTTACATGACGTTATATGTGTTATATGTATATATACCCGTCGGTCAATGTTATATACACATATATACACGATGTGTACTGTTTGCTAACCACGATTGGACAGATGAATATATGTTTAAAGGTATGTGTATATGTGAATGTATAGACAGTGTGTGTGTGTGTGTGTGTGTGTTTGTTATATGCAGATTTATATGGTTTTATTGGCCTTAACCTATGTAACTGGGCTTTGATCGGTTTTATTGGGCCTTAATCTCTTTACCGGGCTTCATTGGGTTTATCGGGCCTTAATGAACTTTATTTATTTTTATTTGACTTTATTTGGTTTATTGGGCCTTAATGAGTTTTATTCGGTTTTATTCGGCTTAATCAACTTTATTAATTAATTTTTGCAATAATCTAATAAATAATTATTAATAAATAATTTATAAGTAATTAAATTAGTAGTTATAAAATTAAAAAAATGGAAAAAATCATTTTCCCTCACGATGGGTATATATACTTATAACACATGCACATATCGCGGTTAGCAAGCTCAACATATATATATATATATATATATACACACACACACAAACAACACATGACATGCATACATACGATATCAACACATAAAAATATGTACATATAACACATAAAAATGAGAAAATAGGAAAAATAGAAAAATCYCTCGCTGATCCCTCGCAGATCAGCGAGGGATCTGCGAGGGAATGTGAATTTTGTCACTTTCCTCGCTGATCCCTCGCTGATCTGCGAGGGATCAGCGAGGGAATTTGAATTTTGTCATTTCCCTCGCTGATCCCTCGCTGATCGAGGGAATTTGCAGAAGAAATTTCCCTCGCAAATCAGCGAGGGATCAGCGAGGGAATGAGTTTTTTGGCAATTCCCTCAAATCAGCGAGGGAAACGTTTCCTCGCATATTAGCGAGGGATCAGCGAGGGAATGAGTTTTTTTGGCATTTCCCTCGCAGATCTCTCGCTGATCTGTGAGGGATCAGCGAGGGAATATTTCCCTCGCAGATCAGCGAGGGAATGAGTTTTTTGGCATTTCCCTCGCTGATCTGCGAGGGAAATTTTCCCTCGCTGATATTCGTCGCTGATACCTGGTTTTCTAGTAGTGCATGAATAGGCAACCTTTCTTGCTCCCGTATGCTGCCTACGTCCACAACTCTGGGTAAATGGGGGGATAAGTACTGACATGCTCCCCATACTTCTGGCTAAGGTCAATCTAGTATTGACCCTATATTAATAGAGAAGTTACAAGTAAGTTTTCAAAATTTAAGCAACATAACGGTCCTGAATCGGACATATTTTTGAATTTAAAGTTAAACAATTCCAAGGTTTGCTCAACGTTAGGCAACAAAAACTAGATATATAAGACGATGGCGGATTAAACAATCCTAATATTTTCCAACAAATTGTAACTGAAACTAGATATATAAGACGAGCTAGATTAAAATTGAGCAATTCTAACTTTTGCCTAACAAATGGCAACCAAAACTACCTATATAAGACGAGACAAATTAAATTTAAATAAAATCATGACGTTTGTCCAATAAATGGTGACCCAAACTAGATATGTAAGAAGAGCTCAACTAAAACATTATAACAAGTATGCAAAAACATTTACCGCAACTCAGCTACATCAGGAAATGACGTAGTCCCTTTGCTCCATTCCTTGAAGAGGACGACTATGAACTCATTCTCTTCTTGTGGGTACGTCAGAAGAGGTCAATAGCTAAAATAGACACAAGTTGTTCATTTTGCTACAAACATCAAACAATTCAATTAAACATTATTTATAACAAAAGACATTACGTATTTTACACTTGATGTTAAGGTCTTACCATCCGTCTCTTATGTTGTGCGAGCCAAATGGACCTGGCATTATGTTTGGCATATTCACCATCTACCAGCGTGTAGCGGTTTCGCCACTCTCTAATAGACTTGGATTTCTACTTGGTCGTGTTCTAGTGATCTACATGTTGTTCCATATCGATTGAGGGATCCAACAAGGGGAATGACTTCAAGACCGATATATCACTATTAACGTCATTGGCGTCATATCAAGGCCCACGTTTCGAGACCTACACAACTATACAACTGATGGAATTCTCCCCAAGTGCACCAAGCAGTTCCAATCATGGATCAATTCATCGAGTCGAGTCGTCAAATAACATGAATATCAATGAAACGATACAATTGATGGCAATTAGCATAATGACCATTTATCATATCCATATAGAAACATTTAATAATAAATAAAACAGTTACGCTCCACCATCCACTACTTATCACGGCCTCTGTGAAGGGTGGTCTGGTAGTTTCTCTAGAGCATTGGGCCTGCAGGCCACCTCATACTCCTAATAATTGTGTCTAAATGACCTACTGCTTCTATCACCTGTCTGTCCACGACGACCACTACCTTGGCCGCCACTACCTTGTTATGTTGGAGTGCACGACATGATCAAAGTTTACATAACAATGTCAGACAACATGTAAATAAAATTTATGTATATTGTTAGTCGACAAGACAACCAAACACAAACACTTTGCAAACAAATAATTAAAAAGATGTCACATTCAAAATTTAAAAACACCTAGACACACAGTTTAATAAGACTAAAATGAACCTTGATAGGCGGGTTTACACCCCCATAAATCTAACCACAAGTGCACGCGTTGGATCAAGTAATATGTAGAATAAGTATGAGTATCGAACCAGAGGACCTAGGTACTATAACTTCAATTAGTATCGCAATACACATGAACAATGGATTGATATTCGTTAACGAAATGCTAAACAATGGTTTCGTTGCTTTAATCCATCGTAATTTTGATTAAAAAGTCTCTCCAAAATCGCCTCTTCTCGCCCCTCTTTGAGATAGGTTGCCAACCGTCCCCAACCCTAGTTGTGATAGTGATTTAAATCGATTTAGAGGTGTTCGCAAGTTTGGTCGCTAGTTTAAACTAGCGAATAAACTAGTTATGAGTTCCAAACTAGCTTGACCCATCAAACTAGCTTGGAAAGTAGCCCTGGTCACTGTCTTGGCTTTTCACTTCTTGGATGGACTTTGACTCATCCCTTCACTTCAACAATTCTTCACTTTGGTCCTTGAAGTACAACTATTTGATCCCGTCATTATTTCCTCAGTTAACGATTCTGTTAGATTTGCTCTACAATAATTTGTGAAAAATAAACTTCTTTTACTTAGAACTCAAGAAAAATCTCATAGAAGGTGGTGCCCAAATAACACCAGAATTGGTGTTATCAACAACCCCAAACCGAGCGTTGTTTGTCCCTAAGCAAAGTAGCAAAAATAAAGAATAACACAATCCTATTGCAACATCTCACAAAATACACGGTACACTTCTCATATGCGAGTATTGTGTCAATACAAAAACAGGTGACTTACGGAAACAAATATTTGATGTTACCTTGCTCAAAGTTAATCATTGATCTTCATTGAGGATCGAACAAAGAACTAAGACACCATGCTAAGTTCCACAAATCTGGAACACTTTCGGAGAGGATTTTGCTTCGACTCTACCTCATAAGATGTTCTTTATTCTCACGAGTCTTAGGCTATCACATAGTATGACTCATGTAGTATGAAGTTATGTACAATGATACTTAAGTTATATAACTGCATGAAAGAAATTTAAAAAAAAAATGTAGCAAAGTACGCAAAAAGGATCCTATAGTGGAATTAAGTAATAAGAAAAGGAATATTAGTCAAGGATCAATATACATGTTGACATTTCCAAAAGATCATCCAGGTCTTTGCAGGGTTGTAATGGGCTAGGGTAATGGCTGAGAACTGAAGGGTACTGAGGAACAAGATTCCTTGGTGTGTCACATGACTGAATGGTTTTACTAGTCTGTTTCCCTCTCCGTTGCAATCTGTTGTTTTTTTCTATCCACTCCACCCTTTGGTGTGTTTATGCTCTTGTACCACCCTCTTTTTTCTTTCTTTCTTCTTTTTTTTAGTAGCTTCAATACCCAAATTGGGTTATTTTTTTCCTTTTATGTTGCTTCTACTTCTTCTTCTTTTTTTAAACTCTTATTTCCTACTCACTTTACTATTGACCATCTTTGTCATGTGACACACTTCGGGAACAGGTCGGCTAGTTTCTGAGATAAGGTTTAATGTGGGGTATGAGAAAAAAAAATCTATTCTAGTGTTTAGTTGCAAAAAGGTTAAGGAGCACACAATAAAAAAGGGATACTAAAGCTAAAAAATTTAATAGTCTTAAAGCACAAAATGCCTGGAATTATTTCTTATGGTCTACACAGTTATTACACTGATCTTTACATAATATCCTGATGGTCGTCTTTATTACTTAATGAAAGACGATAGAGCTATCATATAAAAATTTAAGACATAAATATGTATACGAGTTTATGTAGCATGCAACTCTAAAAAAATAGTTGTCCTGTGATGGCTCAAATTACTTATCAGGTGGTCTCTACTAATGTTTCTTAGTCATCTCCCAAATAATCTCCCTTAACACTATATCTTTATTCAAAGATTCTCAATACAATGAAGATCGAAAATTTTACCTTGAGCTTGGTGTTACAGATACATGGTAGTGTGTGCACGTGGAATGTAAGCATAAATATTGACACATTCAGACCTACTAATGTACTGTGTATACCTTTCCAAACCTTGTCTTCATATTATCCCCAATGTGCAACCGTGGTTTACTAATGTAAAGAAGTGCAGATGAACATAAAGGATGATGTTTGATACACAATGAGATAGGACGTACCACATGTATTTATGTTTAGCAAAATAACGACATGAAGACTATAAGTACAGAGGGGGAAGTATAAGAAACTAAAGGAAGCTCTCACTAAGAAGATCCTGGCTACTGTGATGATGTGCCATTTCCTATATGAGGCGTTGAGCCTGCGTCTCTTCTCGCCAGTCAAATACCCCAGACTGTAGCCTCAGTTAGACATTTGACCCTCAATTTATTTGACAATCCTCCAGATGTGAGATACATCTTTGTGCATGCGACTGATTTTTCTCTTCCACTCACTACATCATCTGGTACAGCTGGTCTACCCATGGTGGTATCACTTGGTCCCTTGTACTGACTGGTGTTGCACTGATGTGCCTGGTTATACCTAGGGCTAGTAGTTTTCATCATCAGACGATGCAGAAGAGAGATCATTCTGCTCTTGGTAAGCTACCTCTAGTGGAATATGCACACACCCTTGGTGATAGTCTTTTGTGTATCTAATTTCTATGAGTACGTGACTTGCAGTTTATAGGGGATGTCATCTAAGTCCCGAGGAATGTCAGAAGATGGTTGAGTGTGTACACCTGTAATAGTGAAAAAGTGAGTGATAATACATGGAAAAGAAAGCGCTCCTTTGTCGCCTTCAGTAACTACTTCCAAGATTTCTAAGTGGATGTTATGGTCGATATCCAAGGGCATCCCGTTTTGGATGCAATACAACAGATGAGCTACGGTGGGGTCGACTTCACTCTTGTTCTTGGATGGTTTAATGCTGCTCTTTGGGAACATCATCCGAAAAGTAGTATCGACATGCAGCTAACTTTTCTTTATTGTGTGGCCCACCATCCGCCAACTATTTTCATATTCGCATAGGGTCGAGATAATAATGGTGATGTGTTTGTCATTGACAGGTCTGCCTGGATTTCCCAGTACTCCCCATAGTATTCCAGGAGATCAAGGTCGAGGAAGATGGTAGAATTAGTTAATGTCGTCGATTGTGATTTATACTCGGTGATTGTATACTATCACCTCACTAAACGCGTTGAAGATACATTGATGCATGGCATCGTAGAATTCTTGTACAATCATAGGGTCATACACTCCTTGGGTCCCATAAAATTTATCCCTTTCAAAGTGCGCTATGGTGTTTGCCACGGTCGATGTAGAGGGTAACTATTCTAAATTGATTCCTCATTCCGGCCATATATTTCATTTTGTCATAATTCTCCTTCTCTAGGTGTAAGTTGGGTTAGGCGCTCATCTCAAGTGTTTCTTTCGTGCGGATTGAAGCTTGGCGTAGGCTGTCTATCTTGGTGTAGTGGTGGTCCACTTTGCACGTCCAATTTTTGAAATCAAGAATCAAATATTAGATATTGGACAAATGGGGGACCCTAAACCTAGACTAAGGTCTAGTTTGGTACCATGTACAATAAGTGCATTTGGTGATGAACCATCATCCCAACCTAGGTTGTGGTATGGGTTGGACTGATATCCTGCTATGTGGTTGCACAATATGAGTCCATATAAATTAGGGGATGATGATGCCCTCTCAAACATGTCTCACTACCACATTCGTTCAAAATTCCACTAAGGATTAATCATGTAACAATTTCGTTTAGGTGAGTAGATGGTGATCAAAAGGCAATTGTCAAACAATAAGGACCCAAATAAGTTGGTTTTACCTTTGAATTCCATACTCTCAACCTAAGGACCCAAATGGAGCACATGGATGTGCCTCAACAATTTCAAACATAATGCATAACCATCATTACTCACATGCCAGCTACATTATTGCTCTAATTCATATGTCACATAACATAATGAACAACAACTATATTGATTCACAGGATAGCATTTTGCATACAACAAGCACAAGACCAAGCAGAACTTGTAAGAAAATCCCTTGTCACAATTAAACAATGAACCCATAGATTCTAGCGAGAGATGAATATATAACTATATAATCAAGTAAGAGCAGGGCATTTACACATATAAAATTTCATCAAAGCAATTTTTGATCCACAACATGCATAAACCCTAGGTTTGCATATTAAACTTCTAACCTAACATAACCAACACTTCATTATGGATGAGGGTGAGAAAGTGGGATTTACCTTCGATTGATGTGGATGGAATAGAAGAGTAAAGCCTTAAAATCACCCTTGGTTGAGGAACACTGTGGGAGGGATAGATCAATTTGAATTGTATTGTGGCTGTGTGTAGTGTTGGGTTTAAAAACCCTTAATTCATGAAACAGAGGCGTTCGCTAGTTTGGTCGCTAGTTAAACTAGTGAACAAACTAACCTGAAAACATAACACTTAGAACAATGGCCTACGTTAGTTTGGATGCTCTTGAAGGTTGTATTATCTTGATCTTTCGGGGCGATTGGTATTTGATTATACCCTGAATATTCCTCTAAGATACAGTAGTATTAATGCCTTGCTAGTTGTTCCTACATTTGGTCAATAAAGGGAATGGTCTTTTCGAGTTGCATCATTCAGATTTCTATAGTCAATACACACTCTCTACCCCGTTACCATCCTAGAAGGAATAAGTTATTTATTGTTATTCCAGACAATGGTCATGCCCCCTTATTTGGTACTACCTGGATTGGGCTCACCGAAGGGCTATTAGGGATAGGATATATGATCCCAGCATCAAAAAATTCCATAATTTCCTTCTAGACCACTTCCTTCATGTTGGGGTTAAGTCGAGGTTGATGTTGAACTCTCGGTCGGTGCCCTTCTTCTAGATTGATTCTATGTGTGCAAAAGGCGAGACTTAGGCCTTTAAGATCGGCTATTGTCCATCCAATGGCAGCTTGATGATCTCAGAGGACTTCCAAAAGTTTCTCCTTCCTTTTAAGAACTCAGATGAAAAGATATGATGATTGGAAGTGTTTCTTTGTCCCCTAAAAATGCATACGCTAGATGTGTTGGCAATGGTTTGAGCTCAAGTTGTGGTGGTGTCTTGGATGATGGTTGGGATTTTGGAATAGGTGCTCCCAAATCTTCCATTACCGGTCTTCGAGGTCCTTTGAATGTTGGTAATGCATTTAGTTGCATTACACCTTCACTCTCTGGATCAATTTTGATGTTGGTCAACACATCTTTCAATTGGTCATAGGATTCTTATTGCTCGTAAATTTCTCTAATTATTGGGCCAACAACATCCACTCGGTAGCATTCTTCGAGCTCTAATTTTTTGCCCGAAACACATTGAAAACAACTTATTCATTTCATACTCTGAGTGTCAACTAACCTCCTTGCATATCAATTAATGTTCCCTTAGTAGCTAGGAAAGGTCGGCCAAGGATCAGGGGTATCTCTTTGTCTTCATCCATGTGTAGAACCACAAAATCAATTGGGAATTAGAAGTTATTTACTTAGATCAATACATCTTCAATAACCCAGGTACTTTATGGAATCGTCAGCCAGCTGAAGGGTCACACTCGGTTGCACTACACCCAATCCCAGTATCCTGAAAATAAACAATGGCATTGCTAAATTCAGAATTCCCTATGTGAACAACGTAGTGAAACTCCCTGGATCCTTAAGCTTCGTGGGGAAGCTTATGTTGGATAATTTCGTTACTTTCTTCAATGAGTGCAACTGTTGCATGCTTCTCAATCTTTTTGTTGTTAGAGAGGATGTCTTTCAAAATTTCACATATGAGGGCATTTGTGCCAAGGCATCTGCAAAAGGAATATTAATATGCAATTTCTTTAAAACTTTAAGAAATTTAGAAAATTGAACATCATCCTTATGAGCCTTCAGATGGTCAGGATACGATATCCTCAGGTTGGTTGTCATGACTGTCTGCTTTGGTGTAATGCTCTCTTCTTCTTTCTTCTTATTCTCAAGCTTCTCCATTTCAATTTCTTCATCTGCTTCTACTTCCTCCACCTCTATGCCTTCTATCATCAGTAGCCTTCTTTTTTTTTACTAGGAAATTGGCCTTGGATCCGAGTTTGAAGGATGTCTGCTATCTGTCCCACTTGCCTCTCCAAGATCTTAATTGAGGCGCACGATGTTCTGTTCAGTTGCAAATTTCACAGTATAACAGTGGATGGCAGCAAGCCTACTGATGATGTCAGCCCTTAGTAGTGTCCATCTTGGATACAAGCTTCATTATCATCTATTCTAGTCCTGACTTTTTTCTAAAGTTTTCCCCTCATCGAACTTTCTTTGATAATACCCTGGAGGACATAAATAGTATTAGACTGAGACAAAGACGAAAAGTTAGAAGTGTTACTAGAATGTTGTTGTTGTTGTTGTTGTCTCATAGTTACCTTTTGATTGTTTTGTGGATGATGCATGCAAAATTGGGATGTTTCTTCCATCCCTCGTTATAAGTGTTGGACAATGGATCATACCAAGGATGGTTATTCTAATTTTGCATAAACTCAACCTACTCTGGTTGCTATGAGTCACAGGGTGGTGGATAGTATTATGGAATGCTGAGATGATGATTGCATAGTGGTTCCTTTCAGTTGGTTGGTAATAACTACTAGATGGGATCTATTTCCTTTCTCTTCAGATTCTTAAACACTAGCCACCCTTCTAACTGACAACCTTGTTGTTGCATAGTTGTGCTCAGATAGATTTCAATTAGCTCGATCACTTCGTCATATGTTTTGTTCATTAAAGCACCTCCAACAGCTACAATGGTGGTATTATTATACTGAGGGTGTAAGCGGCTGAAGAAAGTCTAAATAACCACCCATCCATGGAGTCCGTGATGAGGACACTTTTTCAGCATGTCTTTGTATTTTTCACGTGCCTCATATAAGGATTCTTGATCTCATTGAGTGAAATGTGTAATCTTGGCCATCAATCCGGCCTGGTGGAAAGAATTTATGGAGGAAGGCAGTTACCATCTCAACACAAGTATTTATCTGACCATTTGGAAGATTCTTCTCCCACATAGATGCTCTGCCTCTCAGAGGGCATGGGAACTGAAGTTTGATAGCATATTGTGGCACTCTATTTATTTTGAAAGTCTTACATACTTTCTCAAATGAGTAAATATGTCCATAAGGGTCTTAAATCGGAGCCCCTCCAAATCGATTCTGTTACACGTCAATCGTGCCAGATTTTTATCTCAAAAGTGTTGGCAGCTATGGTGGGTGCTTGTATGCCAATGTTGATGTTTGTAGCGGTTGGATTGGCATAAGCCCTCATGGGACTGGGGATGGAGGTTGTAGAGGTGGGTGAACCTCGTCTTCAAGTCGTTCTTCTCCCATTTGTCTTAACTTTCTAGCTTTTGACTCGTTCCTCAATTTGCATGCGGTCCTTCCAATCTCTGGATTTAATGGTTCTAGATTTTTATCTCCAGAACTTCTTAGCATAAACCACAAAATCCTGTAATTCATAAAAAGAGGAAATTTGTGAGCCCGAAAATTAATGGAATAATTGAAAAGCAAGAAAAATAAAATAAAGTATCCAATGTAATAATATTTATAGCTAGTAGTGTTATTAGTGCAAAACTAATTCCCCGACGACGGCGCCAAAAACTTGATAGGCCGATTTACACCTCCCAAAATCTAAGCACAAGTGTATTGGTCGAATCAAGTAATATGTACAGTAAGTACGAGCATCGAACCAGAGAAATTAGGTGCTAGGTAACACAATGATGATATTATTTTTGATTTTACTGATCCTAATCTTTGCAAAATATTTTCCCAGTTGATGAAGAGTAAGTTTGAAATAAGCATGATGGGAGAATTAAATTTCTTCCTTAGGCTTCAAATCAAACAATCTTTAGAAGGAATTTTTATAAATCAAGAAAAATACATTAAGGACCTTCTAAAGAAATTCAATCTCTCTGACTCAACTGCCATGAAAACACTTACAAAACAAATGACTTTTATCCACAACAGTCACACAAGGAAATTTCCGTCGGTGATTACCGACAGATCACTCAGAAAATACCAATTGTTTCGGTAATTTGTCATTGATTTGAGTTTTCACTAACAATTTACCTACCAACTTTTATGACTATAGCACCCCAAGATCACATTTGCATATAAACACATATTTTATATATTATGAAATATAAATTACATATTTGGTCCCACCATATATAGAAAAGCTACATTACAAGAGTAGCTACCAAATTTTTTCCTCATAATCACAGTACAAAACTTGTATATATAACAAGTATTCAAGTACAAAAGATAACACATCATCCCAACATCCCATACAATAAATTATGAGTTCTTCATAATTTTTCCTTCCCCCTATCGTCCGATTGTGCCCGACCTGTAATGCACATTTTAAAACATCAAAATGAGGATTAGACCTTGAGGTCTAGTGAGAATTCCTTTGATTGCTATTACAGGATGACAATCACCAAAATACTTTTATAAAACTCATATTTGTATAAATCGCAATTAAACAACGTTTTTTCGAACCTCTTTTGTCGCATCAATAAGATGAGACATCACTCATTTATCGCATCAAATAATAAATTAACCCCTTTATCACACTATACAAAAACTCATCGCATTATATAGATAAAATCATAATCTCCTCGCATCACATAGGTGAGACAACCTCATTTTCTCGCATCACATTGGTGCGAGAATCCCATTTCATCGCATCATATATATAAAATCATAATTTCCTCGCATCACATGTGTGAGACAACCCCATTTCCTCGCATCACACTGGTGCGAGAATCTCATCTCATCGCATCACATTGGTGCAATAAACACAACTTGTCGCATCAATAAGATATGATAACCCAAGTCATCGCATTACACAGGTGCAATAACTTAAAGTCATCGCATCATAAAGGTGCAATAACAGTAACTCCTCGCATTACACGCATGCGATTAAAATAACACTTGAATCAAATACTCAATCTCATCGCATCACACTATAAGATAAAAATCACCCTTATCGCATCCAACAGATGTGATATCAGAACCTCATGATCATAAAGATCATCATTTCTAGAATTTGCTTATGCCACCCTTATCCCAGTATACCCAGCTCCTGATTATGCCACCCTTATTACAAAGAATACCCATCTCCTGATTATGCCACCCTTATTACCATAAATACCCATCTCTTGATTATTACACAAGTATGAAACCTTACAATTTCTTTACCCAAAAACATAATGAAGGATATTTTCAACATAAAACTCACCCTGAATTCATAAAGAGATGCAGATATGAAGATGAAAATCAACAAGAATTATCCAGCACAATGAATTCACCGAGGTTTCTATTTTCTTTCTCGACTTAAAGAACACCCAAAGAAGTGTTTACCAACTTTTTCTTTCTTTTTACTTAAATTCTTATCCCAATGAGATAAATGAAAATATCTCATAATAAACTCACTTAAACTATATTGAGGCGGTGGACTTATAATACATTTAAACACATAACAAATTTAACCCCCTCAACTTGCCACCCTTAAAAACAACCCCAAACATTATAACCGATAAACCTGCTTATCATAGTGACAGTTTTGTTATGAACCACCCCTTTAGAAGGATTTTCCAGGAAAAAATATGTACATAAAAGTTCTCCATTTAATAGTGACACTAATGACCATCGGAGAAAAGCTTGACTTTGATCCTTCTGGAAAATAATAGTTATCAAGAGCTACAGAAGAATGATTGCTTCACTTTTCTACTTAACAGGTAGTAGACCAGATATAATGGTTGTCACGATTCTATGCTAGATATCAAGCTAATCCTAAAGAATCTCATTTATTTGTTGTAAGAAGAATATTTAGATATCTCAAAGGCGCTCCATCTTTGAGCCTCTGGTATCCAAAGCTTCCTAGTTTTGAACTAACAGCCTATACAGATACAAATTATGCAAGATGCAAACTTTATTGGAAAATCACTTCTGGAAGTTATCAACTACTTTTTGATAGGTTAGTGAGTTGGACATCCAAAAAGCAAACTAGTGGATGTTGTTACAGAAGCTCTTGATGGAAAGAGATCCGCTTTTCTCATGGACAAGTTGCACATGCTCAATATGTTTACTTATTCTTTAAAAGACATATGAACTAACAAAGCTTTTGGAGTCACTTTAGAAGTTTTGCTTCTAAGTTCCACTCAGAGTCTCTGATGTACTACTCAGAGTCTACGATTGCACTATCTATAGTTTCTGATGGGCATATTTCTTATCTCGTTTATGATTATACTTATTTTTTTCAATATCTTATATCCCTGATATTTTTCTATATGTTTTGTTTCATTAAAGGGGAGCTTCTTAGTTCATCTTGCTGATATATATTCCAAGA
Source organism: Cynara cardunculus var. scolymus (assembly GCF_001531365.2). NCBI lineage: Eukaryota > Viridiplantae > Streptophyta > Magnoliopsida > Asterales > Asteraceae > Cynara > Cynara cardunculus. The sequence goes on from NC_037532.1 coordinate 11,279,009, forward strand.
TCATTTAGATAGTTTTCTAATTTTTAGAGATGAGAAATGCTTTAAAAAGGAATTATTTATGTATTTGTCATCGTGTTTTTAGCCCCAGTTAAATATGTATGGTATGTCTTTAGTTATTCGAGTTTTTTTGAATTACCACTAGTCATGGACTCCATGGACGTTCTAAACTTTTTAGATACTCTTTTTTACCAGTACCAAGACTATATATAAATTGATTGAACCGGTAACAAATAAAAAAAAAATAAAAGTTGATACCATATATTATATTAAACTTTTGTAAATTAAATCAAAAGAAAGTTCTTAAAATGACATGGTAAAATATGAAATTATTTAAATAAAATTATACTTCAAACATTTTCTTAAGCAATAATCAGAGATCATCAAATCAACTAAAAAGAATAAGAGTCTGAAATTTTATGACTGAGCTAAAAATTAAAACATATATAATTAAATAAAGGCTAAATATGTATAATTTGGTAAAAGTCAAAAGAGACTGTGTTCAATATCTTATATAAGAGCATCCATATTCTTGAGGTTTTTCAGAGGTTTTTTATATTATATTATTGTCAATTCAACAACTCAAAAACCTCAGTATATCTTTATTATTACAAAAAAAATTCTCAATTTTTTTCAAACTTTTTAAAGTCTGGTAATTTAAATTTTTATAATTTTAAAAATCAATATATTAAAAAAACAATACTTATTTATTTTTATCAAGAAAATATTATTATTTTAGTTATTTTGCCCACATAATTTTTATCAAAAAATCCTGGAAGTTGTATAAAAGTATGTAAAATAAAAGTTAAGAAAAGTGAATTTATAAAAATTGAGATTTCACAGCATCTGTAAAATTCATATAAAAATACGGATATATTTTTCTATTAATTTAAATATATTAAAAAGAAATCACTTTTTTACATATTAATTTTACATTATTTATTATTAGTTATATATAGATATAATTACTTTAATTTTATTAATGAATAAAACTAATCATATACGTAAATATTAAAAAAATTCTATAACATTAAAATTAATTAAACACATAAAAATCTTTAAAAAAGATGATACAATTATCATACAATTATACTATCCGATTGAAAACCTCACAAAAAATCTAATAAAAAACCTTTTACTGTATTTCTTAAAAGTTAAAAACCTCATATTGAAGGTTTTCACTTTTAAAAAATCTCTCAAAACCATAATTTCTGTATAATTTCAAAAACTGATGTGCCACTTTAAAAATTGTATTGTAATGGATGCAACTACTCCCGAAGAAGAACTGGTATGCGTTTTTTCACGTGAATGTCATGTTTCCACGTTTTTGTGGTTCTCAATAATTTTTCAAATAAATAATTGAGTATACAAATTTAGTTCTTATGGTTTGTCAAAGATAACACTTTTCTTCCTTATAGTTTAAAAATTACAAGACCCATCGTGGTTTATAAAAACGTTCGAATTTGGTCTCTCCCTTTAACGACCATTAAAATTCGACTTTACGAATTTGGTTCTTGCGATTTTAAATTGGATAAAAGACAAAAAAATCAATATGAGAACGAAAATGCTTCTTATTTAACTGAAATTTTAACTGTCGTTAGATGGAAATTTGGACGTTTTTGCAAAGCAGGATGACCATCTTATAATTTTAAAACTGCAATAACAAAAGGTCTTATTTTTAACAAACCACAAGGACCAAATTTGTAGTTTTCTTTAAGTAATTTAATCACATAATTAACATACCTATCGAATATTGGGGCCTTGGTTGTCAAGGGGACATGCTTAAGATACTTGTAAAATGGCTACCGACAGTTTGGATGACTTCAAACAAATATCGTTGCATTCATTTTCAGTGGCAATTCTATATATTATTTTGCATTCTTGAAATAATATTTCAAGCCTTCATTTCGTAGCATATTCAGTAAATTATGCATTAAAATTTGTATTCAAATAGTAGAAGTTTGTCAAGTAATATGTGAAAGATTTTATAGCATAATTAGAAAAATAGTTCGCTCTAATTATGCCGCGTCAAGTTTGAATGAAGATGCTTTGCTTCTCGGACGGCCTCATCTGCCTCATATTGCATCTCGGTAGTGGGCGGCCTTCATGTCTCCTCAGGCTAGTCGCACGACACAAGACTCGTACCCTTCACAGCCTGATGCGAGCAAGTATCCCAGCGACTTAGGTCCCTCCGGAAGTAGTTGGGGCCCCTTGACAATGTAAAGGCTTAAGCCTTTTGGGTTTGTTTTGGTATTCACTTGCTTTCAAGATGTAGACGCTTGATACATTTGTTTTACTTCGAGTTTAGGGAAGTTCAAAGATTTCGTTATTTGAGCTGATTTATTGATCCAAGGATTTTTGTAAATACGTTGTAATCCTCCCGATTAGTAATATCGATCTCTCTTTCCCTATGGACATACGTTATTATCCCGATAGTTGAACCATGTTAAATCTCATTGTCTCGTTTTACGTGCCGCTTTGATATTAGATCATATATTTGTTTATTAGTGTTGTATATATACTTGTGGATAGGTATACCTGATTAGACAACAATATACAATATTTACACCACGTTTATTCATATTTGTTGTATCACGTTAGGTTATTTGTGGTTTAGTTATAACTTTTGGTATCGTAAATCACCTAATTATTTACGATATTGAAACTGTGACCGACCCTATATTTTGCAAATTTTTCTACTAGAAAATAATAGATAATAATGAATGTCCTTGATTACATGGATTTAATTGATATCAAACTCTCAAACCCCATTATCACTATTAGGGGTGCTCAAAAACCCGACCAACCCGATCAACCCAATCCAATCCAACGCGAAATAATCCAACCTGAAGCAACCCGATGTCTAATCGAGTTGTAAAATTGTCAGACCATATGTATTGGATTGATATTGGGTTACTATTATTTGAACTCAACCCAACCCGATGAACCCGATATCCTTTTATTTCTTGGATTTAATATGATTGTTGAATTTCTATTAATATATACATTAGACAATTACACTATCATGTATGATTTTCATATACACATATTTTCAATCTATTCATATCTCCATATAACTCATTCATATATATATATATATATATGTTTAGTAACTGTGAGCATATATATATGTAGATTGAGAAAATTAATTGAATGTGATATACGTAAGAAATATGGATAAGTTGTATCAAATGGTTGATGATGAAAAAGAAATTCTGAGTAGAGAAATAACATATTCAAGGTTAGAAGAATATTTTAATATACCAAAGTATCAACCCGACCAACCCGTACGGGTTGGTTTGGCTTGGGTTGGGTTGGATTATGATTTTTCCAAATCGCAAGCATTGGGTTGGGTTGTTCAAATGTCTTCAACCCGATCAATCCAACCCATAAACACCCCTAATTACTATGATATTCATTTCGTTCCTCATCCATACCATAATCATTTCTTTACTCAAATTTACAACAGATTAAGTATTATTGAGATGATCATGTACTTCTTTTCAAGGCATGTTTAAATTCGAGTGACCCTTTTTTCAACTTTTTATCATAACAAATTGTGTTATTTTGTCTGTTTACGTTCAGATGATTTTCTTGATATAGAGCTTGTAGTACTTGATTATCAACTTGAGACTTACATTGTTGATATGAAGATGGAGATGGAGTTATCTAATCTAAAAGTGATAATCATGCACAAAGAATGGTTGAAGCAAAAAGAGATAAGGTGTTCCCACTGTGTTTGCTTACAAAGTTAGCAAAGACTTTACCTGTTGTAACTGCAACAGTTGAGAGGATATTTCCTGCTATAAATATTGTGAAAAATCGTTGCATGGTCAAATTAGAGGTAACTGGATGAAGAATAACTTTGTTATCTACATTGAAAAGGACATTTTTGTTACATTATAGACATGTTTCAGAAAATTAGAATCCATCAAGGTCATTGTTGACTATGTAAAGATCATTTTTTCACTCTTACATGTATTTTTGTTACAATCATTTCATATTCAGATTATATTTTATTTCTATGTATTTATATTAGGCTCACCCTCACCCAAATACCCTAGCTCGATCTTTGATAGCAACTAGAGTAAAAAACCATCATCCATAAACGAAAATTAAAATGAACAGGAACAATTTTTGTAGATTGCATGTCTTCATTTGAATTTATTGTAGTATCACGGTATAGAAATTCATCTGAATAAATTATAAATGATTGTCCAAAGTTGAATATCCAGCTTCGATTGAAAGGATTGGATTCAAAATTTCAATAACTGAAAGTGGTATTTCGTTGGATGATACTTCAAATCCTATAAAGCCGAATCGATCTAATCCAATTACCATTCAAGTATAAAAGATGAAAGATTTTTTTTTTGTGATATTTATATTTAGCATTGTGTTGTATGTGATTTGTTTTTTTCCCTATAATTTGTATGAATGTTTATTTATGACACAACAACAAAGTTGGTTTTATAGGATGCCTAGAATGTATGTCTGACCTAATGGAATACTTTATAAAACTTAAGCTTATAGATCTTAACTATAAAGCGTTATATCTAAAAATGTTACAAAAGGTTTATTATAGGATGTTTTTGGACGTTTTAACAAGTTTTTTAATACGCTTTTAAAATAAAGTGTCATATTAGCTATCTTATGGGTCATTTTTGAGAAGTGGAACTCATTTTTTATAGGACATTTTTTCAAATATATAAAAGAGCTAACATGACATTTTATTTTAAGAGCGTTCTCAAAAGTTGTCGAAACGCCTAAAAACGTCCATATTCTTATTGTAACACTTTTAAATAGGACGTTTTTTGGTTTAATCCTATAAACTTTAAGTCTTATATAGTATTTTATTAGGACGTTTGGATATTTTAGGTGTCCTATAAACCATTTTTCTTGTATTATGAGTGGTTTTTCAAGTTAAATGTAAACATATTGGTTGAAGTGATTGGATAATGTGATAACCGGGTTATTCGGTTATATTGGTTGGGGTTGTTTTTTAAAGGCGATGGTAAGTGGGGGGTTTAATGTGCCTAAAATGTTTTAAACTCCCACATCTTCATTATTTTAAAATAGTATTATTATGATTTAATGGTCTTTATATCATTGGGATGTGGAAAAAAATAAGTAAGAAGGATAAGAAAGCTTTTCTATGTGTGTTCTCTTGTATGAAAAGTAAACAGACCTGTAAGGGGGAAGAAGAAAGCTTGTGATTTCAACTTGAATTGTGTCAATTCATCTTCATCTACGTGAACATAAGATGAGTTTAAATTTATCAACATTCCTTACGTGGTATTTGAAAATTTGAACCGTATGGTTTTTTATATGAGTTACTTTTATGAAAGAGTTGGTGGAATAATTTCAACCCTGATGAAGAATGATAAAAGAATTCTATGTTTGCAAGGAAAAATTTAGATACCGCGTTTTGGGAATAACCGGAAGCTTATTTTAGATGAGAGTCACATATCGCGAGACTCGATTCATCAGGTACTTATAAAATGTATAAAATTTTAAAACCATTTTATTGGTGCCCAGAATTGACGAAGGACATTACAAGATATGTAGAACGGTGTTTGACATGTCTATAAGTAAAGATTGAGCATGAAAGACCATATAAGAATTTTCAGTCTCTGGAAATTCATGTGTGGAAATGGGATCATATCACAATGGATTTCGTCATGAAGTTACTGTGAACTCCAAAAGGGTATGTGATGTCATATAGGTTATAGTAGATCGTTTAATTAAATCAGTGCACTTTCTACCAATTAAGGAGAATTATCCATTAGAAAGGTTGGCAAAGATTTATATTGAAGAAATTGTGACCCGTCATGGTGTTCTTACTTTCTTCCATGTCCATCTCTCATATCTACAGGGAAGGGAATCAAAGTGCAGACACTTTAGCTACACATGGCTCCATCAGGAGGCTTGCTGTAGAGGAGATCCGCTAACTGTTATGAATGTGGAGGAGTGGGGCATTTTCTCCTTACTGCCCCAATGTTCAGACGAATGAATGCTGCTGGGAAAAAAATGGTTTTTCCCTCAGGTTCCTCCCTACCCTTAGATTATCAATCATCTCAGATAGAGATTGTAGATATACCTCAAAGTTTTGCGCGAGTTTCCAAAGAGCTATGGGATCTTAGAACAAATTAAATATGGCGTATCATCCTGAAACAGATGAGCAGAGTGAAAGAACGATTTAGGCCCTCGAAGATATGTTGAGAGCTTGCATTATTGACTCTGGGGAATCTTAGGAAAATCATCTACCCTTGATCGAAGTTGCTTATAACAATAGCTATCATTCCAGCATCCAAGCAGCACCATTTGAGGTTTTGTATGGCTGAAAGTGCAGAACACCATTATGTTGGAATGAAGTGGGGAGAGGCGGTTGGCTGGTTCAGAAATCATTCAAATAAATTCTGAAAAAATAGATCAGATACGAGAATGAATTAAAATAGCTCAGGATTGACAGATTAGTTACGCTGACAAACGCCGCAAACTGATTGAATTTCTGGTAGGAGATTTTGTAATGTTAAAGGTTTCTCAGTGGAAAATTATTGTTCGATTTGGGAAAAGAGGTAAACTCAGTCCGATGTATGTTGGGTTGTTCATAATTTGTAAACGGATTGGTTCAGTAGCATATCAATTAGAGTTGCCAAAGGAACTCAATGCAATTCATAACACTTTCCATGTCTCTAACCTGCGAAAGTGTTTGGTCGATCCAAATTTGGCAGTACCACTACCTGAGGTGGAAGTTGATAGTAAGTTAAATTTTGTGGAAACCCCTGAGGCTGTCATTGACCGGAAAACAAAGATTTTAAGGAATAAAGAGATTAGTCTTGTAAAAATTCATTCATAAGGGTCTAGAAACTACCTGGAACTGGAATCAGAAATGAGATCATAATATCCTTAGTTGCTTTGTTGACTGAATTCCGGGACGGAATTCTTTTGAGGAGTGGAAAATGTGATAACCTGGTTATTCGGTTATAATGATTGGGATTGTTTTTGAAAGGAGATGGTAAGTGGAGGGGTTTAATGTGCTTAAAATGTTTTAAACTCCCACCGCCTCATTATTTTAAAATAGTATTATTATGAATTAATATTCTTTATCTCATTGGGATGTGGAAAAAAATAAGTAAGAAGGATATGAAAACTTTTTTGTGTGTGTTCTCTTATGTGAAAAGTAAACACACCTGTAAGGGGGAAGAAGAAAACTAATTATGTGATTTCTACTTGAAATTTGTTGTTGTGTTAATTCATCTTCATCTACATGAACATAAGGTGAATTTAAATTTATCAACTTTCCTTACGTGGTATTCGAAATTTGAATCGTATGGTTCTTTGTATGAGCTATTGTTGTGAAACTGTTTTAATGCCATTATTGGTAAAATGGTGGTTTTATCATTGATTATATCATGTGTGGAAATATGGATGACATATCAAGGAGCTGGGTATTATTTCATAATAAGGGTGGCATAATTAGAAGCTGGGTATTACTTTGTAATAAGGGTGTTATAATCAGAAGCTGGGTATATTATTGTAATAAGGGTGGCATAATGGGTATATTGAGATAAGGGTGGCATAATCAATTTTCGGGAATGATGATCTTTTTGATCATGGGGTTTTGTTATCACATCCTTATGATGCGATGACCTTGAGTTATTGCATCTGTATGATGCGAGGATTTAGGTTGTCGCATCCTATTGATTAAATGAAGTGAACTTGTTTTAAGACCAGAGGAGTTCTGGTTGTTCATTTGAACCTTAGAAAAAAAAATATCATCCAGATCCATGGAAAGATGTTCTTTATCGCAAATAGGTTGCTATAGGATCAACATCATTTTCTCGTTCAGAGTTAGAATAACTCTTAACTCAAGGTCTTCAGACTTCGTCTTCATAATTGACACTTAGGTGTTCTTCAGATCTTCTCTTGAAATAACTTTGAAGAATGACTCTTCATACTTGTTTTTTCAAATCTCTGAAGATAAGTTTGCAGATTTAGACTTAGTCTTGTAAGCACATTTTAAATCTTTGAAGATAAGTCTGCAGACTTTCATATGTGGCCCAAATTGCTTCAATAAAACTTTCATGATATTTAGCAAAATTTTGGTCCTAATAGTTACTATTACAAAAATGGATTTATAAACTTGATTTGGTTATTTTTACCCTGTAATTGCATCAAAGAAATTTCTCACTAGACCTCAAGGTCTAACCCTCATTTTGTGTTTCAAAAATATGCATTACATGTCAGGCTCAATCAAAGGATAAAGGAAATGRGAAATTATGAGATGTCATATATGCTTACATGGGATGTGGAGGAGAGCATGTTGATCTGTTATTTTTTTTAATACTTATTATATATACAAGTTTTGTATATGGATTTTCTGGAAAAATTAGATAGCTACTTTTGTAATGTAGTTTTTTGTACAATTGGGACTGGATAGGTAAATTTGTATTTATTGATATATAAAATACTTGGTTATATGCAAATGTGATTCTGGAGTGTTACAAGTTTGGTATCAAAGTCTGCGTTTAAGGGATTTAGGTATTCAACATGATGCCTAGACTTAAATTATAATATTTGCATATTAAGGGTCCTTGACATATGTAGAACCATTGTAATAAATATGATGGGTTAAGAGAACGATATGTAAGGTAAATTCAAATTACAACTGGACAATGTAATTAGGAATTTACAGGTACATATTTGTACTTGGATACCTTATTATATTTGGGAATGTGATTATGTGAATATTTAATATTGAAATTTTTTAGATGGTCAGTCATTCACAAAGGTCTGAAGAGATCGTCCATATTAGCCTGGATGAAAGGGAGAAAATATTCTTACAAATCTACCAGTGGACAAAGGCAGAAGGAGAGGTCAGGGTAGAGGCCGTGGTAGGGTTTGTGGGTGAGGAAGGAACAATCAGCCTGAAATTCATCCTGATCAGGGTAAATCAATTCAAGAGAACCAAAATCAAGAACCAGTACAACCTCCTGAGTATGTTACTCGGGAGATGTTAGCAGATGAAATGAGTAAGTTGAGAAATACACTGACATTTATTCTTGGAGTACCGGCCAGGGTAGAGACAGAAAGGGTCGAAATAATCCTGCAGATTCAATCTACAAATACCCAAGGGGGCGATATTATAATGTTTCTAACTCGTAAACCCCAAATATTTTTTGGAGAAAGATACCCAGTAAAAGTAATGTGTTGGTTAAGGGAGATAGAATATGTATTTCATACTACTAAATGTTCATATAAACGTAGATTCAGATTTGTTATGTCAATGCTAAAGTCAAATGCATTGTATGGGTGGGACGTTAAATCACTAGCAAGACCCAATTTTTTGCAAACAATGTCCTGGATGGAATTTATTGACTGATTCAGAGAGCAGTTTTGTCAAAAAGCAGCTGTTAGAAGAAGAATTCTTGAAGCTAGAACAAGGGAATCAGATGGTACTATAGTACACTGAAAAGTTTATTGAGCACTCCCGATTTGCATAACATTATATTTCGTCAGAATCTCGTAAAGTCGAGAGGTACATCTAGGGGTTAAATCCTTCCATATGAGAATTTGTAATTTCCACTAATCCTTCTATGTTTCTTCTAGTAGTAGATCCACAGAAACAACAGAAAGGAATAAGAACAGGCAGGGGGAAGAGAAGATGGTTGAGAAAAGAAAATGGGAAGGGTCTTCGACTGATTATAGAAGATCAAAATTTGTAAAGACAGAGAATCATCCTACCCAATGATTTGGTGAAAGACCGTGCCAAAGATGTCACCGTGTTCATCAAGGTGATTACAGTTTCAATCAAAGAGTTTGTTTTTGATGTGGAAAACCAGGACATATCTCCCTAGATTGTAGGACGCCTCAACGGTGCTACTAGTGTAATTCTCCTGATCATACAAATTCATACTATCCTCAGTCAAAGGCTCCAAKGCTAACTCTTGTTGGAAATACTATGAGCATGCGTGAGGGAGTTAATATTCAGAGAGGAGGCTTGGGAGGGGCGAGGGGTCGATCTTTTCAGATGATCAAGAATGAGGCAGAGGAAACCCCTAATGTGGTAACAAGTACCTTTCTTATCAACTCCGTATATGCCAAGGTGTTATTTGATTCCGGTGCTAACTGTTCATTTGTATCACCTTTATTTTACGGAGTGTTTATATGTGAATTTGTGCCTCTTGATTATGCTTTAGTAGTCAATACTACTAATAATAGTCAAGTATATGTTACCCGTGTTTTTAATAATTGTCAAATTGAAATTGAGGGGTGTAGGTTGCCAATCCGTCTGTTCCCAATATCGATGAGAGGGTTTGATGTTGTGGTGGGCATGAATTGGTTAGCAGAGAATCAGGCTAGTATTGTGTGCAATAAAAAGATTATTAGTATTGATTTATCGGGAAAATGGCCGATTGTGATTTATGGTGATCGACGGGATCATCATAACAATCTAATATCTATCATGATTGCTAGAAAATATATTCAGAAAGGGTGTCAAGATTTTCTAGCATATGTGGTTGATTCAAAGAAATTAAAGGGTAAAAAAGAGTCTATTCATGTTGTCTGTGAATATCCTGAGGTATTTATAGATAATCTTACTAGTTTACCACCTGATCGGTTCGTGGAATTCAGAATTGTTTTGGCACCTGGGGCAGCACCAATGGCTAGAGCTCCATATCGTTTGGCACCTTCAGAGTTAGAAAAATTATTGGTCTAATTGAATGAATTGCTTGATAAGGACTTCATCAGACCGAGTACTTCTCCTTGGAATGCTCCGGTGTTATTTATTAAAAAGAAGAATGGGTCAATGAGAATGTGTATTGATTATCGGGAACTGAATTAGCTGACAATAAAGAATAAATATCTTTTACCAAGAATTGATGATTTGTTTGATCAATTAGTTGGAGTAAGTTATTTCTCCAAAATTGATTTACGGTAAGGATATCATCAGCTAAAAGTCAAAGATAAAGACATTGCCAAAACAGCGTTTCGAACCAGATACAGACATCATGAGTTTTTGGTCATGTCGTTCGGTCTAACAAATGCTCCAACAACGTTTATGGATTTAATGAACCGGGTATGTAATAAATATCTTGATAAATTTGTTATTGTATTTATCGATGATATTCAGGCAATTAATGTAGAGAGGGAAAGTTATTGCTTACGCTTTCAGGCAATTAAAATATCACAAGAAACGGTATCTGACACATGACTTGGAGCTTGCGGCCGTGGTTTTTGCATTAAAAATTTAGAGGCAATATTTGTTGAGAACCAAATTTCAGATTTTCACTGATCATAAAAGCCATCAACATTTGTTTGATCAGAAGGAATTGAATATGCGGGTAAGATGATGGATGAATTGGTAAACGATTATGATTGTGAAATTCTTTATTACCCTGAGAAGACCAATGTAGTAGCTGATGCGCTTAGCCAGAAGGAAAAGAGTGTTACAATTATGGTCGATGCATTAAGAACAAACCTAACTCCTGACATTCATAATGGAATTTTAAGATGTCAAAGTGAAGCATTCAAAGGAGAAAATTTCAAGGCTGAAAGAGTTGGTGGAATAATTTCAACCCTGACGAAGAATGATAAAGGAATTCTATGTTTTCAAAGCAGAATTTAGATACCCCATTTTGGGAATAACTGGAAGCTTAATTTAGATGAGAGTCACATATCGCGATATTTGATTCATCCAGGTACTAATAAAATGTATAAAGAATTTAAAACCACTTTATTGGTGGCCAGGATTGAAGAAGAATATTACAAGATATGTAGAACGGTGTTTGACGTGTTTACAAGTAAAGATTGAGCTCAAAGACCATATGGCAACTTACAGTCTCTTAAAATTCATGTGCGAAAATGGGATCATATCACAATGGATTTCGTCATGAAGATACCATGAACTCCAAAAGGGTATGATGTCATATGGGTTATAGCAGAAGGTTTGATTAAATTTGTGCACTTTCTACCAATTAAGAAGAATTATCCTTTAGAAAGGTTGGCAAATATTTATATTGATCCTTTTCCACAAAAAAAGATTTATATTGAAGAAATTATGACTCGTCATGGTATTCCGTTATCAATCATCTCAAATAGGGATAGCAGATTTGCCTCAAAGTTTTGGACGAGTTTCCAAAGAGCTATCGAATCTCAGATCAAATTAAGTACGGCGTATCATCCTCAAACAAATGGGCAGAGTGAAAGAACGATTCAGGCCCTCGAAGATATGTTGAGAGCTTGCATTATTGACTTCGGGGGATATTGGGAAAATCATCTACCTTTGATCGAATTTGCTTATAACAATAGCTACCATTCCAACATCCAAACAGCATCATTTGAGGTTTTGTATGGCCGAAATTACAGAACACTGTTATGTTGGAATGAAGTGGGGGAGAGGCAGTTGGCTGGTCCAGAGATCGTTCAAATAACTTTTGAAAAGATAGATCAGATACGAGAATGAATTAAAACAACTCAGGACCGACAAAAAAGTTACGCTGACAAATGCCGCAAACTGATTGAATTTTTGGTAGGAGATTTCGTAATGTTAAAGGTTTCTCCATGGAAATGTATTATTCAATTTGGGAAAAGAGTTAAATTCAGTCTGAGGTATGTTGGCATGTTGAGAATGTGTAAATGGGTTGGTTTAGTAACATATCAATTAGAGTTTCCAACGGAACTAAGTGCAATTCATAACATTTTCCATGTCTCTAACATGCGAAAGTGTTTGGCCGATCCAAATTTGGTAATACCGCTACCTGAGGTGGAAGTTGATAGTAAGTGGAATTTTGTGGAAACCCCTGAGGCTGTCATTGACAGGAAAACAAAGATTTTAAGGAATAAAGAGATTAGTCTTGTAAAAATTTAGTGGCGTTTTCATAAGGGTCTAGAAGCTACTTGGGAACTGGAATCAGAAATGAGATCAGAATATCCTTAGTTGTTCTTTTGACTGAATTCTGGGACGGAATTCTTTTGAGCGGTGGATTATGTGATAACCGAGTTATTCGGTTATATTGATTGGGATTGTTTTTTAAAGGAGATGGTAAGTGGAGGGGTTTAATGTGCTTTAAAAATTTTAAACTCATACCGCCTCATTATTTTAAAATAGTATTATTATGAGTTAATGGTCTTTATCTCATTGGGATGTGGAAAAAGTAAGTAAGAAAGATAAGAAAACTTTTTTTTGTGTGTATTTTCTTGTGTGAAAAGTAAACAGACCTGTAAGGGGGAAGAAGAAAATTGATTCTGTGATTTCTACTTGAAATTTGTTGTTGTGTTAATTCATCTTCATCTACATGAACATAAGGTGAGTTTAAATTTATCAACTTTTCTTATGTGGTATTTGAAATTTGAACCGTATGGTTCTTTATATGAGTTATTGTTATGAAACTGTTTTGATGTCATTATTGGCAAAATGGTGGTTTTTTGTGTGGAAATAAGGGTGACATATCAAGAAACTGGGCATTATTTCGTAATAACGGTGGCATAATCAGGAGCTGGATATATTCTTGTAATAAGAGTGACATAATGAAGAAATGAGTATATATTGGGATAAGGGTGACATAATCAATTTTCAGAAATGGTGATCTTTTTTATCATGGGGTTTTGTTATCGCATCCTTATGATACGATGACCTTGAGTTATCGCATCTGTGTGATGCGAGGATTTGGGTTGTCGCATCCTATTGATGAAATAAAGTGAGCTTGTTTTAAGACCAGAGGAGCTTTGGTTGTTCATTTGAACCTTAGAAAAAAAATATCATCCAGATCCATGGAAAGATGTTCTTTATCGCAAATAGGTTGTTATAGGATCAATATCATTCTCTTGTTCAGAGTTAAAATAACTCTAAACTCAAGGTCTTGAAACTTAGTCTTCCGAATTAACACTTAGGCGTTCTTCGGATCTTCTCTTGAAATAACTCTAAAGAATGACTTTTCAGACTTGTTTTTCGGATCTCTGAAGATAAGTCTGAAGTCTTCTTTTTCAGATCTCTAAAGATAAGTCTGCAGATTTAGACTTAGTCTTGTAAGCATATTTTAAATCTTTGAAGATAAGTCTGTAGAATTTCATACTTGGCCCAAATTGCTTTAATAAAACTTTCATGATATTTAGGACATTTTGGTCCTAATAGTTACTATTACAAAAATGGATTTATAAACTTGATTTGGTGATTTTTATCCTCTAATTGCATCAAAGAAATTTCTCACTAGACCTCAAGGTCTAACCCTCATTTTGTGTTTCAAAAATATGCATTACATGTCAGGCTCAATCAAAGGATAAAGGAAATGAGAAATTATGAGATGTCATATATGCTTACATGGGATGTGGAGGAGAGCATGTTGATCTCTTATTTTTGAATACTTATTATATATACAAGTTTTGTATATGGATTTTGTAGAAAAATTAGATAGATACTTTTGTAATGTAGCTTTTGTACAATTGGGACCGAATATATAAATTTGTATTTCTTGATATATGAAATACTTGGTTATATGCAAATGTGATTCTGGAGTATTACAGATAATTTGTTTAAAGTATTGCTTGAAACCAATTGGATCAAACAAATAACCCAATAATAAATATCCGATAACTAGAACCAATCCAATCCATTCAACTGTTAATTGAATTAGATTGAGTTGGTTTACCGAAGTGAATTGAACTGGATCCGATGTCAAACTTTAACATCCAATAAATTATTGGATTGTATGTAATCAGTTTCACCAAAATTATTAGATGTGAACAACCATTACAATTGGTTTTATTATCGTATTCTGCCAATACAACAATTAAAGTACAAAAAATCATCATCAATAACCGAAATGAAGATATGTTGCAAACTACTTTATGCGAAGTCATTGAGTACTCCCTTTGATCCAAGAAATGTCCATAATAAAAAAAACTTATAATTTTAGATATCTATATCATTACACTTTTTAATTAACTAAATAACAATTTTATTTTTCAAAATTATAACAATATTTATTGACAATTATACATGTTCCCCCTCTCATCACCTCTAATATATATCTATATAGGGGAGCGTTCAAATAAAAATCACTCAATTTGTAAAAACTGTGAAAACCTTATTAAACCAATCATAATTTTTCATTTTGTTCATTTTTTTGTAATTATGAGAGGTTGATTAACAATTTTTGTTGTGGAGGGTGTTAATCATGGATATTATTATCTTCATTATTTTAATTTTAGAGAAATATATAAAACAGTTTCATTAAAATTTCATTAAATATTATATGAAACAATTTCATAACCATATATGAAACAAATTCAT
>NC_037532.1:11294882-11315486 GCF_001531365.2 Cynara cardunculus var. scolymus
AATTAATACAAATTTTTGACCAATTTATCCTTTGAACAATTGTTCATACACATATTAATTAATATATTAATTAAATTATTGTTTATTTAATCTCATTTAATAATAACCGTTAGATGAGAAAATGAATGATGAAGATGGGTTAGCATAGTTTGCACAAAATATTGGGTTAGTATTTGAACCAGCCCCTATATATATATATATACACATGTATGTATGCATGCACACACCATAATTAAGAATAGAATTATAAATTTAGTAATTATAATTAAGGGCGTTAATAATTCGAACTTTTAACGAGCTACTCAAGATCAAGCTCGATCAAAATAATTCTCGAGTTCAAGTCAATCTCAATTATTCTCGACTTTGAGTGGGTCACGAACACAAATAAAATTTGTATAACTTAAGAAGTCGAACTTCACATTTTTATTTATGGCTATTCCAACACAAGTGTCCACTTTAAAAAATAACTACATTTCCAAATCTACCCAGAATCAATATAATGCACAAATATTTAAAAGTTAATAAAATAGATACATTAAATAAAAGGTAAATTTATCATTTGGTTAATCAAAAACTGCAAGAATTAGGATTGGGTTCTGATGAAAAGGAGAGTTAATGGACCATTAGGATAAGATGCACCGAACCAATCCTCATATCAAATGCGATTCATGGGTAGGTTTGAAATTAAAGATAATCAAGTATCCAAATCTTTTCTTATATATTTTATCTTAACTCTCGGTATCACACGATTCTTCGCCTTAATAATTATTCATGATTAAAACAGTATATTATTCTATTATGGATATTTTTATTTTTATAATAAAATTTGATAATATATTTTAATGAAGTTAATAATGAAATTATAGATGGGGGGTCCCCACTTGAATCAATGGTGGTACCACCGACACAAAACGAAGGTTTAAGTATTCTGAAAGTTAAGGAGCTTCCCTCCATCTTCACAAGTGGTATTAATAACAACAAGAAACAAACAAACGAAATCACTCCAATTTAATAACACGAAAGCAACTTCTAACGATCTTCCTCTCTTTCCATTAAATACTACATATATACACACAAGTGGTTCTTTCAAGGCTAAATCCGTAATTTAATAATCCCAACCATTTTCAATTATTGCAATGCACTTGCATACTTGTATTTTTTAAATAATTAAGTTGTTAGAGTAAATTTAAGTTTATAATAAAATGTTTTATAAATTATAAGACTTAAGTTTATAAAAAAAATGTTATAATAAATTTATTGGATTTTTTGGGTGTCGTTTGAAGTTTTCTAATACCTTCTTAAAATTAAATATCGTACTTATTTTATATGATGTATTTCATAAAATATTTTTTAAGTGTCATATAA
Source organism: Cynara cardunculus var. scolymus (assembly GCF_001531365.2). Classification (NCBI taxonomy): domain Eukaryota; kingdom Viridiplantae; phylum Streptophyta; class Magnoliopsida; order Asterales; family Asteraceae; genus Cynara; species Cynara cardunculus. The sequence goes on from NC_037532.1 coordinate 11,296,248, forward strand.
AATAATTAGCTAATGCAACATTTTATTTAAATAAAAAAAAAACTAACAAAAAACTTGTTACAACGCCAAACTGTATCTTATAGCCTTATTGTAAATATTTAAACAATTCAATTTTCGTTATAAACCCGGTTTTGTTGTAGTAAGTATTTTGATTAATTTCTAAACTCTTATTTATGTATAAATAAATACGTACCAAGACTATTATAGATAAACGAGATGTGTAAATAAAAAATATATAAAAAATTTATACTATATATTATAAAAGTTTAAAACAAACAAAAATACATTAACATGACAAAAATAAAAATACAAAAATTATTTGAATAGAATCAGTTAATATATCATTAGATATGATTTGATAACTGTTGAAACATATATATTTGGGCTACAAGAATTTTGCGGTCCTTATTTTATATGACACATTGGAACATTTTTTTAACACGACTTTGTATATATCACTTATGTAGTAAATAATCTGATAAGGAGAAACATCTTACTAATTTATATATAAAATAATATAAAGTAAAAGAGATGCGAAAAACGAAAATATAGTTATTTTTCTTAAATTTCACACTTTTTAATTGAAAATGATTTGTTAGGAAAATCTATTATTGTTTTTAATTTGGTACTTACATCAATAAGTTTTTTCATGTTTTGTGAACCATCTTTAAATCTTGATGAGTGGGTATTTAGAAATAAGTGTTCCTTTAAGACATGTGTCATATATATATGGTTTTAAACACAACTTTTTGTGGCTTGTTTAGATATGGATAACTATTACATGTAAAAATACACATGTGGATATGCATTACAAAAATAACCGTGAGTGTATTTACATATTATGCATTGCATGAATAATTATATTCACATACATTAATACATTGCATGAATAACTATAAGTTTATTTACATACATTACATTAATAACCATGAGTGTAATCAAATTATTATAATTATATTCAAATACGAATATAAATTATATATGACTTTGGGTAATCATATATTACATGAATAATCAGGACTATTGAAAAGCCCAAAATCATACAAATCTGATTATGATCTTCAAGAATTAAGAACAAGATGAAGATTAGAGAGAATATGATCACCAAATCTCTTGTAGATTTCTTGAGGGAGTTTACGGCACTAATCAGAATGATTACAGAATTGTTAATGACAATTACAATGCTAATCACTATTTATACTAAGGAAAACATTAAACCTATCTATTACAAAGCCTAATAAAATGAGAACTTGAATACAACAATAACGCACATACTTGAACCCAACATTCTTCCCCTTTGGATTCAAGTTCGAACTCTCGTAAATCTTGTCTTTCTGAGTCTGAGAAGTTTCTCCAGCCTCCTTAGTGCATTCCGATATTGAATTTTCTCCTCAAGTAGATTCAGGGCATTGATCAACAAATATCTATCTTTTGAACTCATCCTCTCCGACTCCGCAGCTTTATCATTGTTTACTCTTCTCAAGTCAAGTGTCCGTCTCACCAATCTAATAGTACCATCAGAATACTTATTTAGCTCGCTGAATCTCATAAACTTCTTTACTTGATGCTCAGCAAAGTATATCACCCCGAACTCTAGTTGTTCAAGAATCATGTAAACTGGATAGGCATCAATGTCTTCCAACTCTTGATCAGGTCTCTTCAAATTGATGATTCTCTGATTTTCTTCAAGACTCATCTGAACATCAATAACCATAGCCACCTTTACATGACTCTGCATAAACCTTTTAATTGCACTAAGATCAACAAGAGCTCCATCTTTTCTGTTTGTCATGTTTCGGATTTCACAGTACATATACTCCAGGTCTTCTAAATATAAGTTTGAGAAGTCAGATTCACTAAATCTCCAGACCTTCCATCTTGTCGTGTCACCATGAATACCGGATACCAGACTCTGAGAAGTCTTTGAGCATCAATCTGTTTAATTGACACAGCTCAACGTTTGGTCCTTACTTCACTGATAGGGAGACGCTTGACTTTAAGGAAGTGCTTGTAATCCAAGCGATATTCTTTTGGTTTCCTTGTGGATACCAAGAATTTTATCACCACTTAGAGCTTTACGATGTCGGAGGAAGATGCCAAAGTAGATGTCTTCAAGATAAGGCTCTCAAATCCTAGCCCTGTCATATCCTGGAACATTAGCTCGAATAATGAATGGCACGTAATTCTTCGAAAAAATCTCTGTCGGATCAAAAGGCTCTCTAGGAGTAGGAATATCAGATGCACCAGCTTCAACTACAGTGGAGGATTCCGGCAATGTCTGACGATCACCCTGAAACGGGAAAACTGGGTCTTCATCATTGATGTTAGCTTCAAAGTCAAAGTAAAACCCGGATGACTCGTCAATATTCTCAATATCTTCTCCGAAATCTTGTTCTCCACCTAGTACAGTAGCAAAAACATCATTAAACCCGACATTGGCCGACAAGTCCAGTAGCAACCTTGTTCCTACCGTGGAGTCCGTCGGCTTTTCAACCATTGGCTCGATCGCTGGACTTGTCTCCAACTTTTCATCATCTTCTACAACAATCGCCTCAATGATTCTTTTTCTTGTAGATTCTGGGGCAGAACCTTCAACATTCACGTCTTGAGTAGCTGGCTCTCTTTCAACACTTAGAGCTTGAGCAGACGTCTCAGCCACCCTCTGTCTTTTCCTCTCCCCCTCATGATGATCTGGATCTTTCGGGTCATCATGCCTTCTTTTGAGTGTGGTGGCCTGAGCTCTGCACATCTCTTCTAAAATAGATACCCGTTCAGAAAGGGCATCCATTGAGCTTTTAAGAACTTGGGTGTTTGATGTGATTAACTTACTAACTTTGGTGAAGCTAGAAGCAACCACATCCTGAAAGGCCAAAAACTATAAGGCTCGAACAGAGGGGTTTTCATCAATCTGTTGTCGTAGGAGCCCAACCAAATCTGCATCTTTAGCATTGGGATTTTGGGATGCCATCAACTTAGCATAAAGCAGGGATTTGAGTTCGTCCATCGATTGCTCTTGTACCGTCTGAGGCTCAGGTATAAGCGATGGTGATGGTGCAGATGGTTGCTCTTCTTCTACGTGCTATTTCCCCTTCAACAGTCTTTTGATACTTGCAATTTAAGCATCCATATTGTCTTGAACAACCTTGAGGGCACCGTCCAGATATTCCCTTGACACAAAGTCTGGTAAACTAACATCCATGTTGTGCCTACGTTCAGTGTTGGCATAGTGATAGCACTGGTAGGACTTCCGACTGGTCCTTGTGGGAGGTCAATTGACACCACTCTGTTCGTTCCGGCTAGTTCACTAAGAACTGCAATTTGAGCAACAGATGCTCGAGACTCATGTGTACCTATGTGTATCGGCTCTAGACTCGAGGTGCACAAAATCGAAGTCGTAGGTTGGGGCAGCGGCCTACTAGTTTCAATATCTACATTCTCCAAATGAGAAGTAGATAGCAGATGTGCTAAGTCCCCGTGTTCAAATGAAACAGCTGGTTGTTGAGAACCAGTTGAGTGGTCAGGTTAGGTGTGCAAATGCATAGCTGGGCTAGCTATGTCTTGTTCAATACCAACATTCAACGAATGAATGTCGATAGCAGATGTGGGTGCCCGGCTATGTGTATCCACTAGGAAAGGAGCTTGATTTTGATATTGTGCTCCACTCACACCCTCACCATATTCTTCTACGTCCCGTTCACTCAACCTCTCAGCATTTTCTACTTCAGCTCCCTTATCTCCTTCTCCTATTGAAACATCTTGTAGAATACGATCATATTCATCATATGTAGCTCCAAATTCATCAACATTAAACGATAATAAATGCAGACTTGGAAAAGTCTGTGGAGCATCAAATTCTGGAAAAATATCGTCAATGTTATCAACCACTGCTCCAAGTTGAATATTCTGTGAAGGAATCGGTTGAGCATGGTTGTCAGCATCGTCATCATTACCATTATCGTCACCCATATCTGCCTGATTGTCAGATATAGTATCTTTCGAACTTGATGAAGTTATGGAAGTACTATCAGATGAATTACTGTGCTGATCAGAGGCTCCCTTCTCCTGTTCACCCCTCTCAATTACATTTTCCCTCATCACACTGCCCTGTTCAGGTAACCCGTGTTCCTAAACTCTCCCACCTACAGCTACCACCTCTCTCTCAGCTGAGGCATGGGGTGATCCCGGGGTAAGTTCAACCGGTTCTGGCTGAACTATAGGATCTATAACTCTCCTATAATCTATCACACATTGAGCCCTCTGACCAGCAAAGGCAAAAAGCTCTGGTGGAATCTCCATGATTGAATCCAAGTCTTCAACTTCGGTATGCTGCCAAATTATAAACATGACGAACGTCGGCCCCATTTCACTATTAGCTCTGGCCGGGATATCTTCATTTGAGTTCATCATTGCCTTTATGAATAGTTGTAGAAATCTCTGAAAAGGCACAAATTTTCTGGCTTTCGAAGGAAATCTCTTTGCATTCACGAGCTCAACCAGTTCATTCCAAATGACGAGGGCATAGTCATAGTTGCGTGAAAAGACTATCTCATGAAAAAAACTTCAGGAATGAACTGATGCATGTGTCGATTCCCGCAGTCTTGGAAGTCAGGCATCTGTTCAGGATTGAGAATAGCAGATGCCAGATCGACGGTAGGAAGCTCCGTTTGAATTGAGATGGGTTAGTCAACTCTTGCGAGTATCCTAACCGTTTGATGTCACGACATAGTTGATCGTCTGTAACGAATGTCTCAAAACCTGTAGAGCCTGGTCTGGGAAGACGTAGAATTCTTCCCAATCTTTTTAATGTCAAACGGCTGACATATTCATCTACAGTTCCTTCGAAGTAAAAGGTGTCTCCGTCTTTGGCCAGTGTTAAAGTACTCCAGAATTGCTGTAAATACACCATAGGAACAGGTGTATGGACAGAAAGGGAGTAACTAATTGGGTGTCCTCTCAAAAATTCTGGGATAATTTGGTATTCGACTGACATATCAAAATTGAAGGAATGGTTATTGGGTTGTAACCCATCGAAGGTCCCGAAGGTTCCATCAAATGACCTTGTCCTGCACCACCTCCTGAGCTGGAATACTTGCTCTTTTTTGAAGGGTGATGATGACCACCATACTGTTGATGTTGATGCTGGTTATGATGTTGATGCTGGTTGTGATGCTGATGTGGTTGTTGATCTTCGCTGGTAAACAGCTTGAGGACGGCCGAACCCTTGCCGACTACAACATCCAAAATGAGTCTACTATCCATCTTGTCCTCCGTCTCCGTGGTGGTATGCAAATCTTTGTCAAGACATTGACCGGCAAAACCATCACTTTGGAAGTAGAAAGCTCTGATACCAATTAATAGTCCAATATCAATCAATCTTCATGTAAATCCTTCAAGAACAATGGCAGATCTAGATTTACTATTAAGAACTTAGAAGGAGTAGAGAGAGAGAAAGTCAACTCAACAAATCTAGTCAAACTTTATAAAACGTATTAGATATTACAAATGAGAATCCTACAAATTACAAAGTTAAACATCTTTTATATAAGGTCAAACAAGACAAATGGTCAAAGTCAAACATCTCTAAGAAAAGTCAAACACGATAACTTTTATACAATTATAGACAATTTTATCTTACAAATACAATATTACACTGATTCTCAGTCCTAACAACTATAACCACATTTTAATATATATTATATTTGACTATGCTACTATTTATAAATGATTACAAGTATATTTACATGTGAATATATATATATATATATATATATATATATATATATAGAGAGAGAGAGAGAGAGGGAGGGAGTTTTATACAATAATGATACGTATTTAAAAACAAGAATAATTTTAGGACAATCATTTATTTGAATAATGACTTGAACAAAACTTTCTACAAGATCGTCCAAAAGGGATATGTATATGTGTCATTTCTTGTGTACAAATTATATATGGAAATTCATTTATTTATATAAATACTATTCAATACATTGAATTAAAGTATTTGTTCATAATTTTTTTATAGTTTTTGAGATTCAAGTATGATTAAATTTTTATTATTTATTTTTTACAACATTTACAATAAGTGTGCGTTGGTCTCAACCGGATCTACAAGAGTTTATAGGTAACAGTTTGTAGGGGGAGATGAATACAATCACAATAACTTTCATTTTTAAAAATTATATATTGATAAAGAAGGTTAATACAAATTTTATAGATTGTTTTGCAGAATAGATAGGATATAGAACCTATCTAAACAATCTAAGATACACACGAAATACATATAGTAGTAAGAAAAGACTTGCTATAAGAAATAAAGTAAGAAGAAATGTGTTATTCACTTGTTAAAGTGGGTCTTTAGACAGAAAGTAGAGAGAGAAGTGACTTATGGGGTAAGTTTTTAGTTAGTAAGATTATAACTGAGAGGAGAATCACTCAGCTATTTATACACATTGCATTAAATGCAATTCAGAAGGTACAAAGCACGTGACAAGTTTTTAGAGGAAAGTTTGGCCTTTGTTATAGTATACAGTCATTTTGGTCGTATATGAACAGTTCTCTTTCATAAAGTAGGTAAGCACGTTTAGAGTCAAAGGAGTGCATCCGTATTGTACAATACATAGACATGTATGAGTTTAGTTGTCCTTTGAGTGCAAAAGGACAAGAAAAAAAAAACTAATCTTGTTCGATAAGATTCATTTGATCGGTAAACACCGGAATGACATTGAAGGTCTCATCAGTGTTCGCTGAATCTTGTGCAGACTTCACACTTGTATAGACGAGCTTGTTATCACTGAAAACCGCTTCAGATCACGAACTTGTTGGTCCCTAATCTTCAACTTTTATCTTCAACAACGCTGAAGAATCTGTGGTGTGAGTTTTGTCTTCTTGAAGTATATCGGTCTCTAGACGAATTGCAACATATGTTCAACGATCACTGAACAGACTCAGTGATAATCGTTGAAACTGAATACAGAGATAATACACCTCGATAGATAAAATGATCATCATCAAATCATTGAGAGACAAGATCAACGGTGTGATTTTGTTTTCCATTTAACATATTTATTTTTATTGAAAGAGTTCACTTAAGAATTTTTTATAATTTTCGTCAAAAACCATATGTGATATATGTATTTAATCGACATTTTTTTTAAAAAGAATTGTTAAATTTCACCAATTTATTATATATGATATTGATTATAATAAAATAAATATAAGTTGTTTAAACCATTACATGTAATTTTCGAAATCATAGGCTTTCTATTCAAAATATTAGCTTTTACTCTCTTCATGCCATAAGATATCCCCTTAAATATTATAAGCACTTGTTACTTCAAATGTGCTCCAAAGCATACAAATATCATCATTTATGAAGAAGCAAATTCGTTATAAACTTGGAAGATAATATATTTATTAGCTTTCCTAAGTGTTTTATCCACAATATACATCATAATGAATTTGTCCTGATAGTAGAGTTGTAGATGTAATTCATACGTACGAGATCTCGGGTTTAATACCAGGCAACACTAATTGTCGTTTGAATGTATGCATGATTCACCTTCCATATATAATTATAGTAGGACTGATATGATGGGGGCACTCCAAAAAATAAAGAATACCCCTTTTTACATTACAATTGATGTCTATGTATTATGAATATACACTATATGAATAGTGTTTGTATATGGGTACTATATTCACATGTGAAGAAGTAATTTTCAACAAAGCACTGGATTGAAAATTGTAGTTTACTTAAAAGGAAAGTTTATTTGCAAACTCATTTTTTTTTTGTGAATATGAGGATCAATCTTGGTCATCCATCTTATTTGATCCAACAACTCATATTAAATAGAGTTTTTAATTAAAACTATTCATTAAGATGATTAGTGGTAAAAAAAGAAGTTAATTTTCAACTCACATCTACGTCTTTGATTTTTTAATTTTTTTTTCATTAAAACCTTTTACCCTCTTAAAGTTTAAAATAAATTATCTAAAAATTATTAATATTTTAATCAAACAAATTACATAAAAAGGGGGAATTTCATGTTCTTTGATATGACATCAATCTCGATATAGTTCTTTTTTCCGTTTTAACTGGTTTTTACATGAAATGGTATATATGTGTTATATTCATTATGAATGTTTATGTACATTCAAGTGTGTACAATAGCTTGACACCGTAAGTAGGAAACTCGACATCACCTTTCTACAAGACTTTCTTCAACGTCGCAAGGTACCGCGTTCTTCATCACTGTAACCCAACACCCATCGAGACCGAGTGAGAACCTATATCGAGACCGATCAAGAACTCATCAACACCGATCGAGAAAGGTCGAGAATTCATTCATCGACTTAGTATGTGTTTATATGTGTAAAACCGTAACCTACTACCTTTATTTTTCATCGAGAACCTATAGATTGATTTTATTACTTGTTTGTGTATGTAAAACCAGAGCCTACCACTTTTAGCTTTTATCAAGAAGGATCGGGAACCCTTTGAGACCAATAAAAACACATCAAGGTCGATCGACAACCTATTGCCCGATCGATTCCAATTGAGACCAATTACGACTAATCAAGAACCTATCTATTGATTTGGTCTGTGGTTGTGTGTTAAAATTATTAAATAACACCTTCATTTTTCATCGAGACCAGTTGATAACATATTGATTAATTTATTCTGGGTTTGTTTGTGTAAAACCATAACCTACCACTTTTAACTTTTATCGATATGGATCAGAAAATCTATCAATAGAAAATCTATCAAGATGAATCGGGAGCTCATCTAGATCAATCGAGAACCCAATAAAGAAAAAAAAAGAAAAACTAAAGTATGTAGAATTGAACCTGTAGTATATTAATGATGCATAACATGTATATGCATGATGAATATTATGGTGAAAAATTAATATTTATGATACATATCATACTAATATGAATATAGAAAGTTATTGTATATACGTGATCATGCATATATATTCATGATATATGTTATAATGAAAATGTATATTTATGACGAATGTTATACTGATGTATGAATGCTGAAAAGTTGTTGAATACACGTGAACATATTTAAATAGTCATGATGAATAGTATTTATATTAATGATGAATATAATAGTAAAAATGTATGTTCATGACAAATATCATACTGATGTATGAATGTTGAAAAGTTGTTGTATACATGTGAACATATATAAGTAGTCATGATGAATATTATGTATATTAATGATGAGTGTTATAGCGAAATTGTGTATTCATGACGAATATCATACTCATGTATGAATATTGAAAAATTGTTTTATACACATGAACATATATAAATATTTATGAAGAATAGTATGTAGCATACTGATGTATGAATACTAAAAAGTTATTGTATACACATAAATATATATATATATATGTATATATATATATATATATATATATTATTGATAAATGTTATAAATAAACTGTACATTCACGATGAATGTGTTAATAAAAAAAAGTACATTAATGATGAATGTCATAGTGATGTATGAATACTGAAGATTTATTGAATACATGTAAAAATACATAACTATTTATGATGAATGTTATACTAAGTTATATATTTATGAACACGCATAAATATTCATAATGAATATTGAACAAATATACTATTTGACATAAAAACGTTAAAAAGAAAACTATATCGAGATGAATGTTAAATCTTAGAAAATAAAATGCTCATTTTTTGATGTAATTTATTTGATTATACTATTAATTATTATCTAAATTTTAATTAAGTCCAAGATTGATACATATATTAAAAAAATGAGTTTTTATTTAAACTCACCTCTACTTGAACATATATTATAATATGAATTGATTTAATTTTTATCATCAAGATTTTCCCATTTGTTTCTTGAGAGAGTGAGAGTGAGAGTGAGAGTGATCCCTTAACAACTCAAGTACACAAATTTTGCAATATTAAATCTACTTAAAGATGTAGACATGTGCATGCATAAACCTCTTATTTTAAAAACTTTCTTTAAACGACAATAAAATTATCAAACAATTGAGTATTTAAAATGGATCAAAATATGCTGAGTTTGTTATAATTTGTATATTATGCAACCATTTTTTTTTCTCAATCATCTTAAACATAAAGTTCTTTCAACCCTTTTCTTTTAGACTAATAGTCTGCTAAACTTGTAATATTTGATGATGTAGATACCAAGTTGTTAAAGTATATAAATTGAAAAACATATAATAGTAGATTAGGATGTTACCGATTAAAAACATATTGATTGACCACTTGACCAAGTCATTAAAAATTACGATAAACTAATTGTGAGCTCGTACAATGCATCGAAATTTAAAACTGTATTCGGTGAATTGAAAATGCAAAAATTAATAAAATTCCTTACATAAAATATCTTAAATTTATGTAATAATATTATGTTGTACTAATAGAATTTTATGTTTCTCTTATATTGAACTTGAATTGATTTTATTCATTTTAAACGTGGAGCTTAGAAAAATGTATGTATGTATATTATTTGTAAATGTATGTTTTAAGAAACAATTCATTATAGTACCTAATGGTGATAGGTATTTTAAGAGTTTTTTTTAACTGATTTATAATATACTACTAAATGGGTATTTGTGAAATGTAGTGAAAATATATATATATATCTTGATTTTAATGTTCAGTTTTATTTTTTGTTTCTATTGATGTTATAATGCAGTTTTGAGGAAGCGACAATGTTTTTATTTTTGAACAAAATATAAATTTAAAAAAAATCGATATTAGTATCAAATTAACCATTTAAAAGTTCTCATTTTGTATAATTTTGTTGATTCAAAATATTTTATTATAATTTAATTTAGTTTTAGTAACGAATTAATTTATTTTTGTTTTAAAAAAATAATTTTTTTTATAAAGATAATAATTAAATATTATGTTAAAATTCAACGATTATCCTAAATACATTTTAGATTTCTTATATTTAAAATAAGATTTATACCATGTGTTTGATTAAGTTTAACTACCGTTAGTTACACGAATTCAATCATGGAGCTAAGTCGTAATTACGTACAATTTATTTAAATTTTAAATAATATACATCAATAAACAATACTTAATATATAAAACATGATTTTATTAAAAATAATTCCAATTTTTTAACTAATAATTTCATATTCAAATTAACCAAATTATTACAATATAAAAACCTAAAGATCTGAAAAGATCTGCATCTAATATTAATAAAATAAAAAATTGAATCTTGTCTTACGTGCATGTCCTTTCGGTAAACAGCAAACTACATTATTCGTAATTATGATAATGTTGTCGTTGACCATATGTTATTCTACCATGAGAATTATTGGGTTCTTTTTCAGAAAATTGATTAAAATAGTTGCATTGGATCATTGTATATCCATGTTAGAGTTCATGCAGGGATTTACTCCGAAATTACGTAAATGGCAATTTGTAACCTTTTGTAACCCAATTTTCTATTTAAAATAATGAGAAGATATAGGCATTAAGCAAGTTGCTTACGTGCTACTTGTGTAGTGTTGACGTAGACCTCCATTGTTCACTTACATAATATGCATTTGTCTTTATTTTTTATCTGAAAAGTGGATTACGTAAATTATGTAATGCATTCGTTAATGGATTCAAAAGGTGGCTCTAAACTAAGGTTTGATTGGTCATTTTAGTTAATGTTCCTTGATTTTGTTTGGAAGACAAAAAAATACATAGTAGGAATGGTAATTTTATGTCAAATCAAACCAACCAATCAACGTGTGTATCACTTTGTCAATTAAATTGATATGAATTACATTTGGGTTGGTAGTATCGTATTAAATATACAAACTTAATTGGTATATGATATTAGAAGTCACATACACCATGATAGTACCATGATTGCTACTTGGTACATTATTTACTAGTTTTTTTTTTAATACCTTTTTATGTATTGAATATTAAACACTATAAAACCAATATCAACTAAAAAAAATCGGTACACAGTACAATTGATTGGTATATGATACAGGTTTTTACATACCAATTATAGTTGGTTCGTACACATTATTGGATGAAGAAAAACATTGTACCATACTAAGTCTCCCCCAAAAATTATTACTTCAAAGTTGTTATGTTGCATACTAATTGATAAGCTAGGCATTGAGCGATAACAATTAAATTTTTGCTAATTAATAAGCCAGTTGTTAAATAATAAGATACGTAAATAAACTAATCAAATTGGATAAATTTTTTAAAATAAGATAGATAACAACGTAATAACCAATAAAGACATTATAAAATCAGCCCATTCTAATATAACATAACATGCGTAATTTGAAGAAAAAGTAAAAAAAAAAATAAACCAAAGCTTATTGGAAAAAAAACAATCTTAAGCCTCACCGATCAAAGTTTTTTAAAGAATCTTAAAAATAAGTTAACTTATGATTCAAAAAAGAAAACCCCGGTTCCGTCGGGACAACCAAAAGGTCTACCTAGTTGTTAACGTCAGAACTCATGGAATCAAGCGAGATATACATAAACCGGTTCGAACATCAACCATAAAATTATTTAAACTTTACATGTACAGTGAATCATAAAACAATAAAGTCTTGGAACAAGATTTACATTTATTTGCAAATTAAATTATGAAATGCAATTCCCATTTCTAGTAGTAGGGGTCACTGCACATACACACCAATTGCAAACACCCCAAATCAACCTAACCATTAATTAAGAAGCTAAACAAGACCTTTTCTGATGTCACTTTTGTACTTGTACATTTTGCTCCACCTCAAGATTTGGCACTGAAAGTAACAAAAATCCGTTATCCTAAAATTCCATTCACCCCAATTTCATGTTATGTGTTTTTTTGTGATTGATATAGACAGACAGAAATGAGATGGAAAGATTTTGGGAAGAATGGTTTTTATTGTTGAGAAACAAAGGAGGAAAAGAAAGGATCCAATCAATCCCTTGAAAGCTTTTGCATGGTGTTTTAGTACCTTTATCCAGATCTACGGCCCACAATCGACAAGAAAGCTTTCTTCATGATCACAACCGTATACGAACCACCATTATTGTTGCTACTGCTCTTGTTGTTATTCATCCCAAAGCACATGACTGAATCTGGAGATCCACCACCGTACATGTGTCCATCATCGAAGGAAGAACCACAGCTTGTGAAACGGCGTCGCCTTGACCTGTAACCCTTGGAAGATGTAGCACTGCTGCTTAATGAAGATGACCATGAAGAAGATGAGAGAGACGAGGGGGAGGATGATGCCATGTGTCCTTTCTTGATGAGATTGATGTTCAACAGAAGATTGTAGAGGAGGTTGGATCTTGGGTAGTATCTTCTTTTTGTTGGTTTGTGATCATGGTCATGGTGGTTTGAGGTGTAGTAGGAAGGAGGAGGGGTGAGTGGAGGGACTGAATTGTCAGAAAAATTGTGTTTTGGGGTACCAGGTTGAATTTCCCATGTAAAAGGGACTGCACCGGAAACATTTCCATAGTAGACTCTGAACGAAGGGTTTGTCTCCTTGGAGAGAAGCCTGGAGAAGAATTTGTCATCTTGCTTGATCTTCAGGGACTTGTGTGAAAATTCAGGGCTACTACTGCTCAGCATCTTTCGGTTTCAATGAAGAAGATGTTGATGATTATATGTGAGAGAGAGAGAGAGAGAGAGAGAGTGTGTGTGTGTAGGTTGGAGGTTGGAGGTTGAAGCACACATTCATTCAAAGTCAAGTTATATATAAAAAGTAATATATATCTATATATATGCATACATATATATACACATATGAGTCAAATCAAATGGAAAACCATAAATAAAATACAAATCCGTGAAAATTGATAGAAAAATAATTTTTTCATGATATTTTTTTATTGAATGTCAAGATTTAAAATATTGTTTTCCATATACTTGTTTTATAATATAATATTTTTATATGTATTTCTTCACCACATGAATATTTTTTATGTGTATTTTTCAACCAAAATTTCCTTTTCACAAAGTGAACTCAAACTTTTGTGAAACAATATTTTTAATCATAGGTTTTGATGAAAAAAATTCATGTAAGAAAATATTTTTATAGCGGTTCTCATGTGTTTGTAACATATTTGTGGTTCTCATTTGATTATCATATATAAATATATATATATATATAGGCGAATGATCGTGGGAGAAAAATATATAAGATAAGAAGCTTAAAAATAGATTTGAACCATTGATCACTTTTAATTCATACCGACCCATGAATTACATTTTAGAAGAGAATTGATGTGGTTCATCTTGATGCACACCTCATTAGTATTGACATTGAATTAGGGTTAATCCAAGGGTGAAAATCTCTTCTTATGCTTATGAAAATCACCCTCATTTGTACAAACCGTACAAACCACCTCATACGTCGATTTTATTGTTTAATCTTATGAAATTTTTTTCATGAAATTATTTAATCTTGTGAAATTGTTTCATATAATACTTTTTTTGATGAATTTGTTTCATATATGATTATGAAATTGTTTCATATAATATTTAATGAAACTGTTTCATGTATTTCTCTAAAATTAAAATAATGAAGATGATAATATCCATGATTAACACCCTCCACAATAAAAATGGTTAATCAACCTCTCATAATTACAAAAAATGAACAAAATGAAAAATTATGATTGGTTGAATGAGGTTTGCACGGTTTGTACAAATTGGGTGATTTTTATTTGAACGCTCCCCTATATATATATATATATATATATATATATATATATATATATATATATATATATATATATATATATATATAGGGGTGGTTTACTTTGCAAACCAATTAAGTCAATTGTAAAAACCATGCAAACCTCGTTCAACCAATCATAACTTTTCCTTTTTTACACTTTTTTATAATTATGAGAGGTTGATTAGTTATTTTTTTATTTTGGAAGGCATTAATCATAGACAATATCACTTAATTATATTAATTTTAGAGAAACAATGAAACAGATTCATTAAAACATAGAAACAACGTATATGAAGCACTAATCTAATGTGATTGTGTCATAACAATCCCTTTATTAACCCGTTTAATCCTTATTCCAGGAATTACTTCAGCCTCTTCCACGTCCTTCATTAAAAACTTAGATGACAATAATTTCTTAATTTCATATACTTGATTTTGGTTAGTCCCAAAAATCAGCATGTCATCTATATACAAACAAATGATCGCTCATACACCATTAGCATCAAATATGCTATAAACACATTTGTCACATTGGTTTATAGCAAAACCACATGACAAAATAACTTCATCAAAGTTTTGATGTCATTATTTAGGAGCTTGTTTCAGCCTACAAAGATTTCACAAGTTTACACATTTTATCCTCATTTTCGGGTATAACAAAACCTTCTGCCAGTTTTATGTAAACTTCCTCATGAAGGTCACCATTCAAAAAGTCTGTTTTAATATCCATTTGATGAATATTCAAATTATGTATAGCCGTTATGGTAACCAATAATCTAATAGTAAAACTACGTGCTACCAAAGCATATATATCAAAATAGTCAATTTCGGGTTTTTGCCTAAACCCTTGAATGATTAAACAAGCCTTGAAGTTATTAATTGTCCCATCAACTTCAATTTTCCTTTTAAAAGTCCATTTGCTTCCAATCAGTTTAGAACCTCGTGGAAAATCAGATAACACCCAAGTGTTAATCTCAAGTATTGATGACATTTCATCATCAATTGCTTCTTTCCAAAAGGCGACATCCCGAGACTCCATAGTTTTTGGTCCCGTAAGGGTCTACAAGAATAGAAACAGTTTGTAGAAGGGGGGGGGTGAAGAATACGAACACAGTATTTTCAAATTTAAAATATATATTGATAGAGAAGATCAATACATATTTTACAAAACTGTTTGCGGAAAGATAAGGTAATGAAAAACCTATCTAAACAATCTTTGGTTACACACAGATCTTTAGCAAATACAAGAAAAGAGATTGCTAAAAGGAAGATCATTTACTTAAGCTAGAAGATGCTTGAAGTAAGAATATGGTTAGAGAGAGATGCACACTCTCTACATGGAGAAGAAACACTTCTATTTATACCCAGTGCATTAAAAGAACATTTAATGCAATATGGTAGGTTTAGAGTGCATGTCAAGCTTTAAGAGGAAGGTTTGTCCTTTGCTACAGTGAATAGTACAAAAGCACTATTTCTGAGCAGACATCCTTGCCTAAAGTTGGTGGACAAAGAGTCGACTAATCGGCCCCGTATCGTACTAACTTTTGCAAGGGTATGGGTTTGTCCTTTGTGTGCATAAGGACAAGACAACAACAATCGTGCTAAGCAAGCTTCCTTTGATCGCTGAATGCTGGAATGACTTGAAGGTCTCATCATCATTTGCTGAAGCTAGAGCAGTCTTCACAAATATGTAGACAGGCTTGTAATCACTGAATACCGCTTCAGATCACGTACTCGCTAGTCTCTAATCTTCAGTTTCAGTCTTCGACGTTCGCTGAAGGTTCTTTGGTGTGAATGTTGTCTTCTTGAAGTATTGTTGTCTCTGATGAATTTACAGTGCAAGTTCTTCAGCGATCACTGAACATACTCAGTGATGATCGCTGGAACTGAAAATACAGAAACACAAATACAACATGAAAGGAAAAATGGATTATCATCAAATCACTGAGAGAGAGGATCAACAATCTCCCCCTATTTGATGATAACAAGATAACATAAAGAAAATTATCTTATCAAATAATAGTAAGGAAAAGTTACATATAAAGTACATGTCCCTTTTTATTATTTTAGGATCTTTTTCAGTTTGGTCAGTCTCAGCTTGAGAAGTTTTCTTAAGTTATGTCTAAGAAAATACAAGGATGGAAACTGAAACTGAAACTGAAACTGAAAGCTTATTCACTAACTTATAGATTGTCAGTGAATGATGAAAGTAACATTGAAACTCATAGACTTGTGTCCCTATTACTTTTYTCAGGGATCTTTTTCAGTGAAGTACATAGAATACTCATTTTATTAATCAATGGAAATAATACAAGTATTACAGTACATGTTCAGAATTTACAGAATGTAAATACAATCAATGAAAGAAGATATAGAAAAAGGATTTACAAGGAAAAGTGGATTGTTGTTACAAAGAGAATCTTATTCTAGAACATTTAGATCTATGTAATCAGGTACATTTTCACCAAGATTTCTTCGACATAGGAATTCCCTTCGTATCTTCAGATCGACGACTTTTCCAGGCATGCTATCATCTATCCAGAGCAAGAGATACGCCAAGTGATCCATTGGACATAGATGTAGCTCTAACACTCTCTGAAATCTGACTTCACCTTCATAGTCAAGGAATATAACTTCTAACTCAGGTTTAAAATGCACAGAGTTAGGTGTATAGGGACCCTTATCTTGCAAGTCAAGATTCAGCATAGAAATGTCAGTACTCATATGACCCTTCAGGACTTCATCTAAGGAGAACCTTGTTTCATGTTCGTTCCTTAGGAATGGTCCATCATTAGGATCAGAGAGCTTTAGTTTCTTCTTCCCACCTTTCTTCAGAGTTAGCCTGTCAGGGACCTTGACATACCTGGACATCCTTTTGATGAGCTCGTTGATGGTGTCCTCGATAAGTGTCTTGTGTCTCGACTTGGATTGCTGAATGGCTTATCTGATCTCCATCCATTCGCTGTATCCATAGCGGCCAAGGTAGGAAGGGTACTCGGTAACGGCATCAAGATTGTCCCAGGTGATGAGCATTGAGACCAGAGTTCCATCGTCTTTAGATCGTCCGCTGATGCTGACGCTGATGATTGGGCGGGGACTGAGTCTCTTTTTTAGCTTTGCTTCGCTCCATTGCTTGTCCTTGTTCTGTAGCTTCTGCTTCTTCTTGCGATCAGCTTCAGCTATTGAAAGAAGTTTAACTTGGGCTTGGACAGCACTCACCGTTTTCTTGGACTTTTTTATGGGAAGGACTTTAGCAGCTAGTGACTTGGCCAGCCTTAGTTCAGTCTGCTTCTTCTGAAGCTCTAGTTCTTCTTCAGCCCTTAATGCCTCGAGTCTTTCAGCTTCAGAAAGGAAGTCAAATTCACCACCACTAGAGGTATGAAGAGGAATTTTTACTCTAGTCTGGTTGAGCGACTCCTTAAGCTGAGACATTTGCTGGTATGTTGGAGCATAAGAGCTGGGTTGATCAGATACCCACTCCAATCAACCGCAGGTTGTTGAAGGGATGTGAARTTGGTACTCTGAAGTGATCACTACCTGAGAGGTAGAGTCTTCAAATAAGGTTTGTTGAGGGCTTGCGAAAAGTACCTTCAAGTTGCCTTCTTCAACTACCGCCTTGCCTTTCGACTCGGGGTCCTGGTGCCCTGATGGAGTCGATTCGCCTTGTCTTTGATCCCCCTGGGATTGAGATTCCCCGAGGGCAACACCTTTGGTGACGGTTGATGGCTTCTGGAACTTAATGGTAAAGTCATATTCATCTCCGGTGTCTGGAATGACAGGTTCATCATCGTCTTCATCATCATCTTCTTCATCCTCATCAACATCATCATCATCACCAACAGCAGTGATGGTATGGACATCATCCCTAGGGATGGCTTCGACATCCTCAGCTGGAGCAGCTTCGGTGATCGTGATTACAGGAGCAGCAACTGCTTCAGCTTCGACAGCCTCAGCTAAAACTTGAGAGAATTGGCCAGAAAGTTCCTCCAAGCGCTGACGCTGGAGAACCATGAAATCCTCCAGCCTTTGCAAAGCATTGGCTAGAGTTGTCATTGCCTCACGCGTCTCATGGAGCTGGGCGCGATCATCGGCAGAGAAAGAGGGTGCACTCACTGGAGCTGGTTAACGGACAGCATCCAGGATTTGTTGAAGAAGTCCAATCTGTTGATCAGCAATCGCCTGAGCATCGTCAGCCTTGCTGTGAAGAACAGCAATGGAGTCGTTGTTGGCGTGAACAACTTCTTGGAGAGTCTGGAGCTGACTCTGAACTTATTGAACGTCTGCATGGAGGGCTAGGAAGTTCGCATCAGGATCGCCTTGGTGGGACATCTCTTGGTGAACTTCGTTGACCCTGGAGAGAATGATATCAATGGCTAGAAAGAGAAGTTTGATATCTGATGCTATATCATAGTCATCATCAATGTCTTCATCTCCTTCATCATCTTTCTCTCTTTCTCCCTCTTCCACTTCTTGAGCATCAGGCTGATGCATCAAAGAAGGA
>NC_037532.1:11315586-11317047 GCF_001531365.2 Cynara cardunculus var. scolymus
AGATTGTTTAGATAGGTTTCTTATACCTTATCTTTCCGCAAACAATCTTGTAAAATCTGTATTGATCTTCTCTATCAATATATATTTTAAATTTAAAAATTGTGTTTGTATTCATCCCCCCCCTCTTCTACAAACTGTTTAGTATTCTTGTAGACCCTTTTGGGACCAACACATTCAAAAAAGAAACCTAAAATCCAAAATAATCAAAGCTTCAGTGATGGGATGCAAAAAGAGAGGATGAAAAACTCTATCAGTAAAGCTAAGACTAATTTAGGAGGATCTGGGTAACTGAGATGGAGATATTCAGTAGCTGAACCTATACGGATATACCATATGCATTGAGATCATTGATACAAATACAATACAAAAAAGTAAAAGCATCTTTAAACCAGTAGTCATCCAACGGGTTTAGACTCTTATTAAAGAAGTGAAAGATATCAAGAAAGAGTTTGGATTTCGGACTCCTCCCATTTTTAACAATAATTTAAAATATTCATCCAATCAACTTCTTCCACATTTCCTATACCATTCAGACCCACTCAGTTGGCGATCTTCCTACCACCACCAACCTTTATCTATCCATTCCTCTAGATATTTATCGTTTTGTGATTAATCAATAAATTTTTAACAATAATTTCAAATATTCATGGTTTTGTGATTGATCAATAAATTTTTCTAGTAGATATATTTAGTAATGTCTCTTATATGTCATGTTTCATAAACTTTTAATCTTAACATCTTATTTTAGTTGAGCAAAAAAAGAAGAAAAATAAAATTTAAATATGTTCATCAATTGTTTGACTTTTTTATCTTCCATTGAGATTCCACCACACCACAAGATTCTATTTAAGTGCTCAAATAATCATTTGTTAAGCTTGCATATTATATGTTTAATTTATTATTTATTATTGTTGGATCTCAATTGATCATCTTTCCTTTCATATTCTTACTGATCCTCATTTGTTTACTTGTCTAGAAAACCTTGATAATCTTCTTTATTGTTACTCTCTCATTGACCCTCACGATTACTTCATTCACACGAATTCTCTTTTTGTATCAAAATAACACATATTTCTTGTTATGAACTAAAAAAATTCTTACTTTTTATAAAAATTTATCAACCATAGTTTATATACTCTTGGTTTCAAATTACCTAATAAGAAGTACGTAAATTTAAGTACTCTCTTATGTATCTATACTATATTATAAAGCATTTGACAAAAACTCTTAAAACCATTTTTATGCATGAAGTACTGTACATTAATGCATATTATTTACAAATATAAGATTACAAGTAAATTGTACATAAGTACAACTTATTAAAGCTTCATTTTTGAATTCGTATAACTAACTGCAGATAAACATAATCAAATACAAGATAAACATCTCATTTTAAATATAAAAAATCTAAAATATAATTAGGATAATCATTGAATTTTAACAAAATACTTAATCATTATT
>NC_037532.1:11317527-11330546 GCF_001531365.2 Cynara cardunculus var. scolymus
TAATAATATTATTTTTATAAAAATAATAATTAAGTATTTTATTAAAACTCAATAATTATCTTAATTATATTTTAGATTTTTTATATTTAAAATGAGATCATTATCCTCTATTGATTATGTTTCTACAGTTAACTTTCGCAGTCCAGCCCGATCTTGCCTATTTTTTTAGAATGGTTATCCAACCGGCTTTTGTTTGGGACCCGGAAAATTGTTTCTCACCCACTTCTAGTCAACACATGGGAGTCCTACACTTACGACCATGCAAAACCTCAAAGGGAGCCATCCCGATACTAGAATGGTAGCTATTATGTGGGCAAACTCCACTAATGGTAAGTGAGAATCCCAACTTCCGTTGACATCGATGAAGCACAATCTAAGCATATCTTTAAGGGTTTGAATGGTCATCTCACTTTGACCGTCGATTTAAGGATGATAAGCAGTGGTTAACTTCACCCTCTTACCTAACTCTTTTTGTAGGTCGTTCCAAAAGTTTGAAGTGAATTGACTATCTCTATCGGATAGGATTGACAATGGCACCCTGTACCTAGAGAAAACCTCATCGATGTATAACTTGGCCAACTTGTCCATCGGTAACCTCTCTCGCATGATTAGGACGTGAGCACTCTTGGTCTGACAGTCGACCACCACCCACATAGTCTCGTGATCTTTCAAAGTCTTAGGCAACTTGGTCACGAAGTCCATGTTTTACTCCTTCCATCCTTGGATCTCCAAGAATTGAAGACTCTCGTATGGTCGTTGGTGTTCATCCTTCACTTGCAAACACGCCATGTACTACTCTACATGGTTAGCCACATCTAAATTCTTGACGGGCCACCAATAATTCAACTTCAAGTCTCTATACATTTTGGTACTTCCCCGGTTGGTAGAGTACTTGGACTTGTGGACAACTTCCAAAAGCAACTCTCGGTAGCGCACCTGATCTATTTAATTAAGAAAAGTTTAGAGACTTAATCATTCAGAATGAGTAAGTTCATTATAAAGGTATTGATGAATGGAAAAGACCAATTTGCCCTCATACTTAACAAAGACAATTAACGGTCATTTGCCTCATGGACCAAATCTATTAAATTTTTTTTGCATACATGGGGGTTTCTTTTATAATAAACCAGATAAAAAACCAAATGCATAAAAATTAACATATCTTAGGGACCAAATTCGTAATTTACTTTTTAATAGAATAGAATAATGATAAATAGATATATTATTTTATTACTATTATAATAATATTAAAGACTTCTTTTATACTTTTTTAGTGTATAGTTAAAGTTGGTTTTTTTAGTGTTGAATGAACCCACTATTTTTAGTAATTTTGTATTTTATTTTTGGTGGTTGGATTGGAGATGGTGTTAGGAGAAACAAAAAATAACGTATTAAATGTATTGAGTATTTTATATTATAATTGATGTTAGAATTGCTAAAATAGAGTAAGTGTTGAATTAGATATAATAGTTTTAGAGATTTTGATATTCTATTATAGAAGAATATAGCATAATTGTTGAAGATACTCTTATAATTTTTCAAAACTAAAATATCAAAAGTCAATATTTAAAAACAAGTACATCCAACTCTATTTTTAAATTCGTATAACTAACTGCAGATAAATATAATCAAATATAAGACAAACATCTCATTTTAAATATAAAAATCTAAAATATAATTAGGATAATCATTATCTGTATAAAAATTATATTATTAAGTCAAAAATAAATTACTTTGTTATTAGACCTAAATTAAATTATAATAAAAAATTGTATTAAAGAAATTGTACATAAAAGAGAGCTTTTAAACAGTTAATTTGACATTAATATCGATATATTTTTTTAATTTTTTATGATATCTTTAAATTTATTTTATTCAAAAGTAAAAATATTGTTTTTTTCAAAACCATATAAACTGTATTATATCAACGGTACAGTGACAAAAAATAAAACGAGACATTAAAATAAAGATGTATTTTATTATATTGTGTGAATATCCTTCTAGTCAGTCAAAATATAGTTACAAAGACTTATCTAAGTTTAAGGATTTTCTATAATTTTATGTATTTAAAAAAAATTGGTAAAAGATTTCCAAAACTATTTTAATGCAGTTACTCTTGTAGATACTCTAGGGTTTTGTTTGTTTGCATACTATTTTAACTCTTAAGGCACGGTGGTTTGATGAGTGGTTCATGCAAAGTGCAAACACACATACAGTCATACTGTTTCGAAAATTTGTTACAGATTAGTGCTTGATTTTGGGGAGGAGATGGTTTCAGCGGTGCAGCCGGAGGCGGAGACGACGTCCGGGGACGGAGGCGTTGGTATGTTGGTGACGAAGAAGGGAACGACGAGTGCGAGGAGTTGGATATTGATCGATACTAACGTGAATGAGACGATTATGGATATTGATAAGTATGCCATCATGCACCGAGTTCAGATTCATGCTCGTGATCTTCGGATTCTTGATCCTCTTTTATCCTACCCTTCTACAGTTTTAGGCCGTGAAAGGGCAATCGTTCTTAACTTGGAAGTGAGTTCATCATAACCAATTTTGATTTTTCTTGTTTTCTAATTTCACTTCTAGTTTCTACTCGATATGTACCAATTTTGATGTTCATTGATCCTAGAAACACTATAACAAAAGAGAACACATTTTTGTTATGTATATCTTTGTTATAAAGATCGATACAGTTTGAGCTTGACTCCAAAGGTCAAAATTACTAGGAGGTCCGGTTCAAATCCAAAGAGAAATAAAAATCCTCTTTATGATCTAGCGGATTGGATATTAGGTTAATAAAAAAAAAAAGATCAATACATTATCAAAATTTCATCAAAGTCACGTTTTCTGTTTAAATTATGGTTGAAAGTTCTGTTGTGTTTATTACTAATTATTGTTTCTGGTGATGTACCGGCGGTCTGGGGGATATGGCAGCATATCAAGGTTATTATCACTGCTGAAGAGGTTAGCATTTTTTTCCCTCCTTTTTAACCTTTCTTTTAATGATCTCTTAAACCCTTCTCTTAACTTTAAATCGTCTTAGAGTAAGTGACTTTAACATCTTGTGTATATTGGTGGCCCTAGCCAATGTATATAAGGTTGCCTTTGGTATATGCAACTGGTACTAGATAAGACATGACAAAACTCAACTTTCCACGTTTGATGAGACATGGGACAAGAGAATTCTCATTGTTACACTTTTGGGGAGACACGTGTCAGGGACAAGGATGGGCTGAGTTGGACAAAAAAGTTTTCTTTTTGTTCCACCAAAATAGGTGGAACAAGATGGAACATAAACTAAAAAGTTACTAATCTACTTTATTTTATATAAGCTTGATATGGTATTTGTTTTAATGGCCATCACCATCCATCACCGCTGCCACCACCATCGGCAGCCACCACCGACCATAGTTGGCCACCTCTACCTTCTCCTTCACTAATCCCTACAACAACCTCCACCACATCCGCCACCACTGTTGGCTCAAGACTGCGTACATTTCACCCCTCTCAGACGCTTCTTTTGAGTGAGATATATTGGGTTTGTTTTGTTTGGTTTAGTTTAGTTAAGGCTATGTTATGTATAAGGAATCTTTGACTCAAGAATCGTGCTATTGATTCAGTCAATGGTTTTGGAAACTTGGAGTTCCATGATCTGGAAGTGAGCAAGATTCTATAAACCATTCATAGCCGATCTTAAGGCAATCCTTGATATATCTGATATCAAGGTGTTTAATTACAAATGGATTTTTCTAGACTTGCGAGAATGAGATATGTCCATTATTGATTACTGTTGTTTTAATTGCTTGTATTAGATTTGCATGTATCCATTGAAGCCTTGACTCAATCAAAACAACAGTTTAATTGAAGCCTTAACTCACAGGGAAGATGCTTAAAAGTAGTTCTCACTGGATACATTACAAGTGCTTACACACTTTACCAACTGGTCTAACTGACATCTATAGAATTATTTTAAGCCTGAGGCACTTTATATCCACTATCCTTTTGTGACCTTGACATCTTAACCTTTTCTAAGTCTTCAATATGCCATACTATTATATGGCATTTGAATAAACTAATTTGTTCTACTCTGTCCAGAATCCTGATGTTAGAATAGGGGTATGTAGTTTCCACACATCGGTTACGTTTTTCATGTACTTGCTTCTATCTGTATTGCTGTTGCTTACTCATATTTAGTTTCTTAAAATTTAGCATATCTACCTTTCTGTCTTTTTATTTGTATTGCTATTGCTTACTCATATCTGGCTTTTCAAACACTAGCATTTATGTGTTTCTCACTTCTCAGTTTTACACACCTTTCACTTAGTTGGGTGTCTTCGTAGAAACAATCTTACTACCCAATCCCGCCTCCAGGTGGGAGATACTGGGCTTGTTTGGTTTGGTTTTTTCTGGATGAAACTTGTCTTAACAGCATGTGCTACTTTAGGTAATTTTGATAATAGCCGCTGTTTCTAACATGAAAATGGGAACTTGGGGTAGGTGTTACTTCGAGATCCTTCAGATGATAATGTAATACCAGTTGTTGAGGAGCTACGGAGGAGATTGCCTGTTGCAAAGGCCAATCATGGAGAATTGGATGGGCAGCATGATGTTGAAGCCGATGAAGAAGATGGTATGATTATGAATGGTTTCACCTTTCTTTCTGTTTGTAGTATAATATGACTATGAAGAGGGAGCTCTCAGTCTCTTTCTGCTGCTTATGTCAGAAATTCCCGTCTTTATCATGTTTTCCATTTTAAGGGTTTTGAAATGCATTTTTTGCTTGAATAATGCATGCAGAATCACCGTTTGAATTCCGAGCACTTGAGGTTTTCTTAGAGGCCATCTGCAGCTTTCATGCTGCCCGTGCTACTGAACTGGAAACCGATGCTTACCCAGCCTTAGATGAGCTTACGTCTAAGGTATGTGCCTTTCTTGGGAACTATTAAATGATAAATTTTCATAATATTAGCTCTGTGCATTTTATAGGGAAGTCTTGTAGTGCTTTCACCTTTCACTACTTGCTTTTAATTTTTTTTTGAAGGTTGTTAGTAGGTTGGTGAACTGAAGCAAACCAATCCAAACATGCCCAGTATATCCCACTTGAAAGTAGGGTGTTGGGGTAGGATGTAGATAGACCTTTCCTCTACCCTTGTAGGTCGGTTGATAGCATCAAATGACAAAAGCAGCCAACCAAGTGATTCTGCAGTTTGTGTCCTTTCTTTCAGATTATGTTTAGATCTAGTTTCCCCTTTTCAATTAGAAAGACAGTTGATAATATTGATGCACCATGTGCGTTTGGTACCAGGACATGACTGGACTAGAATGGGTAGGATGGGGAAGAATTGTATTTGGCACGGGTGATTTAGTAATTTATCAATCTTATCTGACCCATCTACTTAATTTTGGTTTTTGTGGGAGTCGTGCTTTCTTTGTCCAATCAGTCCAGTTATTAATGTCCCGCCAACAAGTTCTTGTTCTGTCCTGTCCCACGTACCAAATGCAGGCCACACCTCAATTTCAGTTTGGACTGAAAAACATGACCTTTCTTTCCCATATTTGGATCCTCACAGAAGAGTATGCAATCACGAAAATGATTTGGACTAGGCTGAATTATCTTAAGTGGTCAGGTTTAATTTGCCATACGAGTTTTAGCACCAGAAGCTAGAGTCGGAAAAAGGTAGGTATCCAAGATGCACATGAAACTCTATAGCAGTCCCCCTTTCCATCTCATGCTCTCCGGTGTCTTCTCAAAATCTTGGCAACTTTCCTATAAAAACTTTTTGACAAAATCTTCAAAACATTTTCGCAAAGGGAAACAGTCGCTCTACCTCTTGTGGTGGAGAAAAGGTCTATGTACATCCTAGATCCTACCCCCAATCCCTACTTTGGAGTGGGATATACTTGGTGAGGAAGAAAAAATTGTGCTAAATTGCTAGTGCAGGATGAATGATATGCAAACATACAAAGTGTGTCAGCTTGGTACCATGACTCTGATTGGCAGATTAGTAGCCGTAACTTGGATCGCGTTCGTAAATTGAAAAGCTCAATGACAAGGTTGACTGCTCGTGTTCAAAAGGTATACATAATGCTTGTTTGCCATATGTACAACTGTTTCCATGATTATCGCATTAGGAAACCTATAACTTCCATTTAAGATTTGAGTTACTTTAGGGAGATCTACATGACAATGAGACTCGATAACCTGTTGTCTTTGATACATGGGGGCTTTACGTACTAAATTGTCTTCAATTTGCTTTTAGCTGCATGTTCTTAATCCTATCTAAAACAGAAGGAAGGGTATATGGAAAGTGTTGGAATCCCACATCGGTTAGAAACCATTTCTCCCCAATATATGTTGGAATTCTCTTCTCTCCTTGAGCGCTATTTTGGAAAGAAATCCACATATTCTCACATGGTATCTGAGGGACTCGACGCTCTTCTCTGTCCATCCAACCTCTGTTGGATGGGGCGTATTGGAATCCCATATTGGCTACTAGACGTGGACCATTTCTTCCTAATCTCCTGAAAGGCTATTATGTACAGTAATCTAATGTGGTTCCACATATTCTCACAGAAAGTATTAGCCATAATACATTCGCTGACCATAATATTGCACTCCTTTTATGGTGTTGCGACATTTTTCCTTTATAATTCACTAAGGTCCCGTTTGGTTTGTGGGATTTGATAGAATTTGGATGGATTTGGAATTGGATTCTATTCCAATCCTATGTTTTTTGGTTTGAAGGAATGCTTGGATTTGAAATCCCACAAACATTGGGATTTAGAAATCCCGTGGGCATAGTTTGTATTTCATAATGTAATAATGTTTTAAATATGTTACAAGCACTTGTTTTGTAATAATCAATTAATAAAAAGGTAATTTTGTTTTACAAATTATTTATAAAAAATGGAACTCAAATCCCTTCCAAATCATTCAAACGAAACACACCAAAGATTCTAAATCCTTCCATATCCCTCAAAACCATTCCATCAAATCAAACGCCACACTAAGAATTGCAACATTATTTTGGGGGAAACTTATAGGCTGGAGTACTGATTTACTCCATATAAGTCATTGCAAGTATAATTATGTTCATTTAGGTACACAATATTCGAACTAATATCGACGTGATGTTTTGAACTTTTGGCTCACTGATTATGGCTTATCGCAGGTTAGGGATGAACTTGAACGACTTTTGGACGATGATGATGATATGGCGGATCTATACTTATCAAGAAAGCTATCGTCGGCTTCACCAGTAAGTGACTCAGGTGCTGCTAGTTGGTTTCTTGGCTCACCTACTATTGGTTCAAAGATATCTAGAGCTAGCAGGGCAAGTGTGATGATGGTTCATGGAGATGAAAACGACGTTGAGGAGCTTGAGATGCTTCTAGAGGTTCACTTATAACCTTCATACTGATTTTGCGTCTTTTATTGTGATTTGTTCTTGAATGATTGAAAAATACTCGACGCTTAATAGATTTTTTGTATGTGTTTCAGGCCTACTTCATGCAGATTGATGGAACGTTACACAAGTTAACCAGTGTGAGTGATATCTATTAATTCCGTAATTTTAAAACGTTCTTATCCTCTTTTGGTTACATTTTTAGCACTAGGGATGTAAACGAGCCTAGTCGAGTAGTAGGCTATTCGAGATCGGCTTGGAAAATAATACCAGGCTCAAGCTTGAATAACTTTTTCAAAGTAGGGCTCGAGCTCGAATATTTTTTGAGTTATTGAGCTTGATGCTCGTTTATGGGCTCGAGTTTTCAATCCATTAACTCGTTTATTGGCTTGAGGTTGATTATTTTTTATATTTTTATTGTATGATTTATTAACACATAAGCATGTTTGGCTAGGAAAAGTGCGACTCAAAAACGAGCCGAGTTGAACATTGGTGTTATGAAGCTCGGCTCTTTAAGTTAAACGAGTTTTATTTTGTGTTCGAGATCGACTTGAGCTCTAGAATGATTAAGCTCGAGGCCAAGACAAGCGAGTTCGTCAAAAGCTCTACTTGTTTACACCCCTAGTTAGCACCACTTATGATATTGAATGTGCAAAGAGCTGAATAGTTAGGCAATCATACAAAATACATGCGTAGACAAGATAATACTAATACTTGCATCACCTTCCTTTTCTGGTAATTTAAACATAACGTTTTCCCCATTGGCAAGATTTTAATCCAAAATTACCATTTTGCCCATCAGTAGCCATTATGAAGCGAAGGTGGTATTGACTGATTTTGGTTCACGAGACTCCTAAAATACAAACCAAAGGAACCTAGCATATCCCACACAGAAGTAGGGTGTAGGGATACCCAAGGGGTAGGGAAGCCGAAGACAGTGAACAAATGTGGTAATAGCAGCGAAGTATAATGCGATCACTATACCAAAATTGGGTTTATTGCCAAAAATGTCTTATAGTGTCAAACAATAAAATATCGTATCTAAAGGTGTTGTAATAAGTTTATATGTCTGTTATATTGTGCAGCTGCGTGAATATATTGATGATACAGAAGATTACATCAACATCCAGGTATACTTATGAGTTTAATTTCACATCTTTGATTATGTACAAATTGTGAATCTAAAGCCAGTAGCTAATCATTGTTGTTACTGCAGCTTGACAATCATAGAAATCAGCTAATTCAGGTACATATTGAAGAGTAATAATAATAGGTTGGGTTGTTATAGCTATTTGAGGATGATGAACTCATGTTGTTTTGTATTCATGACTGTAGCTGGAGCTGTTTCTAAGTGCAGGAACTGTATGTATGGCAATCTATTCTTTGATAACTGGTATATTTGGCATGAATATACCTTATACCTGGAATGATGATCATGGCTACATGTTCAAATGGGTAGGTATTGTTTTCTTTTTTTAATCAACGGTTATATTTGAACGAAGGTTTACCAAATTGATCGACATTTGTTTTGATGGATGTTGGCAGGTGGTGATTCTGTCGGGCGGATTTTCTGCAGTCATTTTCCTTCTCGTTGTTTCGTATGCTCGTTTAAAAGGGCTCATTGGATCTTGAATGCAAGCAAACAACATTTCTGGATTCCGACTTTTAACTCTCGTAGTTGCTTTCAGGTAAGGTGGCGTTGGAATCCGATGGAAAATTTGAAGGAATTGGAATGGTTAATGGATTGTATTTATGTGTTTGGTTCATTCTTTGAGTTTTTGTAAGGAGATGAATTCCACATATCCTTCATCTTTTAAGAACTATTATACCCTTGTATTTACTTCATTACATTCAATCCCACAGCCATTGTTGCCATCAGCATTGCCATTACCATTACTATTATCTGATTAGCGTTTACCGGATAAATTGTTGCATACGGTACCGTTTTGATGGACTAAGATCTTACCTGTTAAAATAAGTGATAATATTGAATTTTATCGATAAACAGTTACCAGGTAAATGTTTGGGTAAACAATCAAGTAATTAATTTGTGAAATCGAGTAGGAGATTGGAGTCAAATTAAGGGCCTGTTTGTTTTTCGACATTCTCCTCTTAATAACATCTGAAGTTTGATTCGGTTAGACATATACCATTTCAGACCGTTTTTTTTTTTCAAATTAAGAGCTTAAAGACCTCTTACCGTCATCTGAATTTTAAGTGAGAAACCTAACTTTGAAATCAATTTCAGACGCCTCCTCCAGATCTCGCTCTTAACTCTCGATTTCAATCTCCATCATCTCGATCCTAAACACCTCAAGCTCAAGCTCTCGATCTCTTCTCCTGCCTCTCGATCCAAGCAGCTGTCAATCTCTTCTTCTGCCTCTCGATATCTCAAGAAAGGTAATGAGAACCCACAACAGGAAGCATGAGTTAAATTCTCATACACAAAATATAAATTATCAATATATGGTATTGTTGAGTTGTTTTGATAGCTTCGTGCCGTGCATCTTGCAAATGGGATTCTCTGTTTTGAAACAGAGGGAGTATGGGCTTCATTGCTTTAATTTCCATATGCTTCTTTGTCATTTTTCATTTTGAAACACTCTGATTCTTTCTTGCCTGTTAATTAGTGATGGACGAGAATGTATATGTAAGGTGATCAAATGAAATTATCAAATGCTTTTTAGAGACTTGTATAGAAGAGGTCAATAAAGTGGGTAGCTTTCGAAAAGGAACTTGGGCAAAGTTGACAACAAAACTTGAGGAAGTGTGCCGTGTGAAGCTAACCCAAAAACAATTGAAAAATTAGTACGGTTAATTAAAAGGAAAATACTTAAGAAATAAAACAGGGAATATTTATGACCTGGTAACGAATATGTTCATCTTATCTAATCAAAGAATGGAAAGATTTTTTTCAAAAGTTAGTTTCTATATTCCCTTTTGCATTTTTAGATAGTAAAGACAATAGTGTAGGTATTATATAAATAAATATCTTTAATTTGGATGCAGTGACATCCAAAGGCCAAAACTTTAAAAACATCACCATTGGCATTTCCTGAATTATTTATAGCTTTGTATGAGGGGACTTCTACTACTGGATCTCATGTTTATGCCCCTAGTGCAACCCGTGAGAGGACAACGGTTTCATCATCATCATCATTTACGTCTCATATCCATACTACCCAAAATGAGGAGGATGGAGATGAGGGGGAAGGACCAACTGTCGATAAATCGAGCACAACTATGTCTAGATTGAATAAGAAGAGTAGAACCAAGGTCGATATAAATGAATTGGCTTTTGAAATGAGGGTGAACTTTGGATACTTGTTGCACAACAAACCTCAAACCTAAATGTCTGTATTGAACGGTTGAACACTCTTGGCCTTGATACAAGGAGTCTTATTTATAATGCAGCAATTGACATTTTTGGTTAGTCAACATTATTAAGAGAGACATGGTTGACGATCCCTTCAGACGCAAATATTTTAACATCATAGATTTCAAGGACGGCAAGAAGATTGGGACTTATGGAGTAGATTTTGGAATTTGAACAAGTTAATTGGTTACGTGTTTTATATTTGAACATGTTATTTGCTTATGTGTTTGATATTTGAGTATTTTGTTATGTAGTTTTTGTATTTGAACAAGTTTTTATTTATAATTTTATTTGTGCTTTTAACAAGTGTATCATGGATAATAATCAAATAATCATGGATAATAATAAAAAATCATACTTCTCATTGTCATATTCTTGTATACGTTCACTTACGACAAAGACATTTGAAAAGGAAAAGAGATAATACGTCTACAATGATTGGATGTCAATTTATGGATGAGCTACTTTAAGATAATGATTGGCAATGTTAGTTGTTGTGAATGTCCGTAAATCTTTTTTTCGACTATATGATCACTTTAAAGCAAAAGGTTGATTAATAGATGGCAAACATATATTGGTCGAAGAAAATATAGCTATATTTCTGATGATTATAAGTCACAATCAACGTTATAGAGTGTTGAAAAACAGGTTTCAAGACTCAACACAAACAATTCATAAGAAATTTCATGAAGTGTTGGATAAAATAATTGAGTTTGCTAAAGAGATCATAATTCCTACATCATTGAATCATAATCCATACATCCCTGGAATAATAGGAGGTTACGACGAATATTTGAGGTAAATAATAATTCGATAATAGTTGTATAACTTTCTTTATTAAATTTATTTTGACTGCTAGCTTTAATGTAAGGAGTAATTGGCGCCCTTGATGGAACTTTAATACATGCTTTTGTCCCTATTTAAGAACAACATTTATATAGAGAACAAGAAAAGGACGAATATTATCAAAATGTTTTGACAATTTGTGATTTCAACATGGTTTTTACATTTATTGTCGCCAGATGGGAAGGAATTACACACGATTCTAGAGTTCTGTCTGAAACTTTAACATATGGTGTTATTGGATTTTCATTTCCTTCTTCAGGTATAGTAATGACTTTAGAGGTAATATATTTACTATATTCATATTAAATATCTATTTAATTTATTGTTTTCAAATAAATATCATCTATGTGATGCTGCGGATACAAATACTCGAGGATTTATGACATTGTATCGTGATGTTAGATATTGGCTCAAAGATTTTCGTGGTCGACGAGCAATGAACAAATATGAAAAGTTTAATCATTTCCATGCAAAGCTTAGAAATGTTATTAAACGTTCTTATGATGTCCTTGAAGCACGCTTTCATTTATTGGAACAGTTTTATTGATTCAGATTTCAGATGCAAAAACAAACAGTCTGATCGAATCAGATTTTAGACTTGAGACGTAAAAATAAACAGACTAACTGATTCAGATTTCAAACTTCAGCACCACCTCTTATAAATCAGAAATAAAATCAAACTTTAGACTTTAACACTTCTTAAGACACAAAAGCGATCTAAAAATTAAGGTTTTTTTTTGGGAAATCATGGGTCTATGGCCGTATTTATGGCAATTATAAGCCATCTTAATTTTCTAGCTTATTAAAGGTTTTGTAAAACTACTCTAGATTTTCATTTTTTTCCCTTCTAATTATTTCTTTTGTATTTTCCATTAATATCTCTTAAATAGTTGATATTTAAATCAGTTAATTAGTTCATATGTGAATCATACGACTTTATATATGAATTGGTTAAATAGTTCATATATGAATCACACAGGTTCACATATGCGTATTTAGTTCATATGTGAATCACACGAGTTTATATATGCATTTGTTTGCTGCCTATTTGTAAATGTTACTAAACTACCCCTCTATTTCCACATATCATGTGACCGAATGATCCTACATTTAGCACTTCTCAAATTAACCTCTCCATATACATACATACATATATACATACAGGGGTGGGTTCAAATAAAAACCACTTAATTTGTAAAAACCGTGAAAACCTTATTCAACCAATCATAATTTTTCATTTTGTTCATTTTTTGTAATTATGAGAGGTTGATTAACCATTTTTATTGTGGAGGGTGTTAATCATGGATATTATCATCTTCATTATTTTAATTTTAGAGAAATATATGAAACAGTTTCATTAAAATTTCATTAAGTAGTATATGAAACAATTT
>NC_037532.1:11331071-11372702 GCF_001531365.2 Cynara cardunculus var. scolymus
GTTTCATGTATTTCTCTAAAATTAAAATAATGAAGATGATAATATCAATGATTAACACCCTCCACAATAAAAATGGTTAATCAACCTCTCATAATTACAAAAAATGAACAAAATGAAAAATTATGATTGATTGAATGAGGTTTTCACGGTTTTTACAAATTGAGTGGTTTTTTTTTAACCCACCCCTATATACATATATAGGCGAATGATTGGATGAGAAGGAGAGTTAAGGTGAGAAGCGTAATAAGAGATCCAGACCATTGATCACATTTAATCTCAAACCCACGCATGAATTAATATGCTTGATACGACGATTGATCCGGTACATCTCGATACATCTCATCCTAACGTTCATCCAACCGGTGAAGATCCCTTCTTACGCTTCTCACTTTAATTCCCATTCTCACAATATTAACAAATTAAAATGAGACATATTAAGGAAGTGTTACTATTTCTTGATTGCATATATACGTTGAAACAAGAACTTCTTTATCAAACAATATAACCATAGCCTAACAATTAAGACGACTTAATACATATCCCACAAGAATGTCTTAATGTGGAATACAAACTAGAAACACATCCATCTGAATATGTTCTCTCGAAACGGGTTTCAATTGCTTGAAGTTACTGTAAAATTGAAGTTTGAACAAGTAGTCTGCTTACGTAACAACGAAGAACTAAACCCGAAAGTCGAATTCTCCAAATCAAACAACAGAAAGTTATCCTCGAACTGAAACGTTCCAATCACGATCGCAGGTTCACTTGTCGCACCACCGTCAACAAACGCTAGACACGACACATCTTCGGTCATTTGCTTAATGGAGTTAGCCGTAGATATACTCCACTTCTTCCCATCCTGGAGACTGAAATCAATATCAGCAAGTTTTAAACTAGAATGGTTACCTTTGGTGTTGAAACAAAGCCCAAATGGTGCGATTGGTGTTGTCTTAAGGATTCGTTTCGTAACCATTGAAAACCTCCGAACCACCCAGTTATAAATGTCGGTTCTTAGCACAGTGTAAGGATCGATTGTACTAAGCTTTGTAGTTGTATTCGAAGGAAGGTCGATTGATCGCTTTTTAATTACAATGGCATTGACACCGATATAGTATCCAAAAGAATTCGGTTGCGTGATCAACGGAGTATAAGAAAGTAAACTTCTTACATCTACATCTGATTGAGGAAGAAGGTAATAAGGACCAGTTCCAAAGAATAGAACCCCTGGAGCAGACAGAGTGCTAGGCAGACATAAAGCTAATGTCTTTTTGAGTGGCTGATACAAATAAGCCGGAAACGCGTAAGGCGAAGTCGAAAAGGCCATGACCCCAGTGACATTTTCAGGGAATGATCCAAACGAAGAAGATGGAGCAAATGAAGAAGAAGAAAGACAAGCAGCATTAGGGTAAGCACCATATAAACCAGTAAAAACATCTCTACCGTTGCTTGTGCTCATGGTGAAATCGTCGTAGTCAAGCAAGGCTTGGCCACACCATCCGGTAACGGGGTGAACCACCGTGACCGGGCATGTACAATATCCCCAACCAGGCAATGTCGAGCCGTTGTTTACCGGAGGGCAATTAGGATTCACATATGAATAGGTAGTTCGAACGCTGGTGCATTGGTATTCTTCGCATGAAACGGGGTTCGTGCAACGCTTGTTAACGGGACAAGGGACTCCATAGTAGTTCCATATCAAGATGCAGTCATGCCATATGAAAGGAGCATCGATGTCTATGATCAACTTTTCATGCATGAACTTCATGTCTACCCATGCAGTCATGACGTCGAAGCTGTAAAGAGGTTTAGCAACATCGGTGTGCTTGTTTATAGGTGCAACTACAGAAGTGTATGGTGGTACGTATTGTGATATGGCTTCATATTCATGAGAGATGAAGGCTAAAATGACAACAAATAGTTGCAAAATTGAAAGCATTTTTGAATTTGATTTTTCACATGGGATTAAATTGGTTTAAATAGACTTTAATTGTCAACTAATCCTGTTCAACGTATTTGAAAGTCAATTGCTTGTAAGAGGTTTAACTTTTGCTTCGATTTGACTAACAATTTAAATAAAATTAAAATGACAAAGAGGTATGTAAATTATATGGTTATATATATATATATATATATATATAGGGTTGGGTTTACGTGAGACCAAGAGTTTTTCGTGAGACCAGTAAGACCAATTTATATTCATTGATCAAATTTATAAACTAATGATCTAATGGTCTAAATTTGCAAGGTGGCAATTTTGTAATTATTGAGAAGTCTCGTGGCGTTTATAAATGTTCAGATCTGACGATTGTAAATCTAATCCAAAGGTTGAGAATTGGTCTTACGGGTCTCATGAAAAACCATTGGTCTCACATGATCTCAAGTCTATATATATATATATATATATATATATATATATATATTCAGTATTAAATGGAAGACTTTTAACTACGGATATTCTGTGAAAAATCCGTTGTTAAAGTTGGTGGATAAATTGTTGGAGAGAAACTCAAATTAGTGATGTATTATCCGGGTGTTTTTTGGGTGATTCGTTGGTGTTTTTTTGAAAATTGTGGATTTTACAAGAACCATTAGTATCTTTTAGGTGATCCATCGGTAATGATGTACATATTACCCAAGTATTTTTTAGTGATCTGCTGGTGCTTTTTTGAAAAATATGGATTTTACAAGAATGATTGGTATTTTTTAAGATGATCTATCAGTAATTATGGACGAAAATTTCCCTCGTTAATTTTTATTTTAAAAAATTATTTGTTTTATAGTGATTAAAATATTCAAATCTTGTATTTTTTTTTTATCTATAAGTATTATATACATAAAAAACTATCATCTTTATTTATTTATTTTTTGATTAATCTGGATATCCAAACCGCTATGCAAGCGGACTAATCCCAAGACAACCATCTGCTTTGTAGATAGCTCGGAGTCACCGCATTTGAACCTCCGTGGTCACAAGGGAATTTTTATTCCTCCTTGGATTTGAACCTGGAACCTCCTAGTACTTTTGACCTTTGGAGCCAAGCTCAAACCAATCAAACACCACCCTTGTGGTTCTCTTTATTTATTTATTAATGAGTTTGAATCTTCATTTATAGTGTTAAATATAAAAAATAGCAATTTATTTTTCATACATTTTTCATTTATTCTTAATAATGCATTTTGTATTTACAATTATTTCTTATTAAAACATTGTATTTTTTTTTTAAATATCTATTATAGCAATAGGTAACCGGATACATTTTGAACTGATAATCTTAGTAATTACTTTGCTTACATAGAACAATTAGGATTACGCACAATTAAGACCACATGGCGTATCATGCGTAGTATCTTTTTTATTTATTTAAAATAGATAATTAAAAGATAACACTTTCAAGTCCATGTGCTGTAAATATTTTACTGTGTATTTTCAGTTAGTCTTTGTAATAGTTGTTTAGAAGTTATGTTGTAAACCTCTAGGTATAAATATTATTCAAGCAAGAACACACACTGTAATTGAGAGAATTGATATTAATAGGCAGCCGACTGATTCAATTCATATTCTTGTGTTCTTGGTGATTATGATTTGATCTGGGATCTATAATTGGTATCAGAGCAAATAAAAAAGAGATTGCACTGTTTTTGGAATCGAATCAAGATTGAATTCTTGATTTCTTGGTGTTGGATAGTTTCTTGTTTTAGACTGTTTTTGGGTCATATTTTGATCAAATTGGTCAAGTTTAATATGTTTTTGACAAAATTGCGTTCATAAAACATGCTTAGAATGCATTTTCGAGCTAATCTATGTTGTTCTAACATCGAATCTTGAGTTTTGTGAATTTTTATTGAAAATATTTGAACTTTGTGACAGATCTATGTATATCGCCCACTGAATTGTCTTAGGCAATATCCTTATGAACATCGTCCGTTGAAGACTGCATTGAACGATATTCTTGGAAATATCGCTCGTTGAAGATTGTTTGAAGTTACCCTTGGTCAATCTGTTCAAATTGTGTGCGATATTTGAGGAATCCGTTCAAAATGTAAACAATATTGGGGTTATATCGCTCAAGGTGTAGATGATATTTTGTTATATCGCTCAAGTTTTAATTGATTTTTTTATGAAGTTGAAAACATCGCCCAAGTGTTGAGCGATATTCGTGTGTCACTTGAAGTTTCCAAGTGTTGAGCGATATTCATGTATATCGCCCAAGACTCGAGCGATATTTGAAGATTGAGTATATCGCCCATGTTTCAAGCAGTAATGGTACACATCGCTCAAGTGCTAAGCGATATCCTGTTGAGCGATATTCTTTGGTGAGCGATATCCTTGTCAAATGTTTTTCTTTGTTGAGTGATATTCACTTCAAGCAGTTTTCTGATCAAGCGATATTCTGTTCTAAGCATCAAGCGATTTTCTAAGTATCAAAAAGTTTTCTTAAGGATTCCAATTCAGTTCAAATTTTTCCTGAAACGATCAGTTCAAGTATTTTGTATTTAGTAAAAATGTCAAAGGACATGCTAAGCATTGAATCAGAATATGGTATTCGATTATTCAAACTCTAAATTCGCTGATGAAATTGAGTCTATAAATGCTGATTTTGGTGTCTTAAAACAAAGAATTAAAAAGTGAAAGAACTTTAATATTAAAATTTCAAACTGAAAGTTATGGTTATAAAGGTTTATGTGAATATCTGAAACAAGAAAAAGAACAACTTAGATCATAAAAAGAACATCTTAGATTTTAAAAATCTGATTTAGAGAAAAAGATTCTTATACTAAAAAGAAACTTGAATGAAGTAGAGGATGAGAAGGTTGAAATCCAGTTGAAATTTGATTTAATTCTCAAAGAAAGAGGTTAATTGTACGACAAAGTCCAACAGTTGGAAGAAATCATTTTCAAAAGAGGTCAATCTGAGCAAACATTGAAAACTTTAATGAACAAACCCAAAGATACTAGATTTACGATCCAAGAATGGGTTTAGGTTTTTAATGATATTAATGTTTTGAAAAATGCTCCAAGTTCTTTATATGATTTCAATGAATTTGGAGCTTAAAAGTTCACAATTCCTTCTGTTAATGAAATCTTTGTTAAATCTGAATCGTCTGGAAATTCCCACTGCGAAACCTCGAGAGACTTTCTAAAAGTGATGAAGATAAATCAGATGAAAATGTTTTTGAAAAATCAAAATTTCAAAATATGGAACTGAAATATGACGATTTAAACTCAAGTTACAAAACTAGAAAACTTCAGTTTTCTCATTCTGAAATTGAGTCATTTTATCCCATATAATATTTAAACATTGATTCTTCATCAAAATCTGAGTCATAAAATGAAAATAAATTGAAAGTCTGATATTTTTGAAAATATGATGAATGACTCATACTCTGAATCTGAAAATGATGTGATTTACGATTCTGATCCGACTGTAGGGGAAATTGAGAAAAAGGATTGGATCATTCATTCAGATCCTGAATTTGATTCAAATGCTAAAATTTCTATTTTAAATAAACAAATTTATGAGCTTGAGGCTGAATTGAAACCTAAAAAGATGTCTATGGAAAAGGCTCAAAATGAATTTTCGCTGAAAGTCTAAGAGCTTAATTTGAAAATTTCTGAATAGACAATGTGTCTAGTTTGCAAAAACAAAATGCACGAGTCAAATCTTCTATCAATGCAAAGACAAAATGTTGTGAAGGTAAAAAGAACTTCAAATCTTCATATCAAAAAACATTGTGAATGTTACCTTCACAGTTTTTTACTTTGAAATTCAAGTGTAAAAAGGTAGTTTTACGGGTCTCAAAAAAATAGGCTGGTCTCACATGATCCCAAGTCTCTCTCTCTCTCTCTCTCTCATATATATATATATATATATATATATGTAGATAGGGGAGCGCGTTCAAATAAAAACCACCCGATTTGTATAAACCATGAAAACCACATTCAACTAATCATAAATTTTCATTGTGTTCATTTTTTTTTGTAATTATGAGAGGTTGATTAACCATTTTTATTGTGGATGGTGTTAATCATAAATATATCGTCTTCATTATTTTAATTTTAGAGAAATACATGAAACAGTTTCATTAAAATTTCATTAAATATTATATGAAACAATTTCATAACCATATATGACACAAATTTATCAAAAAAAGTATTATATGAAACAATTTCACAAGATTAAACAATTTCATAAAAAAATTTCATAAGATTAAACAATGAAATTGGCGTATGAGGGTGGTTTGTGCGGTTTACACAAATGAGAGCGGTTTTTATTTGATCGCTCCTCTATGTATGTATGTATGTATGTATATATATATATATATGCTTGTATGTATGTATGTATATATATATATATATATATATGTATATTTACATACATACATATATATAGATGAATGATCAAATACAAACCACCCATATTTGCACCCTCATCCATCGATTTTATTGTTTAATTTTATAAACTTTTTCCATGAAATTGTTTAATCTTATGAAATTGTTTCATATAATACTTTTTTTTAATGAAGTTGTTTCATATATGATTATGAAATTTCAATGAAATTGTTTCATCTATTTCTCTAAAATTAATATAATGAAGATAATAATATTCATGATTAACAACCTCCACAATAAAAATAATTAATCAACCTCTCATAATTACAAAAAAATGAAAACAATGAAAAATTATGATTTATTGAATGAAGTTTGTACGATTTGTACAAATAACGTGGTTTGCAAAGTAAACCTCCTATATATATATATATATATATATATATACACACACACACACACACACACACATATCTTGGTTCAAATGCTAACCCAAACTATTATGTTAGCTTTGTTAACCATTTTTAACCAATCACAATCTATCTTAGTATTAGGTTCCTATCCATCATAAAATTTAATGACAAGTGTACATATATAATTTTCTTTTTTATTTAACTCTTATATCATTAATAGAGAGTTACAAAATCATAAAATCTCATGATTTGTGTTAACTTATTATTAGTCTTGTTATTATTTTTAATATTGATTTTCTATCTCTAATGTTTATGAATTTGTGATTGGTGGAGGAGACTCGGTAGTAAAGTTTTTGATATCGTTCAAATTGAGATATACGAAAGATGATGAACATGTGTGATCATATGAACACAAATTCATATATGAGAACATTTGTACAACCATATAAATACAACTCGGCATATATAAACCATTGTGTCAATTACGAACACAAATTTACATATATGAACAATTGTGTCAATTACGAAAATAGATTGACCTATATATATATTTGGTATAAATATGAACACATGTTGACCCAAATGAACATATGAAAGCTAATGAATATGTATGACTGTAACAGCCCATATCCATACATTGCATATAACACATATCTCATACATAGAATATATGTTTTCTCCCACATAGGTCCATAACACAAGAGTCTATAATGTAAAATTACATAGATCAAAATTCTAAAAGTACATGCTCTTGTATCCTAGCATCCAAGCTTCAAATATAGCAAAATACATAGGGAATTATTTCACAAAATGCTCTTGCTCTTATTATCATTACCTACACACATATTTTTGAAAACACAAAAATGAGGGTTAGACATGAATGTTTAGTGAGGTTCCCTTTTATGTAATGCAGGGTGAAGATCACCAAAACATTTATTTCAAATAATTCATCTCATGTAGTCAAAAACTGAAAATCATATTCTGTTTCGGTCCATCGGCCTCTGGTTCCAAACCATACTTAGAATATATTTCAATAAACAGGCCCAGAGCCCTTTTGGTCTCTCTACCAGAGCTTCTGGTTCCTCGACCAAAACATCTGGTTGTACTAACCAGAGCTTCTGGCTCATATATATAATGTCCTTTAGTTAAGCTTCCAATCAATAAGTTTTTTATAAAAAGAATAGTTATAAAGAATTCATGCTCGACCAGAGCCTCTGGTTGTACTAACCCGAGCTTCTGGTTTAAAAGTTATGACCAACCAGAGCCTCTGGTTCAACGTGCGAGTCGACCAGAGCCCCTCTGGTCTGTTTTTCATAAAAAGATTCTAAATATAAAAATCTTTGAATTATCTTTTAAAATGTAAATTTGACACGGAGCTCGTTTCTTACGAATACAGAGCCTCTGGTTTAATTAAAACTTTGTAAAATTGTATAATTTTCAAACCATCATCCAGAGCCCTCTGGTTCTATATTGGGGTCCAACCAGACCCCCTCTAATTCTTCATAAAATAAACATTCGTATCCTAAACACTTTTAACCAAAATCAATGATCATAGGCCATATTTTCCCGTAACCATAACATCAATACTACTATTTCCAATAAGAACAACATCTTTGAATCTTCAAATCACCAAGAAGAGAAAACTCCAATCTGTTGTAATCTTATTAGATATAATAGTAAGAGTTATACCATGCACACACACACAACGACCATCCTTGTTACTTCCATCAATCCCCTGTTTATAGCAATAGCTATCCATCACATACAACGACCATCCTTATTACTCTTGAAATTCATATGAACTATTTCATCCCATGACAGGCTGCAGACCTTTCTGTCAAAGTTAACCTCGTTCATAGTTTTATCCAAAATCTATAGACTATTTCATCCAATGACGGAACAAAGTCACATACGTCAGAGTGAACCTTGTCTATAGTTTTAACCAAATCATATTCTCAACACAGGTTTATATTCAAACCTTTCAATCCATAAGAACAATCTGTTCTTCAAATGATTTCTCAATTGTTTGTTTTTGCTTAATCCTCAAAAACAGGGTGCCAAATCCATACTGTTCCTTCAAACATAGTTCCTGCTTAACCTTTTTCAAAACAGGTTTAAGTTTTTCAATTCATAAAACAGTTTCTTTTAAAAACCGTTTAAAACAGTTCTACTGGATTCTTTTAAATTTAAACCCATCAATATACCAGAATTTATAGAATCAAACAGTAGATAAAACTCACAATTTATAATCGACGGTAGTTTAAAACTCACCTTAAAATAACAGATTCTGCAGATTATCACGCAACAAGTAACAGAATCTTTAAACAGCAATATTCTTCAAGAATATTTTTCAAGAACACTTTCTAAGAATGCTTTCACCGCCTTTATATTTTTCTTATATATTTTGCAAAATAATGAACTGATAAGGTTTTTACCTTATCCTCTTTCTTTTATACTTAGGATGAGGCGGTGATGAATATCTTTCAATATAAAAAATCATTGGCGGTGGAAATATAATGTTTTATAATCAACCTTTCTTAACTATGAAGGTTTAGATTATAATATTCCCACATATTATTTTAAAATATAACCGCCTATAAAATTTTCACATGCATGCATAATATCAAATTACCACACATGTGCACATAATTCATGCATTTGTTTTTAAGACAACATGCATGCTATCACATAATTCACATAATGAACACATAAATTTACCTCAACCCAGGTTTGCAGAAAACCCAGTTATAACAATGACTATACAAATTCATATATATGAATATTCGTACAACCATATGAACATAACTCGACATATATGAACCCTTGTGTCAATTACGAACACAAATTGACATATATGAACCTTTGGTATAAATATGAAAAATAAACATATGAAAAATGATGAATATGTGTGATCATAAGAACACAAATTCACATATATGAATATTTGTACAACCATATAAATACAACTCGACATTTCTGAACTCTTGTGTCAACTACGAATACAAATTAACATATATGAACCCTTGTGTCAAATACAAACGCAGATTGACATATATGAACACTTATGTCGTTTACGACCTTTTTCCATATACACCCATGTTCACACATGAACATGAATACAAACACAGTTGACATAAACGCACACTTGTGTCATTTACGATCTTTTTCCATATATACCCATGTTCACACATAAACAATTCCCATAAATATCGAATATTTGTTCACATATGAACCATTAACAAAAAAAAACCGTAGAACAATATGGCGTTGGGGATCTTGCTGTTGGTTTTGATTCGATGGCAAGATTAATTCATGGATAGTTACATTGTTATTAATGGGCAGTTACAAAACATCTCATTGTTATTAATGGACAACTGAAATCTTTCTCAAAATACCTCTTTACAATATTGTTTACTTATGTTACCTTGTCTATGTGTGCAATTAATTACACTTTATGTCATGAATGATCT
Source organism: Cynara cardunculus var. scolymus (assembly GCF_001531365.2). Classification (NCBI taxonomy): domain Eukaryota; kingdom Viridiplantae; phylum Streptophyta; class Magnoliopsida; order Asterales; family Asteraceae; genus Cynara; species Cynara cardunculus. The sequence goes on from NC_037532.1 coordinate 11,341,283, forward strand.
TAGCCACAAATTTCAAAAATCAATGACCAAGATTAATTAACAAAGTTAATATAATAGTATGCGTTTTTTTAATTCTTTGTACATACACATACACACACACATAATATATAAATATTATATATTATGTGTGTGTGTATGTACAAAGAATAAAAAGACGCATACTATTTATTTGCCCAACTAAATGTGGAAGCTCTTGTATGGAAAAGCACATTTTGAATTATGATCGAAGATTGGGCCAACGGTCAAGGAGAGAACAACGGAAGCATGTGCTGATGTGCATGTCTACTTGCATTGACGCCATAACCAAGGCATCTCAATTTGGTTTAATATAAGTTTTTTGTAAAATGGTTAATAAAATATAATATATAATCTATATTTTACATAAAATATTCATTTACAAAATTCTGCTTTAAGTCTTTCAAAATAATATCAATAATTGCATGAGTAATAATAAATCAAAGAATTTTTTGAATAATTAAAATCACATGTTAATGGTGTCAACTATGCACCAATCCCAATAAATTGTGACTACAAGAAACAGTTTCGATAAACTCAGTGGTCATGACTGTTGTATAAGCTATAATCGAAACCTAAACTAATAAGATATTCCTCATCCCCAGGGATTCAACCAATACGCCACAAGGACTTAAAAATGTTTCAAGGGTCCTGATAGCATATCCTATAGGAATTTAGTTTACAGAAGTATACTATAAAACGTCATATCTAAAACCGATACAATAGGTTTATAGAATGTTTTTAGGCATTTCAAACAAGATTTTTACGACACTCTTAAGTCAACAATCGTATTAGGTATTACATAGGACACTTTTGATGAGTATCCTGTAAACTCATCTTTATATACGACACTTACGTTTATACAACACTTTTCAAATAGTGTCTATTATATTAAACACAACCTAAAAGAACTTCTTAAAACACCCTCTAAACTTGTTATCACACTTTCAGATACGACTTTATTTCTTTGGTCCTACAAAGCATCTTATTGGAATGCTTAGAAATTTCAGTCATCCTACAAACCTAATTAACGTTATCGTATTGCATTAAAAAACTGGAAGTGTATTACCTCATTTAAATGTTGTGCTAATATTGTATTCTACAAGTCCATAGATTAACGATAATACATGTCGATATTAGAAGGCGGCCATATGTATCCTGCAATATAAGCTTTAGAACATGGCCATATGCATCGATCATGCCACAATCTTACACTATAAGCTTTAGAACATGACCATATGTACCAGATGAATACAAATTTACATAATTCAGTAGAAATTGTACATGAACAGATATACAAGTAAATATATATTTACAAGTATACAAAAAGAAAAGATAATATAAAAGGATCTCGTTTTGCGCGTATGTTCTTGGACCGAAATTTTTAACTTTTGAGCAAATAAGTGCTAATAAATCGTGAGAAAATAATACAAGGATAGATAATAAATCCAACAAAACCCAATGATATCATCCAAAATATGAAATCCCGGGACACATGAAAACATCCGAAAAATAATACATCTCATCAGTATCTAAGCATCGACACTTGATCACAACTAAATATCAAACAATCCAGAACAATTTGGCAATTCTTATAATTGATTGAATATTCTTGTTGGAATAAATGGCAAGATATGTAGGTTAGGAATTTTTACCTTAAAACTGAGTAGTGACTTGGGAAAATAAGGCCTTGAAGTCGGTTGTTGGCGTTCCGGTTCCTTCAGGCTTGGAGGCAAGATCGAGTGCCTTGCATTTTGCCTCCTCAATTTGCAGTGCCTGATCGCAACAAAATTACTAGATGTCACAAAAATTTACAATCAGTTTGGAACTCTCCCAAACAAAAACACGCTCCTGCCATGTAAGAAAAACCCCCTACCAATCTATACAGATAGATTTAATCCACATAAATAGTTTTATCCATTCACGACTTGATGGAAAACCAACCAAACAGCCCCTAAATTTGTTTGGATAACCACGAATGTCCGGATCAGTTTGCATACCCCTCCACTCATCACATGGCGCCCTGAAGTTTTAGGGGGAGGCAACTCGAACCGCAACCACCAAGAGTGAACTCAAGGACTTACTGGTTAAGCTAAAATGATTAGCTATAATTTTCCTTGCTAAAAAGAGAAAGCGGGCTTAGGCCATGTGAGGGCAGCCATTAGACCTAGTCCTTGGCCCAAGCTAATCGGTCACTTATTTATCCAGTCCCAAGCTTTAACTGCCCGTGAGACACATGGCTACGGTCATCCCCATCTAATCTGTACTTGGATCTTAGGCAGGATGATCCCAACTGGACTTCTGGCCCAGGCATTCTACCCATCTCTATTAAATGGGGTTACTTGAAGAATAACCTTTTGAAACATCTCCACCTAATAGAAGAATGCCTCAAAATCTATCAGATGGTTATGCATTAGAAAAAATTGTCAGAAATTTACTCTCCTAAATAACCCCTCTATAATAGTACCTCCAATCCCCAAATTAATTACTAGAAACTTCAAAATTTGATATGAATTGTGTTGTGCTCATTAGAAAATGATTATAACAAGGACTAGTGCTAAAATGGTAAGAGATTAGAAGTTCAAGCTAAGGAAACAATGGCTATGGAGGAAAACCAATAGAAATTTTGCATTCTAGGGTACATGACTAACTCAGTTACTTAAAATACCCTTTGTACAATGACTACAGAGAGAGAAACTTTATGATTTGCATTACTGGTTTAGTCAAACAAATGATTTCAGTTAGATACTTTTCAGAGGAAAATATGCAGTTGGAATGGAACATTACAGAATGAAAACTGTAAATAGTAACTTCAAAAATCTACATCTAAATTGGGCAAATTGCATGAAAATTCAACATACATTGGTGTGCTTCCTATTTTTATGTAACGTATTTTCAAATACCTAGTTTACATCTGAAATACATGATAATGAAACGTACTTCGGTCTGATTCCTATTTTGTTCGTTATTTGGTCAAAATGTTTAAGATATCACATCTGAGGTACCAAAATGAAGGTTTGAAGGTATGTTATGCAAAATAGGAATCAAACCATAATACTGTGCATTCTATATTGTTTTTGTTCTTCTGGGGGTGGTGGTGGGTGAAAGAGGCATTTTGCCACACAAATAGATATACCTGAATACAGACTTCAGCCACATCTGCTCTGGCAATGGTTTTAGTTTCAGTCTGAAGAAGTTCGTCATCTTTTCCAGTAAGCAACTCCCGGACGCCACCTTCCTTGTCTTGCAAACCCCCAGCCCTAAAGATGTAACTCACATGAGAATAAACATGTAACAAGATATTAATTGTGATGCAGTTTGCTTCATGTTAAACTTTCAACTGTTAATATACATGTCTTAACGGCAGTTTGGTTGGTTTTCCATTAAGTCCTGTAAGGATAAAGCTGTCTTTGTCAGTTAATATGTCTTTATAGATCGGGAAGATTTTTGTTTGGGAGGATTTTCTTTCATAGATGGAAGAGCATGTTAAAAATTTGGGAGGGGCGGCTATGGAAATAACTTGGCTTCCTGCATAAAGCTCCCCCTAGTAGTTTACTAAATAAGCCACTTTACATATCATTAAGCCACTACAAAATAGTCATATACAGTTGGCTGTTCTGTTGCCTCTGTGCTATTTCAACAATAGCAAGAACAATGTTTAAGCTTTCGCCCTATCAAATCCCAGATTCTTGGATTCACAAATCACAACCTCAAGTAAGATTTGAATAGGTTGGAACTAGCCAACTAAATGATGATTTTCTTGTTAAAGAGGGACATTCTTAAACATCATGAAAAAGGATTTGAGGTAGCATCATAAATCACATGAACTTCCCTATATAATTTATATCTTGATATTATGATAAACTGCAATTGAGCTGTAGTAACCATAAAATTTAATCTAGACATTATGCAATGAAACTAATCTCAAAATTCATAAATAGTACAATATTACGTAATATAGACTCCAGTTTCATCCTCTGTCGGCGTGGGGGATTATTTAAGCATATCCGCCCTAGGAACGGGTACCCATGACCGACCCTGACCCTAGAATTTGTTTCTCTACTTTCTATGTAGCTCTCAACATGGTTCAATGTCCACTCTGTGTTCTTGATAGCATTGAATTTTCATGTTTTACTTTGTGTTTATAGGCTCAAAATCCCTACTTTATATTTTAATAGGCCTAAATTATGTTTTTATAAGTCTAATCCAAGTTTTATGTTGATCAGGTCAAGAAACAAATGAGAAAACGCGAGGAAAAATGGTTATCGTGCTTAAGAGGGTTGCACGGTACACGTGGTCAAAGAAAGGCAAAACAGAGGAAAATGCTACCCTGACAGGCTACCTTGCCATGAAAGGGTCTCACATTGTGGTATGAACTTATGGTACACAAAATGATACCCAGACATGCTACCCTGCCATGCAAGGGTCGCACATTGTCATATGAACTTGCAGTACACAAAATGCTACCCTGACATGCAAGGGTTACATTTTTTCCTTGGAAGGACCAATTTTCGATTCTCGAGCAGTTTTTCCATTTTCTTGGTATAAATTGACTTGGAAACCGCCATTTGAGGGAGAGAAGACCTAGGGACGATTTCTAGAGCAAAGGAGAGGATTTTGGAAGCTTTTCAATCATTTTCTTGTTTAATTCCGTAACTAGTTTCTTCATTCCCAATAGTGTAGCCTTTGATTTTGATGCATTTGGTTTAGAGATTCCTATGTTAGATGTTTGAACAAGTTTATTTGCTTGAATCCCATATGAATGTCATTACCTTTTGGTTTACTAATTAACCTGATCAATTGATTCGTACCCATTTGAAGAGAAATCATTTAAAACCCTAAATCCGTAACTGATTGGGGATTTTGATAAAGTGACAAATGGTATGTTTGATTTCAATAAGGTTTTCGAACCTATGCCATGAACTCTTGCAATCAAAGCTTTAGTAAGCCGAGCTTGTGAGCTTATTGCTTTGAATTAGTGAATTTCTTAATTCGTTAATGCTAATCCACCTGGGGATTTAAGAGCTTGTTTAAACCCTCATTTGTTATTAAGATTTAACCAAAGAGCTTGTTTTGGTTAATGTCTATCTAAAGGAAAATCGAGGTTGTCATAACTTGTTGACAACTATGGCCTGTTTAGACTTGTCATGACATCTTTTACACGATAAGAATCAATGATAAACATTTTGCATCATATCAAGGGTGAAGCTATTGTTGGGCTTTTCAATTTTATTGTTGTTAGTCGTATGTTTAGTTTATTTAATCAAGTCCATCCTTGTTAGGACTAAAATAGTCCTAATTATTTGAAAGTTTTATAAAGTCCTTTTACTTGTATTGTATTGAAATATCTCGTATTTGGGCTTAAGGGCATTTGGCTTTACTTGTAAATGTCACCTATAAATAGGTGACATAGGCTTAGAATTTCAAGTTGTTCAATTCTGTATTCATCAGTCAGAGTCGTATAGTGTGAGAGAGAGCTTTGTAGTTTACTGCTTTGATGAATAAGATAATCGGCCGGTTCATCAAGTTCATGTTCTTCATCTCAATCTCTCAATCTTCATCTAATTCTTGATTTGTTGTTAGATCTGGGATCCACAATTGATCTCAGAGCAGTCATCCAAATCGATACGATCATTCTATCTACAGTTTTTTAAGTGAAATTTTCTGTTTTTGTTCAATGGAACAGTACTCACATGAACTCGACTTCATGTTCGACTGTTTTGTGCTAAAATGATTATATTAACCTTTGATTTCAATATTTTAATCGAATTCCTTCTATAGGATTTGGTTATTGGTGAATACAAACATTTTTCAATCATCAATTTTGGGGTTATTTGATAAATTTTGAAGATTTGATGATAGTTGGGTCGAATGCACTTCGATACTGTCAGATTCATCTTCATCGCTCGATGAATGTTCTTGATTAGCAATAAGGAGTTTTCATCGCCCAATAATGATCTGAAGCTAGTTTGAGCGATGAAAGTGTGTTTATCGGCCAAAATGAAATGTTGGTAACTTGGCCTTAGTGAACTGTGTTGAGCGATATCTTTGGGCTTGGATGTACTTTTGGCCAAGTGTTGAGCGATAACCTTAGTAATGGCTCAAAGCACTGCCCGATAAATCTTGCTCATCGTCCAAGTCATGAGCCTTCAAGATGCTATCCACTCAATGTTATGAGCGATAAAGGTCCTCATTGCCCAACATACCACGCGATGAAGAGTTTTTTGGTGGGCAATGATACCTCATCTTAACAGTTTTGCCTTGTTACTTGTCATGAGCGATAACGAGTTGCCTAATAACCCCCTCATCGGCCAAAGCTTCATGCGATGACCTCTTTCAGTTGAGCGATGAAAAGGAAGTTGATGTATATCCGCCTAAGGCATGAGCGATGACATTGCTCTCCACCCAAGGTGTTGGCAATATGCCAAGAGTTCATGGCCTTCTCCGCCTAAGGCATGGGAGATGAGATGTTTGACTTATGCTCATCACTCATCAAATGAGTACATGTTTAAACAACTCTTTGTGCTTAAAATGTGTGCTTAATGGATTTCTTTGCCCAGATCACCTTGTGCTTATTAATTAAGGTGATATTATATCATTATTTCCCTTTGAAGCATCAACAACAACATTGTCAATATTGACTTTTCAAGTCAAAGTTTGACTTTTGATCAACCAAATTGAGGTTGAAGTATAAAGTCGGATTTGGATGGATTTCAGAACTGTTTGATTGGTTTTGGTATTTGATTGGACTAGTCAGAGTTTGAGTATCTGCAATCGTTACTCAGGAGTTTTTCTACAAGAGGCTAGACCATTGAGTGCCTTCACTCATTTCTTTTGACCTGATCAATCAGAAGTCTTGAAGGTTTGCAATCAGTGTTCTGGAGATTCTGGAAATTATCAGATCTTTAAGTGTTCTCAGTCATTCTTCTAACCTGATCAATTAGAGGTTTGAAAGTCTACAATCATTGTTCTGATGTTATGGTAGTGATCTAGAGTTCTGATGCCTTTAATAACTCTTCTGGCTGGGAATTTTGAATCTGATTCTGGTTATTCAGTCTTTTGAAAGTTTGAAGGAAATCGGCTTATCTATATGGGTTGACTTGTTGTTCTTGAGGCTACGTGCTTAATGCTAATACTTCCTCCGGTTCTTAATGTCAATGGTGTTTGCTTTGGTATTTCAAGCAGATGCTGTTACCCCAATTTGTAAGCTTACCAAGATCAAGTTCTTAAGCTGAATGCTTATCAACTCGTGGTTCACTGAAAGATTCTTTGTCATAACACTGTTTGCACTGGAATGTCACGTAACTCACATTTATCTATCCCATAGTTGGATGAATCTATTGCTTCTGGGTTGGCAATGATTTTGCGGTTCAAGGTTGTTTTGAGTTGTTTGCAGTTATAGTTGTACTTTGTGCAATCAGTGGTGCTGAACTCACATTGAATCTTATCTTAAAGTTGAAACTTAAAGAGTAAGAGCTATATTCAAGGGGGAGCTTAAAGATTTTATCAATGCCGGGCACACCAAAGCTTTCTTAAAGAAAGCAGGAGGAAGAAGACCTGAAGGTTTCAAGAGATGCTTGTTTTATAAAACTTTGGGGGGAGATTGTTAGGACTAAAATAGTCCTAAGTATTTGAAAGTTTTATAAATTCCTTTTACTTGTATTGTATTGTAATATCTTGTATTTGAGCTTAAAGGTGCATGGCCCTTTACATGTAAATGTCACCTATAAATAGGTGACACAGGCTTAGAATTTCAAGTTGTTCAATTCTGTATTCATCAAACAGAGTCGTATAGTGTGAGAGAGAGCTTTGTAGTTTATTGCTTTGATGAATAAGATAATCGGCCGGTTCATCAAGTTCATGTTCTTCATCTCAATCTCTCAATCTTCATCTAATTCTTAATTTGCTATTAGATCTGGGATCCACAAACCCCCCTTTTAGTTGAAGTGTAGAAGCTGAATAATAGTCACGACTAATCCCTGTGGATTCGACCTGACTTACCACTAGAGATGGCCAAAAATCGGTCCCGGGCCAGGCCTTAACCGGTTACGGCCGGGCCTAATCGTGACAAAAACCGGCTATAACTGGTCCCTCTATAACCGGTCCCGGTTCCGGTCCCGGTCCCGACGAAAACCACTATAACCGGTCAAGCTTTCATATAACCGGTTAAGGTCGGCCGGTCCCGGTTCCGGTCCCATAACCGGTTACAGCCGGTCCTTTGAAATTTTTATTTTTATTTTTTTGGTAATTAATAAATTAAAAATATGTTATTAATATTTTCAAAATATGTTATTTTTAATATGTTTTATTATAAATATGTTTTATTATAAATACGTTTGTTATGTATTATATATATACGTTTAATTTTATAAACACGTTTTGTTATATACATAATACATTTAAGAATACACTTTAAAAATACGGTTTACTCAAATACACTTTAAAGTATCGGTTGTGTAGTCATTTGTCGGTTTAAATCGGCATCGTAGTTCCATATTTGACCTTGTGTGTCAAGTATCGGTTGGCTCGAACTCGAATCACCCGCCGACCGGTTCCCCGGGCACGTTTTTTCGGTGTGCCTCCTTAACGTAGAATTTCCTTCCGCCGTAAGGAGAGTTTGACACATTTTGCATTGTGCCTTTCGTTTCCCGGTCGTGAGAATCACCAAGTTGTAGTGATTCCAAATCTCGGACTTTCGTCCGTGTTCGGCGAGAACTTGGGCAATTTGTTCGTTTGAGGGTTGTTCACCGGCCATTTTGTAAATCGTAGGTAAAAGAGAGAAATAAACRAGAATTGTGAAGTGGAAACGAGAAATTAATACGTAACGAATTCAACAAATGAAGCGAAAAACCRAGAATTGAGAGCGTTTTTTGCGTTTTTGAAGATGAGAAGTGTTGGTAACTAASTAAGGAACTTYCATCTCTATTTATACATGTTTTGGTAGCTAAAAAGATGAAAAAAACGGTCATAACGGTAACTAACGGTAACTAACGGCTAGTTTGACTTTCTAACGGTAACTTTGACTTTTTCGTTGACCGGGCCGGGCCCATAACCGGTTGCGTAACCGGTTCCGGTCCAAAAAATCGTAAATTACCCTAACCGGTTCGTAACCGCCGGTCCTTAACCGGTTATGGCCGGTCCCGGTCGGTTACGGTTATGCGTCGGGCTCGGTTCCGGGCCTCCGTCGGTTACGGGCCGGGCCGGTTACAAATGGCCATCTCTACTTACCACTATGACAATTAATACTGTGATTTTGGGACAGTTGGAACTTATTATTTGTTGGTCTCGACAACCATGGGCGGACCTGGTGTGGTGGCATGGGTGGCACGTGCCACCGTATTATTTCGCGGCCGAAGGGTAAAAAATTTAGGTTTGTTAACGGTGCTACCGTATCGTTTAAGAAGGTGCTACCGTATTTCCCTGAAATCCAAATGGTGCAACTAAAACCCAAACAAAACAAAGCCCAAATAACCAAAACCATACTTTTTGTAATTATTTTTGGGTATATATTGACTGTTTTCAAAAGATGAAGACGCGTTGGGTACAAGTTTAGGAGTTGTTTATCGGTACTATAAAAACCATAATTTTTGTAATTATTTTTAGATGTATATTATACTATATTAATTATATGGTGCCACCGTTTGAAAAATTTTCTGGGTCCGTCCCTGTCGACAACCGTCTAATATGTCAACATAGTAGATTGATGTTGATTGGGTTCTATGTTAATGACATTATATTTGCTACTAATGATTGAAAGGCAACTTACCATCTGCAGTTAATTATTTGGTGGGACTTCAATTGAGGTAGCTCGGTTTAGCAAGGTAATCGCTAGTGCAAGAAAATTTGCATTCTTGATATTTTTTTGGAAGCTTATTAGTTGGACCACCTTTACACTCATTTCTACTTGACTACATAACTCCTCTTTCAGTCCGTAACACATTGATTAGTCCTTTTTCATTGTCAGAAGTTTGGTGACATTTAGATATTATCCATCTACTGTACTTCAGCATCAATCTTGTGGGTATGTTAACTATGCCAATTCACAAGGCTGAGATCTAATTCATTTGAGACATGTTGGTCATGCGTCATATCTATAATACAAGTAGAACATATAGAATTTTTGTTTTGTTTTGAAGTATATATTATTTTATATACGGCAAATCGAACTCACACACATGCCTCACCTTTGTTGGTCAGCTTGGAACCCTTGACCTTGAGAAAGATTGGTTTACCGGTTATAGCTGGGCCAAAGGCCTTGTCGTAGAATGCAAATAAAAGTTTGTTGGTAAACCTTTATTAATTAATTTGATATGCTTGAACTCTGATGATAAATATCACACTTCATAAACAACCTAGCAAGAACTGATTCATATTCAATTCTTCGACGAGAACTGAAGCCCCCAAAGCTGCCAGGCACAAGTAAACATGCTTTGTTCGGAATGCTTATTATCTCTTTCCGTGACCATAAATAGTTGTATTCTACAATAAATCTAAAATTTTACCATCGGAACACAAAATTTGAAAAATGGAATTTTTCTGGATCAATGAAAAAGAAATCTTGATGACTAACCTTATAATTGTGTATGGGATCCCAGAATCTGCTAGATACTGTTCAGCCTTTCTCTTCCAGACCTGCAAGAACCAATGACAGATAAACTCACTTGGGAGGACTTATAATGACAAATGACAAAATATTTATCATCCAAGTAATATGTCATTCACTTCAGACATTGCAAATATTTTAATAAACACAAATAGCTTATGCAAGAAGAGCTATTATATATGGACAACGATCACATTCAGATCATAAGACCACAAAAGCAGAACCGAAACTGTTTACTTGAGAAAGAAAAGATTAAACGAACCAGTATATTCCCGTTTCCCAAGCTGTTTAAGGGGTGGTTAATATTTGTTCCACCCATGGAGCCGACCAGAACAATTTGCTTCACTCCAGCAGCTTTAGCTGTAAGCAGTTGCGCCGAAATTAAATAAATTACGAAGCATAATATAATGTGGGGAACTAATATAAGTGGAATAAACCTTACCAGCATCTATTTGACTTTTCTGGCCTTCCCAGTCAACCTAAAACGTGTGTTCAAGTATCAAAATCAAGCAACCAGAAACAAAGTTCAAAAACCTTTTCGACTAAAAGGCAGTTTACCAACACAAACTGGTAAACGCTTATCGGGTAAGAGTCACCACCCTCACTTAGAGGCACTTTACCAAACACTTGCTGAGTATGCCCGTAAGTGCTTACCGGGTGTCACCTATCTTACCCGTAGGTGAAGGAGAAGACTATTAAGGGCTGTTTACCAAATACTTAACTGGTAAGCACTTACCTGCAAGAGGCATCACCCAAACTTACCTTTTCAGTTAACTTTCTCGGCCATCAAAATAGATTGTAAGCGTCTCTTACCTGGTAAGCGCTAACCAGGTAATAGTCTTCTCCCTCACTTACCGGGAAAGAACTACGGTTGTTGCCATGCCTCTTAACGGGAATGATTCTTGGTCTTTGCCATCCTCACCTGGTAAGGTCCCTTACATTGCTGGTAAAGATTCTCGGTAAAGTATGGTAATCGGCCCCTTACATTGCTGGATAAGATTCTCGGTCATCAAAAATAGCATGGTATAAGCGTCTCTTACCAACCACGTAAGAGTCACCACCCTCACTTACCAGGTAAGATTCCCGGTGAGCAAAATGGAAAAATAAGAATTGTTGGTAAAGACCATCATCTCTGACCGGGTATGCATCTCTTACCCAGTACGAGGCAATTGGTGTTTTGTTAGCCAGTAAGAGGCGGCAAGTGTTTAGTAACCACCCCTAAGAAACCACAATTTGAATGTAGAGAGTAAAAATATAATACTTGTTCAGGATATGATCCGTCTTCGAAATAGAATTCTGGCCTTCCACCTTTACTTGGATCAAAACCAGGTTTCATTTTAGGGACTGCACTTGTGAGAATTACAAGAGCATCTATGCCCTGAATAGCAGGAATAACACTTTCGACATTCGTTATATCGCCAATGAAAACGTCATCTGCTCCACCAATTTTCTCCTTACTCTCCTCAGTTCTAACCAAGCCTCTTGCAATATACTCTCCTGACCGCTCCTTCAGCTTCTTATAAACTATTTGACCTACCAAACAAAAGAACGATAAAATATACACAGCATCAAATAAGCAATCACTTCATTTTCAAGGAAACAAAGAGCAACACAGTAAGTTTGTTGTCTGCTTGTTTGTTTGTTTGCTGTTGCTTACTCCTAACACGTTTTCATATCTTAGCGTGGCCTCTTTTTTTTCAAGTTCTTATTTTCTTTCAATATAAAATTGAGCATTTTGTTTTTGCACACTTTGCACAAGTTAGATGGCTTCAGGGAAACAGTCGCTATCCTCCTCAAGTACATCCCATCCTCCCGAGACCCCACCTCCGGCTAGGATATATTGGGCTTGTTTGGTTTGGTTCGGTTTATAAGGACAATGACGTGCCCAATCTCTGTTTCTCCCATGGAGATTTATTTTATTGAAATCAGTTGGAGGAGAAAATATTGTTCACGATGGTTTCATTAAGGCAATTTTGAATTTGATACAACAAATCAACCAGATTTATAAGTGATCACATAGATTTATCTCATAAACATACACCAACACAAAAAGTGAGACAGCTTACCATGTAATCATCTAAAACAAAAACTATTAGCTTATTGTACCATTTTAGCATGATGTCGTGGTTCAACAGTTATAACCAATACTTTCTTCTTGAAAAGAGACACTTTTATGAGGTACGTACATCAACCACATGGTTCAGATTTATGGTTCACGATGAAATGCATGCGTAGGTCGATGTCGATCAACAATAAGATTGTACTATAGAGTCATTGGCCTAGCATAGAGACAGCCTTCCAGAATGTCGAGGGTTCAGAACTCGCCGAAGGTGAGGAGTGTGCGTTAGTATTTGCATATATAAATATGATATACTTCAAAAAGAGAATAAGATCGTCCATTTTTGACTTGTGTATACTCTTTTATCTTGAGAACTAAAAACACACTTGTGACAGAAAATGAGTAGGAAGTTAATCTAATCTTCTGGAAATAAATTAATCAACTGCATTAAGGCCTTGTTTGGTAACCATAAGCTAGTTCATCTTTAAGCTTATTGAAAAAACCCCGTTTGGTAAGCCATAAACTAGCTTATTGGCCGACAGTTGGGGCCTCTTCGTTAACAGCTTAACGAGCTTAATGAGAGACACAACTTATTTGGTCAGCTATTCATGATCATTTGGTACTCAAATTGGTAGTGGCTTAATGATATAGAAAGTGGCTTATTCGGTAACCTCCTAGGGGGAGCTTAATGCAGAAAGCCACGTTTTTTCCAAAACTATCCATCCTAATTAAAGAATACACACGCTCTTTCTATCTATGAAAAAACCCACCCAATCTATACGGACAGATTAATCCAAAAAGTAAATATAGAAATAGAATGTAAAGAAGCTTTATACCAATTTAAAATCTGAAAATACACGTTTGGATTTTAAACTCAAATGCAGATTTCTTCGCCTTTTTACTGTTGCTTTATTCCCCTGAGCCAAAAACCACACTAGAAAATTCCAAATAACTTCAGAAAGAACAGAATGACTACAATAACTTAAGTGAGAAAGCAACGCTTTGTTCCTGTGTGATTTACGTTACTCAAGATCTACACTGTCATACCTTCACCAGACATTTTCTATTAAAAAGGTTTTGATACCACAAGGGAGGGGCAAACTATCGCCACGACTAGAAGCAAGTGGATTCAAACTCAAAGGACCTGTTTACCAAAAGCTAACCAACCAAGTAAGCTCTTGCATGGTAGAGTGACCACCCTGACTTACCTTACAGCTAACAACATTTTCAACAGACTCTATAATTCCTCTAAAATGGAGAACTAAAAGTCAAAATCTCTAAAAGGACTTACATTTAACTCCAACTGGTTCTCTATTTTAGAGATTTTTTAACTTTCATCATATTGTTAAAATTTTCTACAAATTTATGATCTCAATACACTTTCCAGAAAGAATTTATATAAAATAATAATAATTTAAACTTATTGGTGGGAATGAATAAATAATTTAATTTATCTCTCTCCACATCAAGTTTTAAAGAATTCTCTAAAGCTAGAATATAGAACAATATAAAGAATTGGTTGGAGCAAAATAGAGAACAAAAGCCCAATTTTCTCTAATTTAGAGAATTTGTTGGAGATGTTCGAAGATTTTTGACCTAACATGGTAAATGCTAACCGGGTAAGAGTCACAGTCTCGGTCATTACATGCTTTTACCGGATAAGATCCTTTGCTCATCCAATATAGGAAGATAAGTGACCCTGGGTCGCCACTGGTCATGACATCCAAAAGGAAGTCCCACGGCTTTAAACCCTAAATACCTATTAAACTCAAACCCATAGCAAAGTTTCTCAATTCCATAGAGTGATAACAGGAAATCAGACATTTTCATCAAAATTTAGTCAATTTCCATAAGCTCGTGAGCTCAGAATATAAAAATTAACACTTTCTAAAACTTCTGATCTTAGACAAGATTAGAGAAGCAAAGATTTAAGCACATAATTGAAGTTAAAATAAGGAGGATAAGTAATAAAAAAAAAGTAATACCGGTTCTACCACCGGCTCCGGTAACGAGGACGGTGCTGCGGTTGGATTCCGCCATCGCAAAAACTGAGAATCTTCTCCTTGTGGTAGGTGGTTGAGGGTTTAATTTGAAAGAGATGGTCAATTGATGAGGGCATTGTGAAGAGGAGGTAGATGAGATTGGTAGAAGGACACGTGTCAGAGAAGCCATCAAGGAGTCGTTTCCAGAAGAATCCGCGAACCGAGCGTTTCTAGCAATTCAATCCCCGTTTTGAAGAGCAGTTGGATTTCGTTATCCACTACATTGATTGCATGCATCATATCTTGTAAAATTTATTAAAATGTAAATAAAAGAAAATTAAAATTCAGATATTATTCCAAATGAAGAATTATAAGATCAATTTAGGCAGGTTTGAGATTGATTATAAAAATAACTTATTAATTTATTCTGGTATATGATATCGGTAATAAGCACTTTTGAGTGATTGGATAAACAATTTATATTGGTGTCAAACCGGTAATAAAAAGTTTTTGAAAAAGTTAAACCCTTCTGACTTATAATAAGTTGATAAGTGCTTTTATAGAAAAAACATAAGTTGTTTCAGAAAAGCAATCCCAAACACCCCCTAAGAACTTTCACAACACGGTTTGCATTTCTTTTTCTTTTTGATTAACCTAGATATCCAACCTGCTATGCGAGCCGACTAATCCCAGGACGACCACGTGCTTTGCAGATAGCCCGGAGTCACTGCATTTGAACCTCCGTGGCCCAAAGAGATTTTTATTCCTCCTTGGATTTGAGCCTGAGACCTCCTGATACTTTTGACCTTTAGGGGTTGTTTGGATCATGGGAATTGAAAGGAATTGAAATGTCTAATCCTTTGACCAAATTCCAAATAGATTGTTTGGTTCATAGAATAAGACTATAGAATTCTTTTAATTCCAGTCAATTCTTTCATGCACAGATTTTACAATTTCATGGCAATATGCTAGGATTTCAATTCCTTTCCTAATCCAATTCCATGCAACCAAAAGCAATCACAAGGCATCGTCAAATTCCATCAGATTCCATTCCTTCAAAAGTCAAATTCATTTGATGAATTCCAATTCCATCGAATTTCATTTTACGAACCAAACGCCTCCTTATAGTCAAGCTTAAACCAATCAGACACCACCTGTACGATTAATTTGCATTTTTATTAAAGCCACACTTTGAAGCATGGTTTGTATTTTTAAAATATTATTAAACCACAGTTCAAACCACATCGCATCTTACATTTTTATATATTTTTTAAAAATATTATTATATGTACATTGTCATGGATCAATTGAAAATAACTAATATTATTATATTTAAAATATTAATTTTTGATGTCAAATAACGTAGTCTGAAGCTTCATAATTAACAAACACAAACTAGATATAGAAATCCTAAGACAACTTATTCAATTCTAATCCACGGCGCATGAAAGCCGAGAACTTATGCTATGTTTCTTCTTCTTCTTGCTCGGCTTCGCCACTAGGAACGATATCCGACCAAACCCGAACTTCTTTCTCTTTCCCGACCGACGTTTCCCACCATCATCATCACCGCTGCCACCATCACCACCACCACCACCACCACCGTTGGTAGGCTTGCTCAGCATTTGTGCCAACGAAACCTTCCTTTTCCCCGAGCTTTTTTCTGAATTCTCTTCAGTCAACAGCAACTTCCGGCTCAAAATCTGCCCGATCGACATTGTCGGCCTCAAAACCGGACCGGATATGTTACTTGCCAAATGGGATCCGATCCGATTTGAAGAATTTTTGAATTTGGTCGAGTTTTGGACTGTTGACTTTCTCCTTTGACCGTGTTCCGATCGCCATTTGCGAAGAGCTTCTTCGGCTTTTAACTTGTCGTTATTCGCAGCATCGACTTTCCTCAAGGCTTCTTCGAGAACCCTCTTACTGTTCTTCACTTCATCGGTTGCTTCCTCGACCCTGTTCAAGATCTCGGTTTTTGATATCTCGGCTTCTTCGACTCGAGCCATGGCTTCGGTTTCTTGGTTATTTGAAGCTTCATCGGCCTCTCGAGCTTTCATTTTTAGATAAAAGTATTCCTCGAAAGAAAGAGTCACACCTTCGCCTTCAGATAAAGTTTGACTTTTCGATATTGACTTTATCTCGGATCGTGCAAGAGCTTCACACGCTTTCGCGGCTTCTGTAAGTTTTCGAGCTCCCATTAGACGAATGTTGGCTGTTTTTAGTCTCATTTTAGTCTGTTTGATCTGATTCATTGCTCGTAAAACTTCTGATTTCGCTACCTCTCCGACCTTCTTGAACTGCTCAGTCTCGGAAGTCAACCGGTGGAGCTCCCGTGGTAAGTCAACGTCTTCTTCAAGAGATGGCATTTTCGTAGAATTCAGAGATAATCTCTGACGGGTTTTCTCAAGTGCGAATCTTTCTTTATCGATCTTCTTGTTGTACGATTCCACAGTCGCTCTGATATCAGCAAGATCGTTTGTGGTTCTTGTTAAGTTCAGTTTGGCTTGCTTCAATTCCATCAAGATGAAACCTGGAGCCGAAGAAGGACACATCAAGTTATCACCACCAGACTGTGGCTCAAGTGCGTCTTCGTCATTTCCCTCTCCCGGTTCTTCAGATTGATTACGAGCACCCGATTGTGGCTCATGTGTGTTTTGGTCATTTCCCCCTCTCAGTTCATCAGATTGATTATGAACAACCGATTGCAGCTCAAGGGTGTTTCGGTCATTTCCCACTCTCTGTCCTTCAAATTGATTACAAACCACTAGTTCAACTGCAGCTGATTCTTTCTGAAGTTTGACTTTCAAATCTTCGAGAGCAGTTTTTGTTGCTTCGAGTTCTTTCAAGACTTCGAGCGTTTCCCTTTCTTTCACTATGAGATCATTCGCTAACTGCACGGCCTGCTCTTCTGCTTTTGCTGCATCAAATACTTCTTCAATGTAATCCTGCAATCACATGAACAAAATGGTATACTCAGAAGTCAATTAGTTATCCAACAGTTTGACTTCTAGAGTCAACGCAGTTGGGTTTCAATATTAAAAATATAAAGAAGTTATAGCTTTTAAGTAAATACGAAAGTTTTTTAAAGCTAAACAATAAGCCTATATCAACCAACAAGAAATTAGTAATTTGAAAAATAGAATTTATATCAAATCAATTAAGTATGAAAAGTGCCTTTGGCGTGTAGCTAAGTTGACAAAGGGGAGGGTGACTTTGCTCAAATACAAGACAGATCCCGGGTTCGATCCCCCCTCCCCTAGCCTCAGCCGTTGAGTGAACCAAAAAATGTCACCTCACATTGGTGTCCTTGGAGGGGGTTTCGTGTGGGCCGGTTAGGATTGCCGCTAATCAACCTTTTGCCCAAATTAAGTATGAAAAGTGACTAATTTGACTGAGAAAAAGTGGAAGCTTTTATAAGAAAATAACAATAGTTCCTATTATTTGGATTCTCCTCTAGAGACGATGTGTCTAGCCGATGTGGGACTCCAAGGCACCCCTTGTGCGGAGGGTCGATTGAGAATGTTGGGCCGTGGAGATGGTAAATGACAATCTTGATATCATGTTAGGATATGCAAGACTCTCTGGCTCTCTTTCTAAAAGAGCCTTTGTAGAGAGGAGATATGTTCCAATATATGTAGAAGAAAAGTCTACACAAGTAATCGCTTTAAGCACCAAATAGCTCATGTCTGATCCATCCGGGATTAAACCATTATGCAGAACTCGATCCATGTTTAATTTTGGTAGAAATCAAACACTCATGCCGACTTGAAATAAACCAAGTTCTTAATCAATGATAAATGAACCATACATGAATGTTAAGAAGCAATTAGCATTTGTAATCAACCAATGTACATGTGAACTACAAATACAACACTCATTGTGTCAATCAAACTGCTTTTTTTAAAACTATTTCATTGATCAATTGCAATGTTCCTTTGGGTGTCTATCAGACTATCACTACTTGTTGGCTTTCCGTCATTTCTTTTGCTGTTGCTAACACTTGCATTTTTTTGATCCACATATATGTTGACCGTTTACAAGCCAACAGATTATGAGCAACGGAGTTCACCAACCTAGGCCATGGCCCATGGTCCTTCTTTAGCACCTATAAGAGATCCACCGTACGCCCTAAGCTAAACCGTCCATGTACCATTTCTTACCTAAACCGGTAGGCACCCAAGCTTCATCCTGGTCATGGATAGATCACCATGAACGGGTGAATGTTGTTTAGCTAGATCGCACAAACTTCAAATGTTGCTTCTGTGAGAATATGTTTATCCTCCAAAAGAGCCTATTAAGGAGAAATGGCTCATGTCTAACGGACGTGGGACTCTTGACAGTTTCCACAAAAAAAATTGAGAGATTAACTTCACTTAACCATGGTATTTTGGTTATATTTATAAACAACATTGGTTTTGCAGAAACATAAAAATATGATTACACTTTACAGAAAGACTTGCATAATTTATTCAGAATCCTTCCTACTTTTACAGAGTATATCATTGTTTTATCAAAAAAAAATTGCAAAAGCCATTTTTTGTTTCACATAGAAGACCAATTACGATTCTACTTATCCATGTTCTATTTTGCGATTTTGTTGATTCTAAACCCTTTAATTGTTTAAAAACGAACAGATTCACTAATGAACAAAAACTTAAACAAACCAGCAGATACGAAACGAAATGACGGAAAGTGAAGATACAGAGAGAAGGATGAACCTCAGAAGCATGAGGATGAGGCTGCTTATGATGGGGTTTCCAGAACCCGACTCCACCGAATCGGTTCACGGCCTCCTTCACCGACTCAAATGGCGCCGATGTGTCGATTTCCCCCCTCACGCCACCGCCATTGTTGTGTTGCTGTTCCGAAGCCGTTTGTCGAAATCCAGGGCTGACATTTTGACCTGAATCAAATGCTTCCACTCTAGTGTAATTAGATTCATCCATGAGAGGAATGAAACAAAGAAGTTATGGATTTCAATGGGGAATTTGGGGTTTCTATTGTTTGGATCTGGAAACAAAACCCTAAATAAAGATCAGAGAGTGAAAGAAGAAGAGACAAAAAAAGAGTAACGTTATGCGTTTTTATCTTGGCAAAAGTGCAAGTAACGGCTCCATTTCCCCCAAAAACAGCTTTACCTTTCCAATCAAACTATATTAAAAAATAAATTCAATTTTTTATTTATACGTTTCCTGTTTTCATATATTTTTGTACACGCATGTGTATATACAAAGAGAGGACATTTGATTTAACGAATTAGTCAAATTGTGATAACTTTGAAAATTTATGCATTATTTGTTATTTTATATGATATTTTTTATCTAATACTCGAATATAAAATATTGATTAACATATATTTGTTTTACAATGTGTTTATTTTTGCATGTATTCAGTTCACGATGTGAACACTTTTGACGTGTTTGTAACAAAAAATTCGCATAAAAAAGTTTCATATCGTGAACTGAATAAATATGAAACAAATATATCTTAATCAATACGTTAAATACTATAATTAGAAGAAAAAAAATCATGTGAAACAAGGCACTAAGGTAGAAGTTCTTATGGATCTCCCAAATTTTGGAGTTTTCAAATAAGTAAGCCTATAGATATAGGTAGAAGTTCAAACGAGAAACCCTATGATTTACGAGAATGCAAGAACAGTTGTGCGTCTCTAACCTCTTTTTAACAATAATTTAAGCTATAATAAATAAAAATAAATCAATAAAGGTAGTAACGTAATTAGGTATTTTATAATTTTTATAGTATTGTAATTATCCCAAGATTCTAGATTGGAATCTGATCGAGTAAATTCTCGTGTCTCCATCATTTTTCTCCCCATTGTTTTCTATATCCAAAGATTCGATCTTTGTGATCACATATTAGAGAATGTTTTTGAGAGTCGGACCAGAAAATGTTAATTCAACGAAAATCGTACATAGAAGGCAAAGTGATAACAACGTGATACATCACAATCGATTATATGGGATTATGAAATCAACACAATGACGTGATGTTGCTGTGATACATTACATTTTAAAGGTATGGTTTCAAAAAAAAAAAACAGTGATAACTAACACAAATTTGAATGATCACCACTTATTTGGTTCACCCTCCAATAAAAAATCAAAATCATAAGTTTTGTGATTTCAAATCAATATTAATTTACTCGTATTGATGATAATATCAAATAGGTAACTTTAACTGGTCCGATTATGATCAATATCTTATGCTGATCAGTATCACATAGTTAGCACATGTAAGATTTGTCACATTTTTCACAAATAATTATGTGATATCATATTGCGTAATCAGATGTGATGTTGCCGTCAATTGTAATACTCGTGTGAAATCGACAATTATGTGATAAAGGTGTGAAATCGACAATCGTGTAATCGAGTGTCGCACCTGTTCGATTACACTGATTCATTGTGGAACGTGCTATGATAAATATGTGATATAGCCCAAACCGGTGACGTACAATAATCCAACCCTAATTGATAATCATGTGTTAATTCATGATACAACCCTAATTAGATAAAAACAGGTGGGTTATCATCAACTTATATTGTGAATATGGTTTAACTAGACTGTGATAATCATGTGATAAACAAGCAATGTGACAATTATATACATTTTCTATTACTCGATTTTGCCCTTTTACTGTTGATAATTGAATAAACTGTGATAATCGGTCAAACGGTATTAATCTAACTCAGCTGAAACTTGTTACTTCCTTAGATCCTTGCTTTCAGTTTACCTAATAGGCCTACCATCACTGTGATGTTGTGATAACCACGTCAGTGATGATGATTATCACTCCCCACATGATCATAATAATCATCATCGTGTTTTTTGAGTTTTAATATACCAATTTTACCCTCCCATGCTTTTAGTATTTTTGAACCTTTTTTAATATTTATTTAATTTTGAGAAATCCTTTAACTTATCTTAAAATTTGATTTATAACATAATGTTTGGCTTAAAGACTGTTATTGCATTCTCGTAAATCACAGAGATTCTCGTTTGAACTCTTCCCTATATATATATATATATATATATATATAATGGCTTAATCGTTTAAGAACTTCATATATTGTGATAACCGTGAGAATTTTTATCTTAATATATTATTGTGATTCTAAATAACTCGTTATGGCGTCAAAGCTTGGGTTCGCCACCATGTTAACCCCTGTGGCTACACTCTAAGGCTTGCCTTCCATTATGGCACGTTACGACGTGTGATGCGCGTTACAACGTGTTATTTTGTAAGGTGGATTTTTTTAATATATAATTTGAGGGATAAATGATAATTATGTATGTGACCTAAAACTTAAATAAACATAAAAAATGAAATTTAATAACTAAAAGTCTAAACAGGTAAATATTTGCTCTCATTCTCATACACAAATTGTTTGAAAAACTACATAAAGTAGTGAGTTGAGATTCAAGAGATTTAATCTCAATTTTGCACACTCGATATCATTTTTTATCAGCTCTATATATTTCGTATCAATGATTTTTTTTTGGTCTATTATTTACATTAATTTAATTTATTATTCAAAACACTAACACATACAAATATGTGTATTGTCTCCTTAGGGCACGCCTTAAAAAACACCATGACCTCGCTGTAACTCGTAAGTATTGAGACTTTACCTCATCGTCACGCCATGCCTCACGTCATTTGAAATCTTGATTGTTTTATATAATTTTTTCTCATGTAATACTAGCATTTAATGTATTGATAAACATATATTTGTTTCACAATGTTTTTGCTTCATGTGTATGCGGTTCACAATGTGAAACTTTTTTTGCATGTAACTTTTGTTTTAGAAATAGACAAAAAATGTTCACATTGTGAAACAAGTACATGTGAAGACAACACATTGTGAAACACATACATGCTAATGGATATTCTAAATCCCAGTTTTCCATGAAAAAAAAACTATATGAAATAGTACATGATATTAGTTCCCAATGTTATCGTAATTTCATAGGTTCTCAAAAGATAACCCCCCTATATATATAAGTTTTTTTTACGAACTGTCTAAATAGTATAAACTGTCTAAACCAAATTATTTTCAATATCTTTACCTAGTGATATATCTCATTCCTTAATTATCTAATTCACTCGACATCTTAAAACGGATTACCAAACAAATTGTAATCAAACTCACATAACCATACAAAAAATTATAACTTTTTTACTGTGTTTCATATAAGAAAATATTTACTAAAATTTGACATATGAAACATCTCCGAATTCAATTTCTGATTTCTTATTATGTTTCATCTACAAAACATTACTCAATTTGTAACATCCCATTTTTAATACAACCTGATTAAAAGACTCGGATTAGTTTGTAAAATTCATACTACTTAGGTTGTCTGCAAAAGAGAAAATTGTATCAAAATAGAATCAACTCTGTCATGATTCCTATTTTAAGGATCAGACTTTAGAATTTATCATTTTAAGATCTGAAAACAAACTTTCATATATTTCAAGACCTCGTCTATCAGTTGAGCAGGCAACCAATCGCTCAAAATCTGTTTTTATCAATTTTTTAACCTTTAACGACTACTTATATTGGGAAAAATACAGTGTTTCAATCGTTGACACATTCTTTTTTATGTTTCCATCAATGGTCCATGAAGCTTCATGAGAAAATTGAACTTTTACACAAGAAATTCATCAAAGGTTTATAATGAAAAATGAAAACACATACGAAAATCAATAAAAGATGATGAAATGAGTGATAAATTTATAGACAACCTCTTTGTTATCAAGACTCGTCGGAGCTATTAAACCGTTTGTTAACTACACTTGTCGAAAAATGAAGCTTCTTTCAGTAGAGCTCTTGCTTGAGGAGAAAAAGAACTACGTGGTTGTTTACCATACACTTATCTGGGTAGGTGTTTATCGACAAAATTCAACACTAACACTTTCATATAGAGTAATATTGTAGTCCACCAAAATGGTATCATATGCAAAAATTTACCCAGTAAACGACGATAACCGTGATAAGAGTCGTCTCATTTACCAGGTAAGAACTCAGTCCTGGCCATATGCATTCAGTAAGATAATATGACTCGATAAACAATTATCTAGATAAACAAAAACAATCATTTTGATCACATGGTTTCACTCTTAGTCATTCTCTTCCAAAATTACGAAAATAGCCATTAGTCTGTAATTTGCGAAGGGGTCAAAGTGTAAGAAGAAAAAACAAAGTTTCTGAATCAGATCTGTAATTGTAGGGACCAAATATGTAAATTTGGAAAAACACATTGCGGACATATTTTGGCAGACCTATTAACTAATTTACATATTTGATCCCTGTAATTACAGACCTAGTTCAAATCTTATTTTTTTTAAACTTTAACATTTTCACAAATTAAAGACTTGCTAAAAGATGACAATATTTTTATTAAATATTTTCATAATATTCACTGATTTCATCAAGTGGTTGTGTTAGCTAATTATTGATTTTTGTCTAATGAATCAAAATAGAAGTTCATATATTTTCATGATATATACATTTGTTGATATCAGGATGCTAAAGGGAGCAAGATTTGCACAAATAATCTTTTCATTATCAATCTATGGTGGGTTTATCAAAAGGTATGATATTTAGTGTTTAATACAGATCTTAATTTATGTCTGTATTATGATGTCTGTCTTTAGTATTGATCGACCATCTAATGAACTCATTGTTTTAGCAGCTCACTTGAAATTATTGCAATATGGCTAATGTCTCTACAAACACCTTGCAACTACATACTCTTTATTACATAGATGGTTTTTTAGTTTATCCCTTTGAGAATATGCCTTGGATGCATTGTTTACTAGTGTTTGTGACTGACCCCTGTTTTGACTCTGACTATTTTATGATATTCTATTATATTGATGTCATGTATTGTGTCATATTTAGATCCCATTTAATAAATATGAATATATGTTTGTGTAGGCTATGTCAAGACAATTTTTTGAGAATAGATGGGGGCGAAAGTATGCTTAAATAGTACAATGAGCACTTTGAATTACCATTTACCAAGTAGAGGATTTTCGAACGATCCTCCAATCGGGGAGATAAAGACTTTTTAGAAGTTGCATTATAGAGAAAAAAAGGGTTGGGTTAATGACTATTCTAGCACTTCATATGTAAGTTACATTTAACGAATTCTTTTGCATGTCTTCGTCTTTTTCGAGGATGGTCTAGTATCCTGAGCACTAAGAGAGACCCTACAGATTCACGACCTAGCACCGGCTACTCAAGTCGATTGAGGCACACTGAAATGTCTGTTAGACCTGCCTCAATGGAATCTGAGCTTGCTTCAACCAAATTTGAACTCTTTCATATGAAGGATTAAGGGGCTGAGTTGCGTCAAATGATAAGATCGATTATATCCGGCTAACCATTTTCGAGTTTTTCAAGACCGTGTTTCTAAGACTCGAGGTCGTTAAACCTTCTAATATGATTTTGGATGTTTTTTTGTTGAATTTGAATGAACGCATGAATTGGTTGAAAATTAGGGTAAAAAGTTGTTGTGTTTTATATGAAAAATCTATAAAATTAAGTTGTTTTGTGATTTTTATGAAGTTGTTCGTTATTAATATTAGTATTATTTATTTATTTAATTTTATTATAATATATAATTATATATAGATATGCAACTGAAATATAGACTAAATTATTATAAAATATACTCTTTATAGAAGTAATTAACTTTTTAAAAGACTATTTTTAGAGAAGTACAAATTATACCTATGTTATGGGGTCATTTACTAAACGTTTACCCGGAAAGTATTTACTGGGTAACTTTCCTTACCGGATGAACATGACAAAGGTCAAAAATCTTTTTTTATGGGGAGGGGGGAGACCCCTCCAGATCAAGGCAAAACACTGAACGCTAAAAACAACAATTACGCACTTGGGTGGGGGCGAACCACATCCACTAGAATATCCAAGGCACCCCGAGGGGAAAGAAGAAGTAAGAAAGAACAGAAGAAGGAAGAGAAAGAGAGGGAGAGGAAGAAAGAGAGAAAAAGAAGAGAGAAAGGAAGAAGGGGAGAGAGAGAAAGAAGCCAACCACGAGGGAAGGACCCGGCCAAGCCAAGACCGGGAAACAACGAGGGATACCGCAAGGGCAGGAAAAGAGGCCTAAAACAGGCACACCCTAGACCGCACCAAGAAAACCAAGAGAGCAAAGGAGCTCACACGACCAGAAAGACAACGCAAGAGAAAAAACGGCTAAGGGAGGTTCCAGGCAAGTCGAGCCCGGACAACATTGGGGGAAGGCTAAGGTCAAAAATCTTACCCGGTAAGAACAATGATAAAAATGAAGAGTCTTACTCGGTAAGTGAGGGTGACGACTCTTACTCGGATAAGTGCTTACCGGGTAAATTGTTGCATACCATACCATTTTGATGTACTACAATCTTACTCAGTAAAATAAATTATAGTGTCGACTCCTAACCCTAAACACTTACCCGATAAGCATTTAAGTAAACGACGCCTAAGCCATGCAAAATGCAAGTACAAATGAATTCAAATTGATTTGAACTCATATGCAAAGTGCAAAGTGCACCTTCGCAAGTCATGCAACAAACATTTCATAACCTCTACAATTCTCCACAAATTAATTTAAATGAGAAATCAATTAAAATAGTCATTTTGACCGTATCGTTTCATTTCTTTTTTAAAATTAAAAAAAATAGCTACAGGTCAGCAATTGATAGATTCGTAATTTGCGGAGAGCTCAAAGTGTAAGAAAAAAATGAAGTTCCTGAACCAGGTCCATAATTACAGGGACCAAATATGTAAATTTAAAAAAAAAAACATCTGCAATTACGGATATATTTTTGCAAACCTATTAACTAATTCACATATTTGGTACCTACAATTACGGACTTGGTTCAAAAACTTTATTTTTTACACTTTTAGCTAAATTATTGTTGTTGAACAACAGAAACGAAACAACAATGACCCAATTCCAAACCTAAAAGGCTGATGCAGATAGCTGGAAAGTACCTCAAAACTATTAATCAAAATAGTTTCACTCTCCCTATTTAATGGTTGACACTATTGCTTCAGTAATAAATTTTTTCATCAAGTCATTCTCAACCTTTTAATCAAGTCTTTATTTTTACCATTCTATAAAGTTGGCTAGAAAGCCTGACCCGAAAGGCAGCTGTAAAATGTTAGCAGAACCCGGGCTATATAGTTGTGATCCAACTCTCCAAGAAAGCTTTTGATGGCACCGAATAAAACAATAAAATCGAGTTTATATGACCTTAATTTTTTTTAATGTATTGTTTCATAAGATTAAACAATTATGTCTTATGTATAAAAGTATTAAAATAAGTTTATGGGAAGTTTCTTTAGGGTTTTTAACGAGTTTTTTTTAGGACACTATCGAAAATATGGATATTTATCGAAACTAGGGATATTTATCTAAACCACCAAATCACACAAACCGTCCACACAGCACTACAAAACGCAGTTTAGAACATTCGCGGTGCAGTATGCGATTTGTATTTTCATCAAACCATACTTTTTTTTTTGTTTGTAAGGGTGTCCGGGCCAAAGCCCGACTAATCCCCAGCAATTTTGGAGGCTAAGCATGGCCCCACTTAAATGTCGCCAACACTCCCCTCCCAGGGCTCGAACTCGGGTTCATGACTATGCCATGCCCAAGCCTTTACCACTAGGCTGGAAGGTCTTTGACTCATCAAACCATACTTTGCGGTGAGGTTTGCGGTTTTGAGTCATCAAGCCGCAGTTCAAACCGCACCACATCATATATTTTTGTAATATATTTATATATATATATATATATATATATATTTATACATATAATCATTTACTAAAGAAAATAATTAATATATTATTGATTATTTATTAATTTTCAGTTTTTCTTTTAAGTTTTTATATTGCAAGTTCCTAGTTTGAGTTATTTTCATTTTTATTTTCTCAAAAATCGTGGTCAAAATTATTTATAAGTTAACTTTTATAAGATATATTTGGATTAATTACGAACTATTTCGTTTGCATTATGCTTTTTTAAATTACACATTTAGTAAGTATTAAAAGTTTTATTTTATGGAATATAGGAGCATTATCGTTGAGTTTATTATAAAGTTGTAAATCTTGTGATTGTATACACCACTGGCTTGAAAAGCGTTAGGTTCAAACCACATAAATCGCATCAAACCGCACCACAATTTGTGGTGCGGATTTTTGCGGTTTGAGGCTTATGCGGTTGGGGGAAAATCTTCAAACCGTATATGTAGTGCGGTTTGTGGTTTGACCATAAACTACATCAAAGCATACTGCGAACACTCCTAATTGAAACAAAGAGTTTTTGATATATTTGAAGAGAATGCCATATAAAAAGATGTCTTCATCGGACACTTATGTCCTTTAAAAACACTAATAAAATACTTTATTTTAAAATTTCAAAAAAATTGTTAAAAATGTTCAAAGATGTCCTACAAATTCAATGTAATGTTTTCAAATAAGACAT
Source organism: Cynara cardunculus var. scolymus (assembly GCF_001531365.2). Classification (NCBI taxonomy): domain Eukaryota; kingdom Viridiplantae; phylum Streptophyta; class Magnoliopsida; order Asterales; family Asteraceae; genus Cynara; species Cynara cardunculus. The sequence continues at coordinate 11,369,472 of NC_037532.1, forward strand.
ACAGTTTTTGTACCTATATATTTAACTCCTATAAGGACAATTTGACATTTAGACATGCATTTTTACTTTCTTAACCCGATCCCGTTTTTGTTGTTGTGAAATCAACTCAACGAGGGTTGTTCAGAAGATGACACGAGTGTATGAAAAACAAGCTAAATTGTGAGCAACTACTTTATATATGGTCTAATGTCCAATAACGTGAGACATGACGCGACGGCGAGGTCAAGCCTTAAACCTTAGGAGACACGACGAGCCATGACAGGCAATTTCTATATCATATATAATATTATGTACATAAACATCTGTTTTTTTACTATTACTCAATATGTCAATGATGTTAAACAATTTAAATGAGGTTACATATTAAAAACTAACAAGTTAGATATTAAAAATGTAAAAAAAATCAATATCTCGTTACAAAATCCATGAATTAGTCCATGGTATGACATAGGTTTAACGTGGCGTCAAACACAAACCTTGAGTCACCACAATAGCTATTGTGACGTGTCTTTTAAAACACTGTAACTATGTTGGAATTATTTGTAAAAGAGATGCCTCCCTGATTGAAAACTTAAACTTTTAAAACGTAACCTAAGATAAAAGATATTTAAGCAATAAAATTTACACTTATATGCTAAAACCTAACTAATAAGTAGACATTATAATGCGATTAACCTCGTTGCATTTGTGTCCGAAGGACGTGCGTACGCACAAGTTTCGACAGTTTGCAGCTTAACGGGCCAAAAATTTGCAACTCTTGCAAGCACATGCGGGAAGAGTCTTTCCGTCACTATAGCTTAACTTCTTCATTCAAGTCATGGTATATAAACAAGTCTTACATACTAAGATCACGCCGATACTAAGATCACGCCGATACTAAGATCACACCGATACTAAAATCACACCGATACAGGACAAACATTTTTCGCGAACCAATGAAACTTAGAACCCACATCTATTCTATCACTTTCTAATAGCAACTAAGTTGAGTTTATAGGACACCAACGTTTCTAAGCGTCCTAATAGACCGTTTTATAAGACTTAATTTATAGGACCTAAAAATAAAGCGTTGTAATAAGTTTATAGGACGTTTTTGAACATCGTAAAAAGAATTTTAAAACATTTTTATAAAAAATAAACGTCATATTAGCTATTTTATAAGACACTATTTAAAAAAATGTGAGAATAAAATGAAATCCCGTTATAAATCCTGCTAACTAAACGGCCCTAAGTAACAGTTTCATTTCACATGCTTTACCTCTGTCCCATGGGGTACGTACGAAATGTCCCATCGTGATCTTAATATTCCAAAATGCAGCTTGAGTTGGGAATTGACGAATCTTGCCTTCATCCCTACATGGCACCACTCATAAGTCTTTCAATTATGGAACTACATTTTAACTCTTTCAATTATTGAACTACATCTTTTTTACTCTTTCAATTATTGAACTATATCTTTTTAGGTTTACCGGCATGTTATAGGTATCAATAGCGGCTCATTACAATAAATCAGGCTTATAGAACAATGAAAATGTCTAAGGGCTTGTTTGTTTTTTGGTATTCAGCTCTGAATACTTCTGAAGTTTGATTCGATCAGACTTTTTTGATATTATGAGCATTTGATTTTTTTTCCCAAATAAGAGCTTAAAAGATCCGAGTTTCCTCTGAAATTTTAAGTGGTAAACTGATCCCTTAATACCTCTTAAAACCTCTCATCTCTCAATCTCTCACAACGATCTCTCATAGCAATCGATCCCCATATCTCTTGATCTCTCACAGCTCTCGATATCCAGACCTCCTCTCAAGGTATCAATCTCTCACCTCTGAAATTTTCTACTGCTTTTTTCTTTCGATACCTCATCTCTCGATCTCTCACAGCTCTCCATCTCACACCTCTCAAGATCTCCAAACGTTTATCAGTTTACAAAAACAAATAATTTTATTGATTCAGATTTTAGACTTCAACGTTTGTCAGTTTACAAAAACAAACAATCTAATTGATTCAGATTTCAGACTTCAGCACCAACTCTTATGAATCGGAAGTGAATCAGACTTTAGACTTCAACACCTCTTAAAAAACAAACGACACTTTAGCATCATAACAAATTCTATTCACTACGACAAATTAAATTGGTTTTATAGCACATGTTTAAGTATTCTAATAAAATACTTTATAGAACTAAGCTTATAGTAGCAAACCATAGCCCTATCTAAAAGTATTACATGTTTATATGACGTTTTTGAAAGTTTTAACAAATTTAAAAAAAAAAAATGTCGTATTAACTATTTTATAGGATACTTTAATTTTGAGAAGTGTTTTATAAACCATTTTTTATAGGACCCTTGTGTACATAAGACACTTTTTCAAATATTGTCGTGTTAAATAACTAATACGACATTTTATTATATAAGTGTCCTAAAAAACTTGTTTAAATGTTTAAAGCTTCCTATAAACCTAGTGTAACACTTTTAAGTATGATATTTTTTGTTTGGTCCTTCAAACTTAGGTCATATAAAGTATTTTATTAGCACGATTAGACATTTTAGACGTCCTATAAAGTCAACTTTGATGTATGTTTATAGGATCAAACAATTCTACGACATATCTAAAAGTGTTGTAATAAGTTTATAAAACGTTTTTTAAAATTCTGTAGACTCTATAAAAGTAACATGTCTTACAATAAACTAAGTGATACAGCCCTCATGGCATTCACTTGCGATGACTCTAGTTCATTCATAGTCATTAGAGGGATTAATCGATGAGCGTAGGTTGACCCAGAAACTCACGGTTATAAAAAAAACATATGTTGGGTACCATAAACATAAGTTTTATAAAGTATTCTATTAGGAAACTTAAAAATTATGGTGTTCTATAAACCTAATTTTGTTATAATAATTTATTTAATTTGTATTGATCTTGGAATTATTATATTAATTGGATCAAACTTCATTTCACTAGAAAACAAATGGCTTATGGGCTTCAGCAATAGAAAAAAATGTCATTAATCCGTCAAAAAAAAGCCATCACCGACGAATTAGCATCGCATCTCATTGGTGTAGAAAATGTTGCCTGACGGCTGTCGAATTCGACAAAATAATAAATTTTAACTATCTCAAATCACAATATTAATTGTAATAGTGGTATCTCAGGTCGAATCCACAAGGATTGATTGTTACTATTATTCAGCTTCTACACCTTAAGTAAAAGGCAAGGCAAGGCAAGGCGGGGCG
>NC_037532.1:11372707-11379257 GCF_001531365.2 Cynara cardunculus var. scolymus
AATTGTATAGTGGTAAATCAGGTCGAATCGGTAGAGATTGGTCGTGACGATTATTCCATTCCTATGCTTTAAGTAAGAGTTGGATTTGATTAAATAAACTAAACATATGATTAAATGCAATAAGATTAAAATCCAACAATAGCTTCACCTTCGATATGATGCAAAATGTTTATCATCAATTTCTATGGCTCAAAAAAAGACAAGACAAGCCTAAATCGGCTATAGTTGTCAAGAACCTTTGACAACCTCGATTTTCGCTTAGATATATGTTAACCAAAATAAGCTCTTTGGTTAAATCTTAACAACAAATGAGGCTTTAAACGAGCTCTTAAACCCTCAGGTGTGATTAACATTAATAAATTAGAAATTAATCGATTCAAAGCAATAAGCTCACAAGGTCGGCTTAATAGAGCTTTGATTGCAAGAATTCATGGCATAGGTTCGAAAACCTTATTGAAATCAAACATACGATTTGTCACTTTGTCAAAATCCTCAAACAATTACAGATTTAGGGTTTTAAATGACTTTTCATCAAATGAGTATCAATCAATTGATCTGATTAATTAATAAACCAAAGATAATGACATTCATACAAAATTCAAACAAATAAATTTATACAAACATCTTTACATAGGAATCTCCAAACCAAATGCATCAAAATCAAAGGCTACACTATTGTGGAATGAAAAAACTAGTTACTTATGAAATAAAACAAGAAGAAAATGATAGAAAAGCTTCAAAATCCTCTACTTTCTTCTCAAAATCGTTCTTAGGTATTCTCCCCCCCAAACGGCGATTTCCATGTCAATTTATACTAAGAAAATGAAAAAACTTCTTAGGATTTGAAAATTGGCAAAATTGGCCTTTGTAGTAAAATACGTGACCCTTGCATGTAACAAATTACTGATAGTTTTTACCGTCATTGATAGTCCGCAGTTTTGTAGTGTCACTCTTGGCATCAATTCACATGCAAAAATAAGAAATTGAAAGATTTTGTTGAAATTGTTCGTTTGGAAATTGCTGGTTTAATGTTTCTATTAATCACCCTATGTTATTTGGTGGTTTTTGAAACAAAGTTGGGTGAAATTTTAGGTTTCCAGTGCCTTGAGCAACTTCCCGCACGACTAAAGCCGCGGGAAAAGCCGTTTGCCCTTCTCTTTGTTTGCCCTTTAAAGTGCAGCTCAAGAAAAATCATTCTCGCTGAGGCCACATGCGAGGCGCCTTAAGGCGCATGGGCTAAGTTGCCTGGGTGATGAAGCCATGTATGGGAAGGGCACTTGGTGGTGAGGCATGCATGGAACAAGGTCGGTTGACCTAGGCCTCCCCATAGGAAGCCCAAGCCGCTAGCTACTTAATCTTGGTCGAGGCATGACCCTCTCACTTGTTACCTCATTCCTTATTCATTTACTCTCCATAACTTCCTCTCCTTTTATTAAATTCTGATTTTCTCAAGGGAATGATTTTGGACCAACTAGGTCAAATTTGAGAATTTTGGGGATTTTATACCTCTTGATAAAAGAACTGATGGGGATGGTTTTAAATACACGGAGGATGATTATTTCAAAATACTGATGAGTTTTAGAACCTAAACATCTGTTGTTTATAAATTTGGTTCTAGTTGATAATATGGGAATTTTACCCACTTAATGGATTTTGAGGTATAAAATTCAAGGGGATTTCTCAAGTGATTTTGTGCATTAACAGAAGTCTAGAAGGAAGCTTAAAGTGTGGAGCCAAACATCCAAGTTATTCTCCATTTTCCATGGTTTCCTTGATTTTCTAGGTTTTCATCAAGACCTAGTATTGTGAGTTCATCTTATACTTTTACTAAACCATATACATGTCGAAATGTCATATTTTATTTCCTTAAAGCTTTTATCTCAAGTATTTCACATTTGGATGATTTTGGACCAACTAGGTCAAATTTGGGAATTTTGGGGATTTTATACCTCTAGATAAAAGAACTGATGGGGATGGTTTTAAATACACGGAGGATGATTATTTTAAAATACTGATGAGTTTTAGAACTTAAACATCTATTGTTTATAAATTTGGTTCTAGTTGATAATATGGGAATTTTACCCACTTAATGGATTTTGAGGCACAAATGTTTATATGTTGGGTATGGTTGGATATATCTGAAGAAGTACATATGTAAGACCATATGCAATGAATCCATAGGCATATAAGTTGACTTACGATGATAAAATGGGATAGTTAATCCCACACCATAGCTAGATACGAGAATTATATCACTGGGGACTCGGACCACATACCATGGGTGGTTGAACTTGATGACTGTGTGACCCATAACAATCTATTTCTAGCGAAAGAGCATATCTTAGTTCATTGGGAAAGGGACTACAGACTGTGGGTGGTTGAACTCGATGACTGATGTTCCATAATAGAAGCTCTATACCATTGTTATGTGGCTTTTTGTTCCATCACTGTCAATGGTAAATCGGGTCTCTCCCATCATCTTATGATGTTTCACACCTTTCCAAGGGTAAATATGATTTTATTTTATAAATGGATTTGATTTAAGCTATGTTTTCACTTCACATCCACCACACAATGCATGCACTTATTGATAGATAGAAGAATCATGGTATCCACTTTGGTGTACTAGCTAACATTATGTATGTCCAGTGGAGATCATATTCATTCTGGTACCAATACTGAGATTGGCTAGAACAAGGTGATAACCAAATGGAATTACTAAATAACTTAATATAAATTATATGATTGCTATAGATGGTCTAATACTGAATAAACGAGTATCTCCTCTAGATAGAAAAAGATTCTCTTTGAAAAGTAATTTGGTACCCAAGGGATAGGTCCTGGTGGGAATGTTATACATACTTTGTATCCGGAGTACTTCATTTAATCTCTTTTGGCGGTATTTATCATGCACTTTTAGGATATTTTATAGTTTTATTCAATAATTGTTTGTTCTCATTAGGCATTAAACCTAACACTTTTTCTTAAATGACATGTATATCAGGATCTTTTAGCAGTAGGGCTCTTAAGGAGTGAGTGGAGTGGTATGTGCCAGTACAGGCAATTTTGGGTTACAATCTTTTGGAAGCGAAATGTGGAGTTACTAATGATACATTTATACTTTTGAGAATTGTAATGACACCCGACTTGTAATCTAGATCTATAATTGACTTAGATTAGTAGGTGATTAGCTACCATCCATAAATATGTAAACTCTCATACTATTTCCCCTTTTAGCTAATGCAATTTTGAGTATGTGTTTATGTAGGCGTACTTGACTATATACTATTATTGCAATGAATGATGAATGTATTGGTACATTTCAAATGTTAGTATTGTATTGAATTAATCTCATGTTCTCGTTCTCTTCTTTAGCAGTCCAAGATGGTTAATACACGAAAAAAGCCGCCAACCAATGATGAAGGTTAGGAGAACAATGTGACAGCTCCGTGACAGGCAGAGGAGCCGGTAATGCACATATTCCTCCAATCCTGGGTAAAATGGAACATATGTTGAGAGTAAACCTTCTCATTGATAATGTCATTATCCTAGAGGTGGACCATCAGTAGATAATGATGGTGAGTGTCATGCAAGTAGTGAACTCGGCCATGTAACAGCAGCATGAGATCTTCATGAAGTTGCTTGAGGATCAAGATGCCAGAAACCGGAGACATGAAGTGGTAGATGAGAATTCCATTGAAGGATCTAGGTGAATCGTGAATGCTATTGGCACTGCAGAGCATATGGTTGTTAAAGTGATTCGTGGAGATAAAAGTTGCTCGTATAAAACTTTCATGTGTAGTAAGTTGCCCGAGTTTTCAAGGTCGAACGATTCGACTTCGTGTATGAGTTAATTTTAAAATGTTGAGAAAGCATTTGGCTCAAGTAAATGTGATGAGGGAAAAAGGTGAAATTTGCCTCTTAAATGTTAAAAGACCCAACTTTTAGGTAGTGGAATGTCACCAAGACCACCCTTGGATCTAACATCATCCTATTGCTGACTTGGGAAATGTTCAAGAGGAAAGTTATGGAGGAATATTGCATCGAATGAGCTATTGACCAGATAGAAGATAAATTCTCAAGAAGGGAGACATGACTATGAGAGAATACTCCCCGACTCTTTGTGGAGAAGTTAGATTTGATAGGGTACATGGCCTCAAGTGAGAAAGAGTAAGTTAAGGCTTATCTGAAAGGCTTACCGGCTGACATGATTTCCATGGTTCGAAATACTAAGGCCTCCACCCTCTGAGAAGCTATCGAGGATGCACAACCCATGGAGGATGTTTATGCATAGAACGGTAGAAGGAGGAGATGTCAAGGGTTGGAGATATTATACAAGGTGGGAAGGAAATTCTGGATCCTTCAAGAGACTGAGACCATTCTACCAAAACTGTGGATCCGACTTTAGACTTGAGGCTGGGTGGTTCCCCAAATGCTGAAGTAAGCATGTTAGCCCTTTCCACTCGAGGACCGAACCTTGTTGTAAATTATGGCAAGTCCGATCACGCTTTTTAGGATTGCCCAGTTAAGGGGCTAGTGTGCTTCGAGTGCAAGGAGCTAGGTCATTTCATAAACGACTGCTCAAAACTGAAGATCGGAAATAGCCAAGGAAATAAGGAAAACGCTTTGAAGGTTCAAGGGAGAGCTTTTCAAATGTTTGCAAAAGAGGCTAAGGTGCCAGTGGTTTCTAGTACATTCCTCGTTAACACAGGACTAGTTTATATCTTATTTGACTTAGATGCAAGTTACTCTATTGTATCAGATTCTGTTTGCAAAAACTTGTCTATGTCTGTTAGTATGTTATATGATGCCTTGATTGTAGAAATAGCTAACGGTGGTCAGATTATTATCTGGGAAGTTCTGAAGTGTTGTGTTTTAGAAATTGAGGGAAGGAAGTTTTCATTGAATCTATACCGATGTTTATTGGAGGATTTGATGTTGTGATCAGAATATATTGGTTGATAGAGAACCAAGACAAGATCTTGTGCTCCAAGAAACTGATCCCCACTCCTTTGTCGGATGGTGATGCGGTAATTGTCTATGGGGAGAGAAGAAAATCAGACGTCATGGTTATCTTGACGACAAGGGCATGCAAGTGCTTAGTTAAAACATGTTCCTCGTACTTCGTATATGTGTTGGATTCCAAGTTGGAGAAGAAGAAACTTGAAGACGTAAGAGTCGCTCGCGACTTCTCTGACGTGTTTCTCGATGACTTGCCTGGTTTGCCACCCAATCTACAAGTGGAATTCCGAATTGATCTTGTTCCAGGAGGCTCTCCAATTGCTGAAGCGCCTTATCATTTGACACAGTTTGAAATGAAAGAGATGATGTCACAACTACAACATCTTTTAAAAAGGGTTCTGTAAGGCCGAGCTTGTCGCCTAACGATGGCAATATGAGAATGATTCATCGAGAGCTTAATAAAGCAATCATGAAGAACAAATGCCCATTCCCTAGGATCAATGATCTATTCGATCAACTTCAAGGAGCAGGTCGTTTCTCGAAAATCAACTTTCGTTTGGGGTATCATCAAGTAAAGGTGAAGGAAGATAATATGAAGACGTATTTTAGGACCCATTATGGTCATTACGAATAATTTGTAATACCATTCGGTTGGAAGAACGCACTGGTGGTGTTCATGGATTTGATAAACCGAGTGTGCCAACCAATCCTTGACAAGTCGGTGATCATGTTTATCGATGACATACTCATTTACTCCAAGAATGAGTCGGATCATGAACAACACCTCCAGGAAGTCCTTCAAGTGTTGAAAAAGGGGAAGTTATATGCAAAACTCTCTAAGTGCGATTTTTGGTTGGTCTAATTTTTGGGTTATGTAGTCATCCGAGACAGGATGAAGGTTGATCCATCCAAGATTGAGGCGATGATGAATTGGGAACCACCCAAGAGTCCATCTGAAATCCGAAGCTTCTTGGGCTTGGTGGGTTACTATAGGAGATCATCCGAGATTTCTCCTAGATTACTTTTTCTTTGACGGTCTTGACTCGGAAGAATGTAGAGTTCATTTGGACCGGGACTCAAGAGAAGGCCTTTCGAACTCTCCAAGAAGAAGTTATGTGAAGCTCTAATCCTCTTTACTAAAAGGATCCGAAGATTTAATGGTGTATAATGACGCGTCCAAAATGGGTTTGGGTATGTCTTGATGCAACAATGCAAAGTAATAGCTTATGTGTCAAGACAACTCTAGGAACATGATAGAATTATCCTACCCATGACTTGGAGCTGGAAGTGGTGGTGTTCATTAAAAAATAATGACGACAATACTTCTAGGGTACTAGGTGCACGCTTTTTGTTAGCTCCATTATTCCTATCTTGTAAAAGTAGAGAAAAAGTATATTGCAAGTCTTGACAGAAGGTTAACTCCACAGAAGACAACAGAGGATTAGTGACAGAAGCCGTATGATCGAACAAGTGAAGAATGGCAGAACCTCTGATGCGTCTCACAGAGGTTCTGGAAAATAGTCCTCTGATCAAAAGAACAAGCAAGTCATTTACAGCAGAGCCTCTGAGATGGCTCACAGAGGGTCTG
>NC_037532.1:11379357-11382854 GCF_001531365.2 Cynara cardunculus var. scolymus
TCTAAGTGTTGTATGTCTTACTTTTAATAATATCTTTTTGTAATAAAGTTTTACTTCTTGGTTAACCTTCACTTGTTTTCTTAGTTAGTAGGTTTATCTCGCAGATACATGCAAGGTTTGGGGGGAGTATATGCTTTAAAAGGAATAAAACCTATTGAAGAAACAAAATGTTTTTCATCACGAAAGTCTTTTCACAGATCCTCTGTGATAACTCTCAGAGGCTCTTTGAACAGGTCCTCTGTCGATACTTACCTTCTTCTTAGGATTTTAAATGTTTTTTGGGGGAGCCATGGAAGCTGGCTTCAAGGGGGAGTTTTTGAATTGAAAATCAAAACCTCAGAAGGTGCCAAAATTTTTGAAGTATCTTGATCTCAGAGGTCAACTCATCAGAACCTCTGGCGCTTCTATCAGAGGCTCTGTGGATTTCCAAACCGTTTAGGTATACAAAGGTGTAACTTGTTAGAAGGCCCCGCACATATCACAGAAGCTCTGTTACCCTTAGGCTTCTGACAAAACTCTCTTATATAGTTTTCTATTATTGATATGGTGCGTGTGGTTCTGTGGATAAGGGACGTGCATGTCAGAAACGGGGGCGTACGTCATCAATCGTGCGTCTTCCCAAAAACACGTGACATATTTTGTTTCGTCTTTCCCATAAGCCACTCTTCACGTATATCGCCAAATAAACGGTTCACATTCAAAATTCGTCACTATAAATACCTTTTCCCCCTTCATATACTCTTTCACTTCCCTAAATACTCCTCCAGCAATATCTCAAGCTTTCCGGCAACCTGCAAACATGTCTTCAAGCTCAGCATCCGTCTCCGCTCAATCTGAAAACAACCCAAGCGACAATGAAGTGAACCAATCTTAGGCACTGACCTCTCATGTCATATCTTTTTTACAGAATAGATATGAGAAAGTGATGCTGGTAAAGAAACCTAACAACTATTACTTCGCTCCATCCTCAAATGGCTTCCCTGAATACACTTATCCACTATTGGAGATCCTTCGCAATCACCCCATCTATTACGCACTCACCGCAACAAAACCTACCCCTGAAACCTATCTCACCCAATTTCTACTCAGTTCTTACATCTGCACTCTGAAAGATGCTGGATTAAGCATAGTGAGCTATGCTTCACGCCCAATAATCAAATCTCTTGTACCAATGGAGATGAACGTCGAGACCCTGCGTATTGCCCTTCACCTACCTACACTGGACGCTCTTAATCTGGATGCCTTCGCACCAACTCCAATAGATACGGAATTGATCGAATTCCTCGAATTCCATTCATATACGACAAAGACAAAAATCATCAAACAGACTGAATTCAAGAGGAAGGGCCTTCCTCCTATGTGGAATACTCTGTTTTCGATCATCAATTGCTGTTTAACGGGGAAGGTCGGCAACCACGATCAAGCATCTCACGCCATGCTCTCCATAGTCTATGGAATATACTTCAACTTGCCCCTGGATTACGCGCAACTCATCTTTGATGATATGGTGGGTCTAATCAAGAAAAAATGTGCTACACAACGGGGTGAGAAATCGAAGGTACAAACACAGAAGAAAGCCAAGGAAGACCTCAATTACCCAAATTTGATCTTACAGAGGCTCTTTGGCTTGGTCTTTGGAGACATGATTGTAGAGAAGCTGCCCTCTGCAGAGCCGAATGCTCGTTTATACCCAATGAAGGAGTTTCATCCAACAGAGCATGAGCTAGGTTATAGAAGCCCGAGGCCATTATCAAAAGCTATGCTCAAGTACCTTAGCAAGGGAGATAGAAAGGCCTATAGACGTGGATACAGGAGGACAGAGCCGGTCCCTGAAACCCCTCCACGAATAGGTATCCCCATAGGTGAGAGAGTGCACAAAATGAGAGTTGAGGAAAGATTGGAGGTGCCTGCAGAGGCAAGGGAGCTGAGTGAGGAAGGACGAGAGTAGTTAGTAGTCCCCCACGAAGGCCAAAGAAGTCTAAGAAGACTCACAAGGATGTCGATCCTTCTGAGAAAAAGAAAGGGAAAAAGAGACCCGTAGAAGAAGAGGGTCCAAACAGTCCTCTGCCAAAACCCAAAAAGAAGAAATCAAAGAAGGCCCAACCCACAGAGGTTGAGGTCACAGAGGCCGAGATTCAAGAAGGCCCGGCAGAGGCTGTACCTAAGTGCTAAAGGTTGCACAAAGTTGTTCTAGAAGAGTCCCCCACTGAGCAAATCCAAGATATAATCTTCGATCTCAAACAGAGTTTTACAGTGCCCACAGAGGTGGTAGATTTGGGGACAGAAGTTGTACTAGACAACGAAGAGGAAGAAGTGGAGTTAGAAGAGGGTGAAAAAGATGCCGAAGGCACACATCAAGCCCACCTCCCAGTGCAACCCACATGGCTAGGGACCCTGTTCTAGAGGGAACCCCTATTGAAGAAAGTGTGCACACGCTGAACCCTGAACCAACTAACCTCGCAGAGGACATTCTTTCGTCCTTTGTCGAATGCACAAACCGGGAACCCTATTCTACTCCATCATCCTCTCAAAAGGATGGTAGTTTTATCATAAGAGTCAATTCGCCCAAGGACTCGACACTACCAAAAGAGGCATCCGTTGCCCCTCCACACGTGAGTGAACCACCCATTCATGCTTCAGAGGCATGCAAGAGAATCACCGAGGCTGCGGGTCTAGAACGCCCAAAGTCTCCACTCGATCCCTCTGCCAAATTAGGCTCTGAACCTATTAGGCACGAAATCGACAGAACACCGGTAGGCTCTCCAATTGGAGATGTCCGAGGATCTGGTGGAAGTCCCCGAGATGACAATGCCAAATCGGTCACTGAGGGCGCCTTACACTCCAAGGCTACTAGGTCACCATGTGTTGGTGATCTAGGTTTCCCGAGTGCCTATGTGATGAAGGAGGAGTTACAAACCTTCGCCACAGAGGTATTCAAGAGGTTGGGTGGGTTGAAAAGCTTGTTTTCCTCCTCTCCGGCAACAGAGGCACTTACACCTCTCACAGAGGCTCTGAAGGAGTTGACTTCTACAACTTCTGAACTCAAGGCGACCTTATCAGCCCTTCAGAGCTCTGTCCTCAACAAGGCTGATCTCACAGAAGCCTTCAGCGTGCTGTCTCTCAATCCTTCTTCCATCAACACTCTCAAGACAGAACTGACAGAGGTCGCCGCGTAATACGCCGGAGACATGATTTCCGCCGGCTACACTAACTACTTCGCCTTCAAGGACGAAATCAAAGAGATGTTCTCCTCTGCAATCACTGTTGGCGTCGACTCTTCATCCTCCAGGGCTAACATTAACCATCTAGTCACTCGCAGAGAGATAGACGCAATGGTTGAGGCCCTCGGAGAGACCGTGCGGAAACACCACGACCATCTTCTCAAAGAGGCCCGAGCTACTAACGAATCCATAAGAGACTGCATGAATCAACTCGTCAAAGAAGGTCATTTATTCCGAAACGAAATCTATCAATGCGTCTCTAAAATGAAATGGGCC
>NC_037532.1:11383544-11396381 GCF_001531365.2 Cynara cardunculus var. scolymus
ATGCCCTATGTCGAAGCAAAGTTTCATTTTTCTAAACTCACCAAGCCACCAGTGCAGGTCTTCTCAGAGCACGTTATTTGCTCACTAGAAACCATCTCTCCGCGCACCATGCTGAAGAAGACCATGCTGTACACTCAATATACGGTGAAGAAGGATGATGGCAACCTCTACACTTTTACAGATGCTGACCTCCACAATATGTGCGTATTTGATCTAATCTTCTTGCACAAGATGCTGAACAAGTACATGGAGAGGAGGTCAAGCTACTCGATTTCTCTCAGAAGGCTGATAGAGGTGATGCGTGCCCAAGTCAAATTCTACAGTCAGAAAGACTTCGATATTGCTATGAGGTTGGCCCAGCCAGAGCTAAAGATTACTCCTCCAAAGAACATACCCATTTGGCTGCTTAGGTTCCATCCCAACACTATTATCCACAATCCCATCTTTGGGTTTGTTTTCTTGGACAAGGATGAGATACTAAGATTCTTCGATCCAAAAGAGGCGCATAAGTATTCAACAGAGTCCCTCGAATGGGTGTTCAACTCGGTGGTGGCAGAGGTGCAGAAAGGGCGAATAAGGGCGGATGAAGTAACGAACCTTCTGGAAACCATCAAAATACAAGTCTCATTCAGGAATGGATCTTCAAGGTCTACAAGACTGTCAAGTCTGATTTGCAATATGCTGTAGACGATTTTCCAGACTCTGCTGTTGAGTAATCTTTTGTAATAGTGTAGGCCTGCTCAATTTTTTACCTCTTTCAGTAATGTAAATTTTTGCAGAGGATGAGTTTAATCTTCTCTTGTATTTTTCCTTATGTCAAATCTTGCACCCAAATGTCCACAATTACTTTTTCAATATTTAGGGGGAGATTGTTAGCTCCATTATTCCTATCTTGTAAAAGTATAGAAAAAGTATATTGTAAGTCTTGACAGAAGGTTAACTCCACAGAAGACAACAGAGGATTAGCGACAGAAGCCGTATGATCGAACAAGTAAAGAGTGGCAGAACCTCTGATGCGTCTCATAGAGGTTCTGGAAAATAGTCCTCTGATCAAAAGAACAAGCAAGTCATTTACAGCAGAGCCTCTGAGATGGCTCACAGAGGGTCTACGGTTTTGGGTCTTCTGTGAAGTTTCTGTTCTAACTGTTTTCGTAGGTTGTTAGCCGCATGTGCTTCTCACGTGACTAGGACTTAATCGACTTTCTTTGGACGACCAAGATGAAGACACTGGTCAAGATCTAGTCTCTAAGGTCGTTAGGAACTAGTATAAATAGCGGATAGGGCCTTTGTAAACTGTGTGCTTCCTGTATTGTAATTGTCAAATTTTTTCAATTGAATCGATTGAAAAACCTTTGGAGCAATCTTCTTGCATTCATCTTCTTCATGAAGACTGTGTGTTCTTGGTGTGTTTAGATTTTCTAATCACTTACTCTATTTTGCTCTTATTAATGTTTCCGCTGCACTTCAATTGTTTTAGAGTATTAGATCAATACCAAAGTTGAATTCAGATCCAACACTTTTTTACCGGCACAAGAGTTTGAAGTATGTCTTTGACCAAAAGAAGATGAATATGAGGCGACTACGATGGCGATAGTTGCACAAAGATTACGATTGTGAATTGCTCTACCATCTGGGTAAAGCGAATGAGGTAGCGGATGCATTAAGTTGGAAAGACGATGGTGGAAACAGATTTGTGCTTACAAGAATTGACTTAGTGTCTACCCTGATTGAGTGAATTAAGGTGTCCCAAGTGGAGGCGCTTTTGGACGAAAATTTTAATAAGGAGGTGATGGTGAAGCAACATTTGCTTTTGACCAAAGACGGTTGTGGTTTATAATTATTTTGAGGTCGTATATGGGTACCTAAGATCGGGGGCAACCAATAATTGTTGATAGAAGACGCGCATAAGTCCAAATATTCTATTCATTTGGGTAGCACCAAAATGAATAGAGACTTGAAGTTGACGTACTGGTGACCTATTATGAAGTTAGACGTGGCAAATTACGTGGTGAAGTGTGTGACTTGCTTGCAAGTGAAAGCATGCAGTCTTCAATCCTTGGAGATCTCCGAATGTAAGTGGGAACACATCACCATAGATTTCATAACCAGGTTGCCAAGGACCTTAAGAGGCCATGATACGATATGGGTGGTAGTGGATCGTTTGATGAAGAGTGCCCATTTCTTAGCAATGCGAGAAACTTTGCCAATGGATAATGTAACACTAGAAAAATATTGAGTAGGTAAATTCCTAAGTTTTATGAACAAACCTTATTTCATCATAATTATATAGCAAGATTGGGTGTTTGGAAATATTATATGTTTGGGTATAAGTTTATGGTTGATAAGGACTTGTTAGGAGGGAGAGGATTGTGGTCGGGCGTGTTTAATGAAGGTTAGGTTGCACGATGGTCGCATTCGCCACTCTGTGATCATTCATCAAACATCACTTAAGCAAACAAAGGGTTAGCAACTTGGCTGCGTCAAGGTCTCCCGAATGGAAGAACTTGGTTGTCCAGTCGTTGATCAACAACACCCTTATCCCCACCTTTCTCCTTCCCCCATTTCTCACTTCACCTCATTTACTCCCCCACCTTCATCTTCACCTACCCTAATCCTCCATCTTTCCCCACATTTATTTTCCAATTTAGAGCTCCATTAAAGTCAGATTTGAAGATCCAAAGGTATCATTTATTGATCTTGTAAAGTGACAAGATTTAGTGTTCAAGTCCAAGATCTCCATTCCATTTTCTAAGTTTTCTCTAAAAACTTAGAGGTGAGTATAAATTACTTTGTAAAAAAACTAAATAGATGTCTAAATACCTAATTTACTTGCATTTTTACCCTTACCTCAAGTATTGATTTATAAATTAGTGATTGGTCATTTTATCTCATTCTAAGGCTTATGTGCTTAAATGAAATTACTCCTTGTGGTTATTTATCTATTATCTCTCATTTGATCATACTTGTTGTGGTTATGTATTTATTATCTCTCCTTTGATCATACTTGTTTAAAGGGATTTCATATGGATTAATCAAAGGACATGGAAAAATGCTATTTGATCTAATTGAGGCATTGTTGACCTAACTTTTGAGTCATTGCATATTGGGGATCATTTTGTATACATAATTGTATAGTAGTTGGACCACTAGTTAAACTTTGGAATGTGAAACATGTTCTATTATCTTGATCATATGATATCCCTATTTGCTATTATATGTTTGGATGAACCTTTGAGTAGGTACTAGAAGGGTTGAATCTGGAAGTTTTCTCTTAGTGGTACACCTAAATCTTTTCCGCTTGAAGTAATGCCTTGGAGATAGTCTTTAAGTGTGTCGGGCCTTGTGGTGATATCTACAGTTGTAGACACTAGCTCAACCGTTTCTTAAGGTGAAGCTTGTAAGGTGATACGAATCTCCCCCGTTAATCCCAAATAAATGTTGTAAATGCTTTCAACTAATAAATTGTGTTTGTTATGATTTGTTCATGCTCACTAGGCTTTTTGGCCCAACACTTTCTTATGTCAACATGTATCTTAGGTTCTAGCGGCGTGTCCGCCAAGAAGGTTTGATCGACTTGTAGAGTGAGCTAGGGGAGCATTTTTAGGGCACTAAACAAATGTTTAATCTTTTGTTGGTTTGGGATGACACCTGATTGTAATCAAGCTCTTTAAGGATTGGATTAGGAGGTTGGAGGTTGTTAACCTCAAACCCATTTACTTATGATTTGTAATTTAACTGGTATATGTTGTTCCCTTTTTGGGACAAGCTCGTATCTTGATATTTATATACCACATTTCCTTCTTTGTTGGAAATTTTTGTTATCCCATGTTTTAGGAGTGTTATAGATAAGCTTGGAAAGGGAAAAATTGACGTGAAATGTGATATGAAATATTAAAGTTTTGTTTCACAAGATGAAATAGCATACGCGTTAAATTACTTTTATTGTTTCATAAAAAAATTGCAATTATTAAAAAAATGTAACAAAAAATAACAATGATACTCGTGTCAAATTAAAGAAGGTAAAACATTTGTTTTGTTTTTTTATATAAATCTTTTGATTAAAAAGTTTATTGTAATTAATATATTTTTAATTTTAAGATTTTATTGTAATTAATATAATGTTGATAGCCGTCATTGTTGACTATATATTAGATGTCAAATGCTTAAAATACCTCTTTCAACTAGGCATTTAGTTTTTTCAAAAAATATTACGAAAATAACATCGCCTTTCATAACTGTAGATTAAATTCAATTAATGATTAAGATTGGTATTCACGGTTCTCAACATTTTTCTGGTTCTCACAAGGTTTAACCTTTATATCTATATATATAGGGACTGGTTCAAATGCTAACCAAGATTATCATGTTAACTTTGTTAACCTATCTTGACCGTTAATTTGAATAAAAGGTTGTGATTTAATGATATTTAAAAATTAATTATTAAATTAATATTTTTAATTAACATATGTGAACAAAATATCAAAGGTAATTAGGTAAAAGGTAATCTATCTTTGATACACGAGTTGTCAGACATATGAACAACTTGTGTATATCTTCAAACCACATCAAACAAAAAAGATTAGACATATGAACAACATGTGAACAGTATGAACATCTTTTGCATATTCAGAAGCCAACTCTGCTGTATGTACATGAACACCTATGAACCAAGGCATCTAGGGCTGTGTGTTTTCATATGTGTTCACATGTTTTGACATATTCTGTGTGTGTATATGTATTCATATGAACATCTAGTGACTTGAATATACATGAACACTTGTGAATCACGACATCTAAGGTTGTGTGAGTTCTGATGTGTTCATATGTCAAAAGTGAAAATTGTCGATTAAAATAAATATGAATTATAGAACATGAACACGTGTGAAACCCCAATGTCAATATTGCATCATGATCAATTGTGATATTTTCAAATTTGTAACTCCCAATTAATTATTTGGGAGTTACATAAAATVAMAAATTACTTAAATACCCTTGTATTTAATATATGAGTTACATTTGAACCAAAGGAAAAGATGGAATATGATTGGTTGAGCTTGGTTAATATAGTTAACATAAAAAAATTGGTTAGTATTTGAACCAAGCTCTATGTATTTATATATACATGTATATGTATCTATGTATGTATAGAGGAGCGATCAAATGAAAACCACCCTCATTTGTAAAAACCGTACAAACCACCCTCATACGTTGATTTTATTGTTTAGTCTTATGAAATTTTTTCATGAAATTGTTTAATCTTGTGAAATTGTTTCATATAATACTTTTTTTGATGAATTTGTTTCATATATGGTTATGAAATTGTTTCATATAATATTTAATGAAATTTTAATGAAATTGTTTCATGTATTTCTCTAAAATTAAAATAATGAAGATGATAATATCCATGATTAACACCCTCCACAATAAAAATGGTTAATCAACCTCTCATAATTACAAAAAAATGAACAAAATGAAAAATTATGATTGGTTGAATGAGGTTTTCACGATTTTTACAAATTGAGTGGTTTTTATTTGAACGCTCCTCTGTATGTATATTCACTTCTTCTTTTGCAAACCACCTAAATAGTACAATTCTCACAAACCCATATGGGCCGTCCATTAATTTAATGATCACCGGTTATGATTTAATGGAGGTAACAATTTGATGAAAAATAAAAGGAATTAAAGAAAGAGCAATGTTGGAACAACGTATGATTTATTTCTAGATGATAATTATCACATCTATTTATCTCTAAAATTCGTCCCTTTCTCCCCCTTCTTTCCAAATCGTTTTCTTCTTTTTTCGCTTCATTTCACTACAAAAATGACTTTTACCTATCAAAATCATCCAGGGAAATTTCTGCCAACGATTATTGATGTTCACCTAGAAAATACCAATGGTTCTGGTAGAATCCAATGTTTTTCAAGAAAAAATGTAGGTATTTGTCACTGATTTGAATTACTTACAAACTTTTCTGACGGTTTTGTAGACGAATCACTCCTTTAGCGATGAATTTCCCAAGGAGAAATCTATACATAAAAGTCTTCCATCTAGTAGTGTTTCCACCCATTTTCTTAATCGTGGAGAGTGAATCTACAATCTGAGCCATTTGAATTCCGACGACATGATTCCTTGTTTCTCTGATGCAGTAACCATGGCATCCACAACCTCGCTCTTGTAATCATAAACCATCGGCAACTTACGACTCGTCTTAAAAGGGTAAGCTTCATAGATCGTCAACAACTTACAAAGCAGAAATGACCAGTTTACTCCATCTTCATCAAGTGGTTCGAGATTTTGAAGAGGGAACATGAAAAGACCCCTCATTTTCTTCTTATTCCTCTTCCTTTCCATTAGTTTTCTTAATCTTGCAGAGTGAAGATTATGTGTGAAATAATATCAAGATTAGGGTTTCATTTCTTTGTTTAAAGATTTAATTTTTGTTTGGATTCAATTTAGGTTTTTTTATTTTATTCAAATTTTTTGTTTGAATTCAATTTAATCAGGATTTTGCTTTGTATTGACTTGTATCACAAAGCTTTTGAATGATCATTAAATTTGATTTACAATCCAAAAATCATCCCCTCCCATGATTATATGATTTTTATTTAAAGTTCATATTTGTTGTTTAATCCATAAACTTTGATTGTTTCAATTTTTTTTCCATAAGTTCAAAGGTGAAACTATAAATTATTTAAAGATCATATGTGAAACAATGATTTTTATTTAATGTTCATAGTATTTCATATGAACATTGTTTTGTTACAATTTTTTTTTTTGCCAAAGTTCATAGGTGAAACCATAAATTAACAATATTAGTAGATTTTTCATATATGAAATTCCTAGTAATGTTTCGTAGGTGAAACACAATAATAAACCAGAAAGTGACAAAATTCGGAAATGTTTCATATGTCAAATTTTAGTAAAATGTGTACATATGTGAAGCACGGTAAAAAACCAACATGTGATAATCTTTTTGTAGGGTTTCATATGTGAATTTTAATCATGGTTTGTATGGTAATATTTTCCAAAATGACAAGTAAATGAGATAATTAAAAAATAAGCTATTAATAGATAAAAAGGACAAAACTACCCTGGTTTGCGCAGTTTCTACTATTCAGACGGTTTTCAAAAGAAAGGGACTATATATGTGTGTGTGTGTGGAAGTTTAAATGAGAACACCTTCATTTTACGAAAACGCGAGAGCACCTTTATCACATGTGATAGTACAAGTGAGGGGACCTGGTGGTGTGAGATAACGTGCCACGCGACCCAGGTTGCATCAAAGGTTGTTTTTGTCTTTGATTTAGTATCACATGTGATGGATTGCAGTATCACATCAAAAACACCTTTATCACATGTGATAATACACATGAAAGGTCTAATGGTGTATGGGTGACTTGGCTCACAACCTGATCGCACAAAGGTTGTCCATGTCTTTGCTTTAGTATTACAAATATATCATATATGATGGAATATAATACCACATGTGATCAACTCATATTATATTAGTTTCTTTGTTAATTTTCTGTCTTCATTAGATAAAAGTATAAAATTGAAGTAAATTGCATTACAAACACAATTTGCTTTTAGAACTCTTTAATAAAATATATTGTTATATAAAAATCCTAATAAAACGAACTATTTTTTTAGTCATCTTAGGGGCCGTTTACCAAAAACATATTCGGATAAGGTGTTACCAAGTCACAGTATCTTACTGGATGAATATGACAGGGACCAAACATCTTACTCAATAAGAGCGAAGACAAGGACAAAGAGTCTTACTTTGTAAGTGAAGGTGACGACTCTTACCACGGTTAACACTTACCGCATAGATTGTTGTATACGATACCATTTTGATGGATCAAAATCTTACACGATAAGTAAGTAATAATGTTGAATTTTACCGATAGACACTTACCCGTGTAAACAATTGATAAACGGCCCCTTAAACCATTTTCAACACACCTTTAACAAAACATTAAAATGTGGGTTCGTCGATAATAAGGCATAAAACTTTTTCAACTACACACACCAAAACTATAATAAGCCACTAGGCACATTTTTTAGAGGACATGAATAATAGAACTCTAATAAAGAGGTCTCCTTCAATTTACACAAAAGTTTAGTGTTTTAGTAGTGTTTTGAAACAAACACGACATCTATTTTAGTGTTCTAGTGGTGGGGTCGAGATGATTTTAGGTTGCCAAACTTCATCCTAACAATTTATTATCATTGTCTTATAATTTATGGTAACGCTTTTCAAATGTAACGTATACAGTTTTTGATCCTATAAAATTTTAGTTGTACTACTTAAGAAGTTCCTATAAACTAAACTACTGTTATTGTTGTGTTTTAAAACGAATACACTTTAAGACAGATTCAAACTATTCAGTTCAATTTGTAACCTTCTTTTTGTCTTTTCCCTTCAGATATATATTGGAGGTTCAAATAAGAAAATCAAATATAATGAGAAGGTAAGAAGAGAAAATTCATATGTAAATCATTAAAAAAATCTATTTAAATTTTTATATATAAATCCATATAAATAATCTGTAATATTGATTCACATATGTATTTTAAATTAATTTTTTCTTATAATATTTAAGCTTCTTATTTAAAAGTTTACAGAAATAACAAACTATAAGTAATATACAATTCATGGGGGACTAGTGGAAGGAGCATGTGAGGTTATCATCTCTTATGGAAGTAGGTAACCAGGTAGGACCATCTTGCCATACATGCATTTAAGCCACCTTCTCCCACACTCACATCTTGCATCATAAATGAGGATCCATGTTGCTTCACTATTTTCATAACTGTAATCACTATTAAATATTTCTAAAACAATGGAAAATTAATTATCATGTTTGATGGTGTGTCTATGGCTATTTTGTTATAGCCAGTAGAAAATTTTGGTTTGAGCTTATTCTAAAATTCAAAAGTATCAGGAGGTCTCAGGTTCAAATCTAAGGAGGATTTAAAATCCCCTTGCGGCCACGGAGGTTCAAATACGGTGACTCCGAACTATCTACAAAGCAGGTGGTCGCCCTGAGATTAGTCGGCTCGCATAACGGGTTGGATATCCAGGTTAATAATATTTTTTTTTGTTATATATGAGTTATAACTAATATTTTATAGGACTTAAGTTTATAAAATTAAATAAAAATATGTTATATCTAAAATTATTACAATAGTTTATAGTGACTCTTTTACGTTTTTAACAGGTTTTTTTAGAACGTTTTTAAAATAAAATGTCATATTAGCTATTTTATATTAATAGCTATAAAAAAGATGGGTTTGTAGGATAGTTTTGATAAAATAGTAAATATGACACTTTATTTTAAAAGTGTCGTAATTTTTTTTTGCTAAAATACCCAAAAACGCCCGATAACCCTATTGTAACTCTTTTAGATAGGAGTTTTATAGTTTGATCCTATAAACATAAGTTTCATAAGGTATTCTATTAGGACGTTAGAATATTCTAGGTGTCCTATAAAATCCATTTTGTTATATGTTTGGTAAGCTAATGCTTCTCAAGCTACTTACGTTACAGGTAAACGTGATTATCGATTTGAGTAGAAGCTTAAACGATGAGGATGTTTGACACTGATTAGAAGTAAAATGTTCATGTTGCTGTTAATATTCTAAGTCATAGTTCTAGGTGTCCTATAAAATCCATTTTGTTATATGTTTCTCACAGAACTGATGCCTTCTTGCTTAATCCTATATATAGGGAGATTCAAATGAGAACAATAACCAAATAATAGAATAGGAAAACGGTCAAATCACGTGCAAATCACATGTCATTTTACATTAACGTTCAAAGTAAGTGTGTATAGGTGATGTGGCCAACAATCTCAGGTCGCGGCCAAAGTCATGTGAATCGCATGTGATTTTAGTTTATAATCACATGTGATATGACCGTTTTCTTATACTCTTATTTGGTTATTATTCTCGTATGACACTTGTTATATATATATATATATATATATATATATATGATTAGAAATACAAACCATCAAAATCCTACAAACTAATATCTACCATTAGTGAAGTTAATCAATGTCAACGATGTGGATAAATTGCGTTCTAAAATTACTCTCAACCTTATTTGTAATTGATTTGGTAACTACTGTAAAACTTTCAAATACAAAAAATAAGAGGAACGAGATTGGTTTGTATCGTGTGTAATGTTTACATGGTTTGTATTTGATTTCTCTCTCTCTCACACATATATACATACACACACAAATATATATATATTACTCCCAATCACCTACAAGCCATTATTTTAGTATAAAGCATATAAACTATTTTTCGTATGTTGTTTCATATATGATACAACATGTGTGCAAATGTAATGTTGTTTCATATGTAAACATTCAGGTATGTAACAAAACAGTCCTACGTGTTTCACAGAGACAAGCAGTTTGTGGATCTGATGCGGTTTCAGTGATAACAAGTCTGTCTACAAATGTGTAAAATCTACTCAAGATTCAACATACACTGAAGAAACCTTAGTGTTATTTCAGTGTCAGCGATCAAATGAATCTTGTTGATCAAGGTTAGTTTTTGTCTTATCCTCGTACACAGAAAAAACAAATCCATACCTCTCAATGTAAAGTACTCGTACGAAGTCATACTATATTCTCCAAACGTGTTTACTTACTTTGTGAAAGACTACTGTTCATATACGACAAAATCCTGTATATCTGAAGACAAAGGACAAGATCACCTCTAGAAGCTTGTCACGTGCCTTGTACTGTCTGACTTGCATTTAATACAGTGAGTATAAATAGATGAGAAACTCCTCCTTCTCAGAAGCCAAGAATATATCTTGAAGATCAAATTCTACCCAAGAAATGACTTCCTCACAAGCACATAATTCTTAACCTTTCGAAGTTATATTTACTTCAAGTGAGGAACACCAACTAAGCTCTTCCTTTAGCAAAGTTATTGTTTCTTCTTTTAGCAAGTCTTTCCTTTCTTGCTTTTCGCATCTTGTGTTGATACAACCCTCATATTCCAATTCCATATAATTCACATCATCATACTCATAATACTAAAATAGTATTATTACAAATCATAGACTATCAAAATGTATCTTTAATACATAAACAAACAAGCTAATATCATCATTCAGACTTTTCCCATCCCTTTATCTTTCAACATACGCTGACCTGCAAAACAGGTTAGTCCAACATCTGAGCGTTAGACCAAAAGGTCTAGTGAGTGTATAATCTCATACAAACAATATACATTCCAATATAATCTCATACAAACAATATACATTCCAATATAATCTCATACAAACAATATACATTCCAAACAATCAGTTTAGAATCAAACCTGTTCCGAAACATAACATATTTATGTTTCTCGCGGTTACACCGCCATTACATTCTCTTATCTCTTTCTTGCTCGCGATTACACCGCCATCTCATCTCTCTCGCGGTTACACCGCCATCTCACTCGCGGTTACACCGCCATTATATCTCTCTCGCGGTTACACCGCCATTTCACTCGCAGTTACACTGCCATTATATCTCTCTCGCGGTTACACCGCCATCTCACCCGCAGTTACACTGCCATTATATCTCTCTCACGGTTACACCGCCATCTCATTCGCAGTTACACTGCCATTATATCTCTCTCGCGGTTACACCGCCATTATATTTCAAAAACATTTCCAAAAATATTATCTTTTCATCCGGACTTGAAGTCCGTCAATATACTTTGGAAATAAACCAACTCCTTTGTCCGGATTAGGAATCCGATCAAAACACTTTGAAAATAAACTTACATGCTTGTCCGGATTACAAATCCGGACAACACTTCACTTTCTTTGATATACGGTTTAAAGATAAACCGGACAACACATGGTCCAACCATTGACCGGTTTAAAATAATCCGGTCAATACACCGCACAACACTTGAGCGGTTTAGAAATAAACCGATCATCTCTTGGCCGGTTTAGATGATATCCGGTCACCTCTTGGCCGGTTTAGATGAATATCCGGTCACCTCTTGGCCGGTTTAAATGAATATCCGGTCACCTCTCGGCCGGTTTAGATGATATCCGGACAAGGCACAAGCGGTTTAATTGTCCGGATTTCAATCCGGACAACACTTGAACGGTTTAAGCAAGAACTTCTCATAAAATATAACAAAATTCATGAAAAAACCAGTTCCAAATGCTTATCAAACTGTATGTAAGCAATTCATATCCAAAGCTCTT
Source organism: Cynara cardunculus var. scolymus (assembly GCF_001531365.2). Taxonomy (NCBI): domain Eukaryota; kingdom Viridiplantae; phylum Streptophyta; class Magnoliopsida; order Asterales; family Asteraceae; genus Cynara; species Cynara cardunculus. The sequence goes on from NC_037532.1 coordinate 11,395,787, forward strand.
AATACACTCACCTTTAGAAATTGAATAACAAAGCTTTTGAAATCCTCTTCTTCCCGTGTAATCCTCTTGATTCTTCAGAGCAAATTTCTAAATATGGTATGTGTGTGTATCTCCTTTTCTCCACAAAAATCTATTTATATATAAACCACTTCAAAATGGTGGGCGGCTCTCTAGCCGACCTCCCATTTCTTAATTAAAATAAAAGAAAAATTTTGAATTATTTCTTATATATATATATATATATATTACACATATACATACATAACCGTACATATATATATATATATACATATATATATATATATAACAACCAGAATATTACAATATTCCCTCCTTAAAAGAATTTCGTCCCGGAATTCCATTAAGTAAACAGATAAGGATATTTCATCCTCATTTCCGATTCTGATTCCCAAGTGGCATCTGGTCCCTTATGATAACACCACTGAACCTTTACTAACCCAATCTCTTTGTTTCGTAACTTCTTTACTTTGAAATCAATAATTTGTTCAGGGGTTTCTTCAAAACATAATCTCTCATTTACCTTAATCTCAGGTAATGGTACTGCCATATTTGGACTTATTAGACACTTCCTCAA
>NC_037532.1:11396796-11406658 GCF_001531365.2 Cynara cardunculus var. scolymus
GGTCTGTGGATGATAAGCTGTACTTAGCTTAATTTGTGAACCCATTTCTCTCTGAAAGCTCTTCCAAAACATAGAAGTGAAACGACTATCTCTATCAGAAACAATCGATAAAGGAACACCATGCCGTGTCACTATCTCATCAATGTATAACTTTGCCAATTTCTCCATTGAATATGACTCTTTCATAGGTAAGAAGTGTGCAGATTTAGATAACCGATCTACTATCACCCATATAACATCATACCCTTTCGATGTTCTCGGCAATTTGGTTATGAAATCCATAGTAATATGATCCCACTTCCAAATCGGAATTTCTAAAGATTGTAACTTACCATAAGGACGCTGGTGTTCAATCTTTACTTGGAGACATGTCAGGCATTGTTCAACATGTTTAGCAATATCTTTTTTCATACCTGGCCACCAATAATGTTGCCTCAAATCTCGATACATTTTATTTGTACCTGGATGTATCGCAAAACGTGACTGATGAGCCTCATTCAAAATACGCTTTCTGAGATCACCATAACATGGTACCCAAATTATGTTATGGAATTTCCAAAATTCTGTGTCATTTCTCACCAATTCAGATATTAGTCCACCCAATCTTTCCTGTTTGATGTTTTAGATAATTTTGTTTCTTATCTTATTCCGTAAATAGTCTGTAAATTCTGTATTGATTTTTTTTATCAATAACGGATTTTAAAAAGTGAAAATTTCTGTATGTTTGTATTCATCTCCCCCCTTCTACAAACTGTTACATTTAAACTCTTGTAGATCCTTATGCGACGAACAATGAGAATAAAGATTGTTTGACCTATGAAGATAGGTCAATCGGATCCTTTCCTTCGAATAGAGAATTCTAACATTTTATTTACGTTATGAATTCGATGATGACTAGGATCTGAAACCTTGAGCTAATAATTTTCTTTGTTGAGCAAGGTTCAGATGTAGTCCTTTCTATTAGATAGAGTACAATAGATATAACACGTGTGTTATATCTGATGCATAATGTATATCGGATATAAACACTTGTGTTATATCTGATGGATAATATATATATCGAATATAAAAACTTGTGTCATATCCGATAGATGATGCATATTGGATATAACCATTACAAGGCATTACAAATTTATTTCTAGATGTTGAATCGATTGCTAGATGTATTATTTAGAAATTCGATGGTTGAGACCAACAAAAACAATAGCTAAAATTATAGCTTTGTTGAAAAAAAATCATGTAAAACAGTATCTTTTATATTAGTTCTTACGGGGTTGTAACCCTTGTGTGGTTCTTATTTGATTATCGTCCTATATAGCCTTGACTTTCCATGTATTTAGTCAAACGTGCACTAGCGCGCTACAACTAACACTTTTTTCTCTAGTAGGCTCGCTCTAAATATCATTGAAAAAATCTTGAAAAAAAAAAATTCTTTTTGAAGATGCATATGTGAACCAACGATACAAATTATTCATATAGGGTCACGTATGCATCTTGAAAATAATTTTTCCACTGTTTTACATATGAACCTTCTTTTAACCTTTATTTCTTATCTTCTGACGATGTCTATCTTTTTTATTTGAACTTCAACTGTGTGTATATATGTATATGTATATATACACACACTACATTATAAAGTAATTTAGTAAAAGCATTTAATTACCACTTTCTAATGTACTTAAAGCACAAAATCTAAAAATTTCTTATTACTTATGATGCACAATGTATAACTCTTAAATGCATTACTTAGGTCTACCTAATTTGGTAGTTTCAGACCTACCTTTCTTTTGGCATGCTCTTGCAAAAAATGATTCTTTAGGCTTATTCCCTCTTTCTTCTTTTTGTATCTCATTTTGGATTCTAAGGTATAAATTTTGAATATTGCAAGAAATGATTCTTTAGGCTTATTCCCTCTTTCTTCTTTTTGTATCTCATTTTGGATTCTAAGGTATAAATTTTGAATATCATCTCTTGCTCCTCATCCTAATCTCCGCACTCATCTAATTCCATATAATTTCGGCAATAGTTACAAGAAAATTGTTGGGTTCTTAGTAATCAGTCAGCAATCTGCATTCGAGGTTCAAACTTATTGTTTACATTCTTCTTGGTCAAGTAGAAAAGCACACCATCGTCTTAATCCTCCAACCCTACATGATATTGATAAGAAATAAATGGAATATCCTACGAGGAGATTTTCTGAGACACAAAAAAATGAAATTTTGATGATCTTTTTACGAACCCAAATCCAATGCCCATAGATAATAACAAAACCAAGTCCATATAGGTTTGCAATCACCACTATTGTTTCAATATTAAATTTTTATTCTTAACCTGAGATCTCCTTTTAGATCTAAACACCAGATTCATGTTTTTGATCAATCTCCCTGCTGTTCGTCCAACATGGTAAAAGAAATCTTTGATGATGGAATAAAATTAGACGAATAGGGTGTTTCTTTTTGTTTATAACTCCCTTTAGTTTTGAAGCATCTGGAAAGTTCTGAGAGCCAGTCAAATGAATACACACATATATGTAGTACAAGACTATGCCATTAATTGTATCCCCAAATCGTTTGGAGGGTGTGACTTTGATGGGATCTAGATATTGTATTCTCTACAACACTAAGTGGTCACACATGCAAGTATACACGTGTCAACACTATCGCATTCAAGTAATAAAAGGGTAAGAACCAAGTACCGTATTCCACAGGCATAAGTATCTTAAGTTGCAAGATCTTAAGTTGAAAGACTAACTTCAGATGGCGAATTTAAAGACTTTGATTGGCTTTGAGTTAACAATGATAAAATAACAGAATATAAAAGGGTAGCATGGGTGTAAGACTTATGGTGAAATGTAAACACAAATTCGAGCAAACAATGTTGTAGGCAAAACTAGTTCCACCATCTATTTTGAAGGTATTTCTCTCGGACTTCACCTTTGCATTATATTATAGCTTTCAACCGATATCTCTATATGGTATTTTGACCAGGGATAGTGACAAAATGGTATCTTTAAAATATATGGATAAACAAATCTTTTTGTTAAAAATCACTCTCTCGAGCCGATTCCCATATCATTCAAGTTGGCGTGTGTTCTAGATAGTTCATCTCTGAATCTATCGCACTTTGACACTTTTAAAGAGTGACCAACGTGTCGGGAGTTAAGTTTAAAAAACATAAATGACAAGTCTCCTTGTCGGTAACTTTCTCAAGTCTTCCTCTTATATCATTCAAGATGGCGTGCATTCAATGGCTTATCTCTAAGACCATGACACTTTAACACTTTCAAAGTAATCAACTCGTCAAGAAGTGTACTTGGTTTTTATAAAACTTGAATGAAATAGTGAAACATTCTTATTGCGAAACAACGTCCACTTTCATTCGGTTTAACATTTCACCCTTTGTCTCACACCCAAGCTAATGAAATTAGCTATTCATAACGGAAAATAAATGACAAGTAAAATAAATAACGGAAAGTAAAGACATAAATATAAATTGTGTAAAGTAAATGACGGAATGTAAATAGGGAGAAATATAAAGAAGACTTTTGATGGGAATTCCTTTTTTTCAGTGCATTGGGATTTCATTATGGGGATTTTAAAAGTGAAAGCTGTTGAGATTCTATCTTCCCAGCCAAGATGGAGTTACGGCGACGAAGAATCAAATTATCACTATATTTATTCTGTAAAATAAAGAGCGGAAATTAAATGACGGAAATTAAATATGAAAAACAACTTAAGAACTTGGATTACTTCACAATATAGTGTCTAAAAATCACCTCATAGAAACTGATTTGGGATGATTCAAATGAGAACGCAAGGGCCCTATTTATACAAAAGGCCTAAGGGTTAAGACAAAATTTTTGGAAACCAACATGTTTCTTAAAGGAGAGACAAAAAGGAAAAAGGGAACATCAAATCAAACAAAAGTAGCCACCAAAACCCCTTCTCCAGCTGTGAAGGTCTTTATCCATTAGAATAACAAAAATTTGTCATACTCCTTAATCGGCAGCTGAATCCTTAAGCTCTTCCCAAAAAACCGTTTTATGACAGTTCAATGCTACTGGAATGCTGCAGCATAGAGCACAGTGTTTCCAAGTTAAGATAACATCTACTCAAATGTTGTAAAGACAAGTTAATCACCCAATTTAGCTCAAAATATAACAAATGAAAAATGAAGTAATAAAAGTGATTCAAGGTTGGGATAAAAAGAAAATAATCTACCTAATAAGTAAAGAAATGGGTACTTTAAGTATTGAATAATCAATACTTATCAGGCTTTGATTCATTAATTGTATCCCCAAATAGGTTTAAGACTTTTTTTTATTGCTTTTTCAAACATGGGTTTAAGACTTCATATATTATTTCTTTCAAGTTGTTGAAATTAAAAAAAACTAGAGATAGTTTAGGTCCTGCTATTTACCAACTTCACAACAGATGCTTATACATCAAGAAAATCACATCACTTTTCATCTTAGTATTGTTTGAGTGGCTCTTACTGTTGGAAACTATTTTTCTTTGAACAACTTGAATATGATAATGTATGTGCTTACGATATAATTAATATGTTTTTAGGCTCTAGATGTTGAATGTATGCTTAATACGCAGTAAGTTCTTTAATCATGCTAGTACCAAAGAAACACACGTCATGTTTCTTATTTATAGAGGATGATTTTATTTGTTCGAGGATCAACTTGAGTGTTGTTTGTTTCTTTTTCAACTCCATTCACCTGGTATTTGTAAGTAGCATGAAAGGGGAAAACTTATCTCCACTTTACTTGGATTATGATGTGAGTATGATCTAAGTCCTTGGCTTTTGACAACTTTTATCTTTTGCTATACAATGGAACTTCTAGATGTTTAACTTCTCTCTAATCTTGTACAACTTATTGTGAAATAGCGAGGTTGGCATCTCTCCTGTAAATCATTCACAATTTTATATGTTATCTTTCTTTGAGAGGTTCAATATTCTTGACAATGCATCATTAAGTAGGTATGTACGATGTAGTATGATGAAAGTTTAAAAGATCTATACAATTCTCTGTATCTCATATGTCTATTCTTGTTGTTGCCCACTCTACTTTTATTTGTAAACTTGATATCAGTCTAAACATAAATCCCTTGCTTCAAACCTTATTGCTACTCATTGAATTTGGAGGATGGCTTTCCAAGATTATGAACCAAGCAAGAAACTCCTTCAATTCTTGACACAATTCATTGGTGTCACTACTTCTGAAATTCATGTAATGAAGTTGCTCCGATATCTTAGTTAGGGCTTAACTTTCCTTTTGCAACAAGTAGACCGGAATAAGTAGCTTCCACGCACTCTGCTAAGACTAAACCATGACCGACAAGGTGCTAGCTGCGTCAGGAGCTGAGAATGCTTCTGCTGCCGAACTGGGAAACCTTCGTGCCATGCCCAAGCCCTTACCTTCGCCCTATAACGAATTTTTTTGGTTCTTTCTAGAAAAACCTAAGAGGTGTTGACCCGCAACAAGATAGAGATGACTAAGTGACATATTGACCGTCAACTTGCTTGATTTACTAACCTCGTGTTCGAAACTGTAACCCCAATCTTATGTGGTCGAAAGAAAAGCAGGGAGTCTAATTCACCATCTTGGGATTGAGTTCTGACCCTAAAATGTGAGCCCGATTCGAATCATTATGCTCGATAAAAGGAAAGAAGCACACTGTACGGGCGTGCTTTGACCGTGTCTCCAGAGCAATTCTCTCCTCGTTTCCCCGATCCAACTGGAAGACTCTCTACAAAAGTTAACAAAGGAATGCGTATGGCAAGAGTCCCTGGAATCCTGGCTTAACATTGTTAGTTTAACTTTCACTTTTTACTACTTTCCTATATAAGTTTTACTTTTACTTTTTGCATACTTTTTATGACTTTTTTATATAACTCAAATATTACTGTTCACTTTTACTAATTTTGTAGGATGGTTTATCATTCAACTATCTTTCCTTTATGATGTAGGAAGTCTTTAACATGCTAAAGAAATAGAATAAAGAAAAATCAAACCAAAATGTCTCTATTAATGTAGAGGTTGAGCTTGCCATGGGCACGCTTTTGGAGAAAAGCCTTACTGCTTGTCGGTGATTTTAGTTTCACTGGATGTTTAAGTGTAACTGGAATTAACACGAGGGCCAATGGGTTTCAAACTATGATGTAATACAAGTTAGGTGGTGTAGAATGCACACTTGTATATAAGACAAGCTTGATTTTGGACACGAAGAAAAGGCGGGGATCAAGGAGGCAGTGTCCCTTGCACGGTCCAAGGGATAGCGCTTCAAAACCTCCACAGAATTTTGGACTCGGAATGTAGTGGAAAGACGTGATCAGAATGAAGAGATCCAAAAATTAGGAGTCATTTCTTGTCGTAAATTTTCACTTGAGGCATCTGATCAGTTTTGAGGTTCGATAATGTTGTATTCAGACTTAGTAAAATCGAATAAGTGATATCCAGACTTAGAGCTTTGATCTGTAGACAAGGTAAGTCCAGAGATAGTCCTATCTCTAGTTGGTCATAGTCCTATCTCTAGTTGGTCTTAGTCCTATCTTTGGTTGGTCTTAGTCCTATCTCTTGACTATCTTTGGACTATATCCGGACATGTATGTTCAGATTTCTGGACCTGCAAATTTAACGAATCCATTATCTTATCCAGTAACGGTTATAACCGTATGTAACTGATTCTAACTTTCCAAAAACGTCATTTATGTTAATCTTATCCGTTGTTTCGAATGTAACAGATATATATACGAAATATACACCAGTTTTAGGACTGCTGGAAAATCTGAACATTCAAAACATTCTCTAGTAATTTTAGCTTTTGTTTTTATGCCTAAATTCAAAAATGTTCTTGAGGATTATTCTATATTGAATGTCGTGATACTCATGCATAGGTTTGAAATATCAATTCGGAAAGTGAACTTACGCGATTCTCAAGCAATCAAGATTCCGATTACCATTTACCCTGTTTCTGTAATCCTAATTTTCTAACATTCGAATTGATATATCTCTTTGTCATCATGGCCGAATGTGTGAAGGAGATGACTTCTAAGTTTGGAAAGTTGGAGAAGTTTGTAGGAAGTGATTTCAGGTGCGGGCTGTAAAAGATGCATTTTTTGTTAATAATATTGAAGGTTGTGTATATACTGAGTACCCCCATGCTCGAAATAGTGGAAGATGAGACTTTGGAACAGACTAAGAAGCGGAGCAAGTAGGAGAATGATGACTATATTTGCAGAGGACATATTTTGAAAGGTATGTGTGATTTCTTATTCGATATTTACCAAAACGCAAAAAGTGTGAAGAAATTACGGAATTCCCTTGAATCAAAATACATCGCTGAAGATGCTTCAAGTAAGAAGTTACTGGTTAGCAATTTTAACAATTATAAGATGGTTGATTCAAGGACCGTAATGGAACAATATATTGAACTCCTTCGTATTTTGGGTCAATTCACAACGCACAAGATGGATATGGATGAATCCATTGATGTGTCTAGTGTGATTGATATACTAACTCCATCTTGGAAAGATTTCAAGCATAACTTGAAACATCAAAAGGAGGAACCGTCATTGGTTCAACTTAATAGTCATTTGCGTATAAAAGAATCCCTTCGGGTGCAAGAAAACGACAAAAACAAGGGTAAAGTTGAATCTGGACAGCCCTCTGTTCACATGGTGGAAGATAAGGAAAAGTCAATGAAGGCAAATTTGATGGACCCAACAAATCCAAAAAAAGGAAAAAGGATTTGGTGTGTTGGAGATGTAACAAAGTGGGTCATTGCAAGCGTGATTGTCAGGTTACATTGAATAACAATGGTGCTGGAAAAAGTGGAAGTAGACTGGGGTCTAAAGACCAAGCTCAAGTGAAAGGAGGTCAGATTTTGACTATCTTTAATAATTCTATTCAGAATTATGTTTCACTTATTGCCGAGTCTTTTTATATACAGGATGATGACTGTGCATGGTGGATTGACTTGGGAACGAAAAGCCATATTTGTAAGGATCAACTGTGGTTTGAGAAGTTGACACCGATTGAAGACAGATCTTTGCTTAATATGGGAAACGAGTTGAGTGCACCTATTTGTGGGATTGGAGTGGTTAATCTATATTCACTTCTGGGAATTTGTTAAACTATGTGATGTTTTATATGTTCCTAGAATTCATAAGAATCTAGTTAGTGGTGGTTGTTTGAATAACGTTGGCTATAAACAAGTTATCCTATCTCGTTATGGTAGATTTATTGGATTTGGTTATTATAGTAATAAAATGTTTCGTTTAAATATTGTGAATAAATTATTTAGTCTTGATAATTTTGCTTTTATGTCGTCTTCTTCTTCTTCTAAAATTGAAGATTCCATGATTTGGCATGCTAGATTGGGTCATGTCAATTTTAGAAGAATGAATAAAATGTCAAAAGATGGATTAATTCCAGCCTTTCACATTAAAGCAGAAAAATGTAAAACTTGTGTGCTTACAAAAGTTACAAAACAGTTTTTTTTTCCTAATATTGAAAGAAAATCAGCTGTTTTGGAACTTATACACAGTGACTTGTTTGATTTCCACCCTACTCTTTCTTCGGGTAATAAAAAATATGTTGTTACACTTATTGATGATAATACTCGGTTTTGTTATGTGTATCTTTTATATGCCAAAGATGGAGTTTTGGATAAGTATAAAATTTACAAAACCGAAGTTGAATTACAATTGGGTAGTTCAATTAAATGTCTTAGAATTTATCGGAGAGGGGAATATATGGATCTCCAATATTTTTAATCAGTTGGTATTATCCATGAGACAACTTCATCATACACACCCCAACAAAATGGAATTTTCGAACGTAAAAATCGAGTTTTAAAGAAAAATGGTAAACTAGATGTTTTCTTACTTGGGATTGAATGAGGGATTTTGGGGAGAGGCCATGTTAATGACTTGGTATGTATTAAATAGAGTTCCAAATAAAATGAACAAAACATTCCCATATGAGCTTTAAAAAAACCTCGAATTTGAGGTATTTTCGAATTTAGGGTTGTCGAGATGTTGTAAACTACCTTAACCCAAAAGGAAAACTTTGAGTGAACATGAAATTGATTGTATACTCATTGGATATGCAGAAAATTTCAAGCCTTATAGGTTCTATGTAATAGAACCTAATGATTCAGTGTCGGTTAACACCGTAATCGAATCACGGGATGCGAATTTTGATGAAATGCGATTTTCATCAATACAAAGACCTAAGGACTTTATTCCTTGCACTAGTAAAGTACAAAATCTAGAACGTTTAGATAGTATTTCTGATCTAGAAACACGATAGGTCTGCAAAAGCAAAAGAGGTTAAATTGCCAAAAAATATGGTCCTGACTTCCAACTTTATTAGTGAAAGGTTCAAGGGAAGAGCTTGGACTTCAATACTCTTATTGTTATAGTATTAAAGATGATCCAAAGACTTTCAAAGACTATTGTTGATCCTCTCTCTCAGTGATTTGATGATAATCCCTTTTCCCTTTCACGTTGTATTTGTGTTTCTGTATTTTCAGTTCCAGCAATCATCACTGAGTATGTTCAGTGATCGCTGAAGAACTTGCACTATAAATTCATCAGAGACAGCAATACTTCAAGAAGACAACACTCACACCAAAGAACCTTCAGCGAACGTCGAAGACTGAAACTGAAGATTAGAGATTGGCGAGTACGTGATCTGAAGCGATATTCAGTGATTACAAGCCTGTCTACATATGTGTGAAGACTGCTCTCGATTCAGCGAATGATGATGAGACCTTCAGGTCATTCCAGCATTCAGCGATCAAAGGAAGCTTGCTTAGCACGATTGTTGTTGTCTTGTCCTTATGCA
>NC_037532.1:11406808-11410120 GCF_001531365.2 Cynara cardunculus var. scolymus
CTATTCACTGTAGCAAAGGACAAGCCTTCCTCTTAAAGCTTGACACGCACTCTAAACCTACCATATTGCATTAAATGTTCATTTAATGCACTGGATATAAATAGAAGTGTTTCTTCTCCATGCAGAGAGCGCGCATCTCTCTCTAACCCTATTCTTACTTCAAGCATCTTCTAGCTTAAGTAAAGGATCTTCCTTTTAGCAATCTCTTTTCTTGTATTTGCTAAAGATCTGTGTGTAACCAAAGATTGTTTAGATAGGTTTTTCATTACCTTATCTTTCCGCAAACAGTCTTGTAAAATCTGTATTGATTTTCTCTATCAATATATATTTTAAATTTGAAAATACTGTGTTTGTATTCTTCCCCCCCTTCTACAAACTGTTTCTATTCTTGTAGACCCTTACGGGACCAACAAGTGGTATCAGAGYAGTGTTTTCTTTCTTTCCTTGTGTTTGGCTAATTTTCTGTATTAATTTGTCTCTTCTTAGATAACTTACTGCTTATAAATGGCTTTACAAATCACAAACACACACACAAGATAATGGCTCTCTTGCCAAAACTTCCCGGTTTGTACGTGACAACTTTAGTCTCTGGAAGAACCAGATGTCCCTCTTTTTGGAAGGTGTGGATCCTGAAATTCCACATTACATAGAAAATGGACCATATATTCCATTTGCTATTGTTCCGGCTGTTCCAGCAACAGTTACGACTGCCGCGATTCCTGAACAGCAGATTCCCAAGCTTCCACATTAGTGGAGCGATGAGGACAAGAAGAAAATAGCTATAGACACGCGTGTTCGGTCTATAATAGCTATGTCTCTTCCTGATGAGATATATCACTCAGTGATGAAACTCAAAACTTCTAAATCCGTATGGGATACTCTTTGTGTCCAATACGAAGGAACCACTYAGGTTCAGGAGACTAGAAAGATCAATCTAGTAAGACAGTATGAAAGCTTTCTCTATGGAAAGTCCGAGACACTGTCTGAAGTTCATCAAAGATTTAATTGCCTTCTTATTGATCTTAGGGCTGTCGACATGGAATATTATAATTCTAAAACCTTGACTAAGTTTCTAGAATGCCTTCCTGAGTCTTGGGATACTTTTTCCATGTGTCTCAAGATGTCAAATGACATGTCCACTCTTTCTCTTTCTACCTTATACGGGATTCTGCTTAACCATGAACAATCTCGTCAACTGAAAAGAAATCTTGTAAGAGATTCCAGGGAATTGAAAAGCTCTCCTTTAGCTTTGATCTCTAAATCTTCTTCAGTTCAAACCTCTACTCCTTTTGTCTCTTCTCTACCTCACGTGGTCATCACGGAGATAGATTTTTCTGAGGACATTCCTGAATCTGATTTAACATATTTTGATGAGTCCCTGGCACTCCTGATTAAGTCATTCAGGAGGTTCGCCAGTAAAAGCAATTTCCGCAGATCTCCTCAGCTATCCCTCAGGGAGAAGCCAAAGTCTGAAAGAATAGTCAAGGCTTCTGCTGTCTGTTAAAACTGTCACCGGCCCGGACACTATGCAGGTGAATGCAGATCCAAGAAGACTGCGATGCCATCTTCTAAAGCCTCTTCCTCCTTCAGGACCAAAGATGATAAATACTTAAAACTGAAGGAGAAATACAAGAAGATGAAGAGCAACCAGCGAAAGGCTTAAGGCCTTATTGCTGAAGAGCATGACTGGGCTGAATCATCTTCTGACGAGGAAGATAAAGCTTATGTCTGCTTGATGGCCATTGATGCTGACGAAGGTTCTTCTAAAGCATCTACCTCTTCTGAGCCATCTTCTTTTACTTAGGTATGTACCCTGAATGAACCTTCTTCTAGTCTTTCTGCACTAGATACGCTGACGGTTGACCTTTACAATGCCTTCAATGGCAAATCTAAAGCTGAAATGCTTAACGTTGATCTTCATGAGCAATTAAAGATTTGTCATTCTGAGATCAAAGAACTGACCTCTGTCGAGGAAAATCTTAAAGATCTGGTTATCGTAAACCAGGCTATCACTGTTGAACGTGAGAAAGCTATCGCTGAGCGTGAGCGAGCAACAGCTGAACTCAAGGCTGAGAAAGCTACTATTGAAGGATGATGTAAAGCTTCCCTCAAAGCCTCTGAGATCATTAACGCTCAGATCTCTGCCAAGAAAACGACTGGTCTAGGATTCTCCTATGATCAGGAAGAATGTGTTAAAGACAAGTCCATGCTTAAATTTGGTACTTTTGTCTCTTCCATTCCTAACACTTCTTCCTCTCAGTCATCTTCCTTTACTGAGAGTCATCTTGAAGGAACTCCTTTGAGTTCTGGGTGCAAAGACAAAGGTAAATCCACTGTCACAGCATCCCTTCCCTAGAAGTCTAACAAGATAAATAGATCTAAATCTATTCCTTCAACTTGTAAAGCTTCTTCTTCTTCAGGGACTAGGAAATCTKAATCGCATCAGAAATCTAAGTCACAGCTTAGGGTGAACTTTTCACCTAAGGAATCCATTCCCTCAAAGGTTCCTCCTAGAACCAATGAGAAGGGAATCCTTGGAGCTTGTCCCGCTTCAAATCTGATACTTCCTGGCCCTAAAGCTACTTCTAGTTTTAGGAAGTGTAAACACTGTGGTGAAAGAACACATGTTGCCAGTAAGTGTCCTTCTAACGTCAAAGCTGGTTCACCAGCTTTGAGCAAGAAAGTAACCAWAGTTGAGAAATCAACTAAAGTGAAATCATCCACAAAGACTGCATCTGCAGTCAAGGTGAAGAAAACCATTGAAGCCTCTTCTTCAGACTCAGTGAAGACAACTCCTGCTGAAGTATCTTCAACATCAGACGTTGTTATCTCCACCACTGAATTCTCTTCGTCAGACTCAGTGAAGACTTCCACTSAAACTACCTTGGTAGTATCAAGGGTTGTTCCTCTTTCCATTCAAACCTCTTCAGGTTTAATGATGCCATCTTCTGATAATGATTCTTCAGTATCAGATGATGAAGCCTCTAACAAAGCTGGACCCAAATAGCTGGGTACCAATAGCATTTCTTAATTTGTTTCCTTGTTCAGGATGTCAAAGGCATATGGTATCTAGACAGTGGATGTTCAATACATATGACTGGAGATATATCTCTTCTATCTCACTACAAGGAAGAAAGAGGACCTTCTGTAACCTTCGGTGGAAATAGAAAAGGATATACTAAAGGTTTTGGTATATTATCCAACGGTACAACAACTTTCAAACGTGTTGCATACGTTGAAGGACTGAAGCACAATCTTCTTAGCATCAGCCAACTGTGTGATAAAGATTATACAGTTAAATTCCTCAAGAAT
>NC_037532.1:11410220-11412381 GCF_001531365.2 Cynara cardunculus var. scolymus
TATATGTACATATTTTTATGTGTTGATGTCGTATGTATACATGTATATGTGTTGTTTGTATATATATATGTTGTGGTTGCTAACCGCGATATGCATTATATGTACACATGTGCATGTGTTATAAGTATATATATCCGTCGCCCCGTGTTTTATATATATATATATATATATATGTTTACACGATGTTGTAATTGTTATATACATATGTATACACGATGTGTGGTGGTTACTAACCACGATTGGATCAATGTATATATACTCGTCGATTCGGTTTTATTAGGCTTTATTCCATTTTACTAGGCCTTAAGGGACTTTAATCGGTTTTATTGGGCCTTAATCTATTTATCGAGCCTTAATGAGCTTGATTCGGTTTCATTGGGTCTTGATGGGCTTGATTCAGTTTTATTGGGCCTTAATGGTCTTGATTCGATTTTATTGGGTCTTAACGGGATTTATTCAGTTTTATTGGGCCTAATGGGCTTTATTCGATTTTATTGAGCCTTAATGGACTTTATTAGGTTTTATTGGTCCTTAATCCATTTATCGAGCCTTAGTGGGCGAGATTCGGTTTTATTGGGCCTTGATGGGCTTAATTCGATTTTATTGGGTCTTAATGGGCTTGTTTCGATTTTATTGGGCCTTAATGGGATTTATTCKGTTTATTGGACCTTAATGTGATTTATTCGGTTTCATAATTTAATAATTTAATAATTAATTAAATTTATAGTTACTAATTAAAAAAGTAATTTAATAAATTAAATAATAACAAAAAAACTTTTTGCGACGAAATGAATCTGTCGCTGATCTCTTTAACAAAACCTAGGTTAAGCCTCCCTTATAGATTTGTGTTGGAACGTTGAGAGAGACAGAACTACCGTCCTCAGATCGCGATCGAAAGAGAGAGAGAGAGAGAGAGAGAGAGAGAGATCATGAGCACCACCGTCTTCACCGTCGCCGACCACCGCCGTCCTCACCGTCGCCGACCACCGCCGCTGTCCCCTTTGCAACCACCACAGCCGCGCCGTCTCCCACCGCCGCTGCTGTCCCCTTTGCAACCACCACAGCCGCGCTGTTGCCCACCGCCGCCGCTGTCCCCTTTGCGACCACCACAGCTGCGCCGTCGTCGACCAGCACCGGCGTCCCTGTTCCGACCAGCACCGTTGTCCCTGTTGTAAGTTTGCTTCTGTTTGTAAATTTCAACTATGCAATTGAAAGAGAGAAGAAGTCTTGATGGTAAACATCTGTTTCAACTATGCAATTGAAAGAGAGAAGANTTTCAACTATGCAATTGAAAGAGAGAAGAAGTCTTGATGGTAAACATCTGTTTCAACTATGCAATTGAAAGAGAGAAGAGGGTTTTGAGATCTTTATAGATGGAGAAATGTGTGTTTTCCCAGAAGACTCTGTGATATGTATATTAGAGGCTACTGCAAACATATGACTCTTTGTCTCTTCATAAAAACGATGATGTTTTGACGAGGTCTATTAGTATTATAGCAATTAGAAAATAGTGATGGAATTAGTCTTTGATTTGATGATGAAATTAACAAGTATAAAACAGTCTTGTATCAAGGTAATGACAGATTGATCACACCGTAGGAAGTGTGAATAGGTGTGAGCAAAAAATTGTATGTTTAAAAAAGTTATTGAGCAAAAAATTGTATGTTTGGACATTACCGACCACCAATATACATGTGTATTAATTACATCTAGTTTCATGATGTAGACTCAACTTTTATGCTTAGACCAGACCGTCTTTTTTATGGTCCGATTTGATCGGGTATCACTAGCTTCCAAACTGTTTAATTTGAAAAATTTCTTAAACCATCGTTACGTTTTGGTTTGTGGTTTGAAGACACTCATCAGTTTTTAAACGATTATTATGTTGCTGCAAATTTTTGATGACTTTTTTTTAGTTCTAATCATTGACTACATTTTTTGTCTTTTGTTATAATATTCATGTTGTTTACATGCTTTCTTTCTTTTGGAAATCATTTGTTTGAACATTGGCTTAGTGGATGCCACATTGTCTATGTATATAATAATAAATAACACGTACTTATTCTAGATTAAATTAACTTCGTTGTTATGTTTATTGTTTGTTAAATTAGGCTTGATTATATATATATATATATATATATATATATATATATATAGGAGC
>NC_037532.1:11413011-11417115 GCF_001531365.2 Cynara cardunculus var. scolymus
CGGTTTGACTTTCTAGTAGTCAACACTTTAAAGTAATCCGAAACTCCTCTAAGGTGGCGTTTGTTTTTTAAGAGATGCTGAAGTCTGAATTCACTTCTGAATTTTAAGAGGTGGTGCTAAAGTCTGAAATCTGAATCAGTCAGACTGTTTGTTTTTACGTCTGAAATCTGAATTAGTCAGACTGTTTGTTTTTACGTCTGAAATCTGAAATCTAAAATCTGAATCAGTCAGGCTGTTTGTTTTTACGTCTGAAGTTTGAAATCTGAAATCTTAATCATTTGTCCACTTCACATGCACATTATCATCCATGACTAAATCAAGCAGAAAAGATAAAACACCTAAATCAACATTGTAGTGTGTGTGTTTATATATATATATATATATATATATATATATATATATATGAAATCTGAAAAACCAATCAAATTAAGCAGAAAAGATAAAACACCTAAGCCAAGAAACATATTTAAATGCCAATAAATTTGTATTGCTAAGGATAACTAGTCAAATTTGTATTGCTAAGGATAACTAGTCAAATTTGTATTCCAGCAAGTTTCATGGATGTTTATATCACGATGTTTATTAGTTTATCAGTGCCCTAAGTTCATCTAGCCAGGAATCACTTCATGAAGATTTTGAGTCTTTGAAGGATGTTTTTATTTTGGAAGAAGGAACTAGGGATGGGTTGTTGGGTTGCTGGGTGGTGGCAACTGTTGCAGGAACTACTGGTTCTCCTTGTGGTACATGCAAGTGTCTTAGAAGAAAATGTACTGATGGCTGCATCTTTGCACCCTATTTCAGCTCCGAGCAAGACCCGGCTCGGTTTGCTGCCATTCACAAGGTGTTCGGTGCCAGCAATGTTTCTAAATTGCTGCATCATGTGGCCGTGGCTGACCGCTGTGAGACAGTGGTCACAATTGCTTATGAAGCTCAAGCTAGGATCAGAGATCCTGTTTATGGATGTGTTTCCCATATATTTTCCTTACAACAGCAGGTATACATACATACATATACACATAGAGAAAGAGGGAAGATCGGCGAGAAGCCCAAAATTGATTAGGAACTCAGGACCACCCACAACGCTCCACGTGTCCTTCACAGATGAATATTCATCATCCCTAGACGAGACATAACAGTCCATTTTCATTTTGTTTGCATAAACCATGTAACGGAACTTCAAAACTACGTATAACCACCACCACATACCACCCAATTGGATTCAAACGAGTTGATTTCCAACAAAATTATTCAAACGGGCTTGAAGGCACATAGACAGCCACTACCTTAAGGGGTAGTGAAAAAGTTAAAGCACAACAGAAACAGTCTGCCATTGAAGTTCTTTGTTGATTCTTCAACATCAAGTAAGAATTTTCTGTTTCCTAGCTTTGATTTCGGTTTTCAAAATGTTATCTCTCATATGAGGGTCTTATTTCCATYTATATATACCATGTGAAACATCAAAAGTGATGAATGCATATCCATTTTRGGTACCTCAATTATGCAATTAGTTTCATTGTGAATGCATCTGGTTCATTCATCCCCATAGTCTGGTGCAATCAATTTCAATGTCCCATAGATTTAAATATTTTCAAAGCAATCCCACCCACTATCTTAATTGTTTAAGTTGATTTTTATATGAGATATTCTCATAAGTATTTGTGAAGTTGGTAAAAGAGTTTACTGTGTGTATTTTTGGGTGCGAACAAAACAGAAAACAGAAGAAGGGAGAACTAAACTACTCATAAGAATTCCAAATGCTGGAACCCAAATGTTGGAACTATATATTATGATTAATAAATACAAAACTCATAAGAAAATCCAAATGCTTTAACCATATTTTGCACAATTTATAAGAAGATTCAGGATGGGGTTATGTTATGCTATTTTCTAGTGGGACTGATTTCATACAAGTCTGTAGGATTAACAGACTTCAAATAAAAAAACCCCTTATAGGAGGTAAACCGTGGGGTTCACATACAAAAACCCTTATAGGAGGTAAACCCTAAACCCTTTTTTGAACCAGGCAAAACAGAAATTAACCAAGCAAGGAGAAAGAAAATCTAGAGATAGAGAGCTTGAGAGATCGAGATGGATACCTTAAATCGAGCGATGGAGAGGTACAAGACGGTAGGCGAGAGCTTGAGAGAGAGATCGAGAGGTAGAAGACGGTCGGCGAGAGCTTGAGAGAGAAAGGGAGATCGAGAGGTAGAAGACGCAGCGATGGAGAAGTTGAGAGCTTGAGAGAGAGATCGAGAGGTAGCGACGCAATAATAAGAGGTTTTAAGTGAAAAGGTTAGCTCTAAATAATTCAGACCTAATTAGAGCTTTTAAGCTCTTAATTGAAAAAAAAAAACAAACACACTTAATACCCTAAGGTCTGACCGATTCAGACATAAGAGAGTATTAAGTGCTTTTTTTAAAACAAACAGGGTCTAAACCTACGGTTTGACTTTCTAGTAGTCAACTCTTTACATGTAGGCTTCTCAACTCTTTCAAAGACCGCCACTTTCATTCACACCTACGGTTTGACTTTCAAGTAGTCAAACCGTTACACTTAGAGTTTTAAAGTCATCTGAAACTCCTCTAAACCTATGGTTTGACTTTCTAGTAGTCAACTCTTTACATGTAGGCTTCTCAACTCTTTCAAAGACCGCCAATTTCATTCACACCTACAGTTTGACTTTCAAGTAGTCAAACCTTTAAAGTAACCCGAAGCTCTTATAAACCTACGGTTTGACTTTATAGTAATCAAAACTTTACATGTAGGCTTCTCAACTCTTTCAAAGACTACCAATTTCATTCACACCTACGGTTTGACTTTTAAGTAGTCAAACCTTTAAAGTAACCTGAAACTCCTCTAAACCTACGGTTTGACTTTCTAGTAATCAAAATTTTACATGTAGGCTTCTCCAACTCTTTCAAAGACCACCAATTTCATTAACACCTACTGTTTGACTTTCAAGTAGTCAAACCTTTAAAGTAACCCGAAACTCCTCTAAACCTACGGTTTGACTTTCTAGTAGTCAAAACTTTACATGTAGGCTTCTCAACTCTTTCAAAGACCGCCAATTTCATTCACATCTACGGTTTGACTTTCAAGTAGTCAAACCTTTAACCTTTAAAGTAATCTGAAACTCTTCTAAACCTACGGTTTGACTTTCTAGTAGTCAACTCTTTACATATAGGCTTCTCAACTCTTTCAAAGACTGCCAATTTCATTCACACCTACGGTTTGACTTTCAAGTAGTCAAACCGTTACACTTAGAGTTTTAAAGTTATTCGAAACTCCTCTAAACCTACGGTTTGACTTTCTAGTAGTCAACTATTTACATGTAGGCTTGTCAACTCTTTCAAAGACTGCCAATTTCATTCACACCTACAGTTTGACTTTCAAGTAGTCAAACCGTTACACTTAGAGTTTTAAAGTCATCCGAAACTCCTCTAAACCTACGGTTTGACTTCCAAGTGGTCAAACCTTTACACTTAGAGTTTTAAAGTCATCCGAAACTCCTCTAAACCTACGGTTTGACTTTCTAGCAGTCAACTCTTTACATGTAGGCTTCTCAACTCTTTCAAAGACGGCCAATTTCATTCACACCTACGGTTTGACTTTCAAGTAGTCAAACCGTTACACTTGGAGTTTT
Source organism: Cynara cardunculus var. scolymus (assembly GCF_001531365.2). NCBI lineage: Eukaryota > Viridiplantae > Streptophyta > Magnoliopsida > Asterales > Asteraceae > Cynara > Cynara cardunculus. The sequence goes on from NC_037532.1 coordinate 11,416,656, forward strand.
AAAGTCATCCGAAACTCCTCTAAACCTACGGTTTGACTTTCTAGTAGTCAACTCTTTACATGTAGGCTTCCCAACCCTTTCAAAGACTGCCAATTTCATTCACACCTACGGTTTGACTTTCAAGTAGTCAAACCTTTAAAGTAATCCGAAAGTTCTCTAAACCTATACGTTCATTTTGTCGACTAACTACTTCTTTCTTTGTTGTAGTTATTCAATATGTCGACAGATAGATGATGGATGTATTGAAAGAATGATGATCAAGGGGCTCTTAGCCGGACCTATGTCAGACACTTGGAAGGTTTTTTGGACATTGCCTAGGCCAATGAAGAAGTTGTTGAAAGGGCAACTACACGTGATGGGATAGTGTTCCACATCAGATGTCCTTGCTCCAAGTGTCGAAACGAAGCCTATAGAGAAAGAGAAGACGTGAAACTGCACTTGATGAAATATGGTTTCATGC
>NC_037532.1:11418205-11419768 GCF_001531365.2 Cynara cardunculus var. scolymus
GGTTACCTAGAACACACCCTTTCCGTCGTGATCGAAAAGGATTTATGGCAGGTAATAGGGTGTYAACTGGTCCACCACCTGAGGTAACCGGTGAAGAGATCTGGGAGTTCGTTCGTCACCTTCCAACTGTTTATGAGGGTATCCCATATAGTTCAAAAAATAGAAAAATTAGCGGTTTCGGAACCAATCATAATTGGGTAAAGAGAAGCATTTTTTGGGAGTTGCCATACTGGAAGACGTTGTTGATCCGACACAACCTCGATGTCATGCATATTGAGAAGAACGTTTTTGAGAATCTCTTTAACACCGTCATGGATACGTCAAAAACTAAAGACAATGTAAAGGCGAGAAGAGATGTAGAGGTTCATTGCGATCGACGGGATTTGCACATTGCCATGTCAGGCAACAAAGTAGTGAAACCAAAGTCATCGTACAGTTTGAGCAAACAACAAGTAAAACAAGTGTGTTCATGGTTGAAGAAGTTGAAGTTTCCAGACAGGTATGCTTCGAACATAGGGAATTGTGTGAACCTAGAAGATTCTAGCTTTTATAGCTTCAAGAGTCATGATTGTCATATGTTTATACAACGATTGCTTCCTATTGCTTTACGAGGGATGATACGAACTTCGATATGGGATGCAATAACGGAGTTGTGCACATTCTTCCGTGTGATATGTTCAAGGGTGTTACACATAGATGACTTGGTTCCATTGCAAACAAGTATTGTTCAAATATTTTGCAAGTTGGAAAAGGTCTTACTGCCCGGATTCTTTGATTCAATGGAACACCTCGTTATACATTTGACACGTGAAACTATAAATGGTGGTCCGGTCCAATATAGGTGGATGTATTTGTATGAGAGGTGAGTTCCTAATTTTATTGAAATTTAGTACAATATATTCATATACAAAAATTTCTTGTCCCTAACATGTATTTCATATCTTTAGGAAGCTTGGATCGTTAAAGAGAACGATTCGAAACAAAGCAAGGGTTGAGGGCACTATCGTTGAGTCGTACCTTGTAAATGAACTTTCTACCTATTGCTTCCTCTATTTTGATCCAACAATAGAARCAAGACATAATCGTGAGTCAAGGAACTTTGCCCCGAATATMCCKAGTTGTTCGGAGACCGACGATCGATTAAGCATATTCAAGGTTCCATCTCGTCCACTATTCGCGAATGGTGGAAAACAGATAATCTTAAATGAACATGACCTGGAGATTATTCATAGATATGTCTTGTTCAACTGTGTAGAAGTTTAACCTTTCCAGACCACCTTTGATGAAAAGATTCGACAAACTGAACCGAATATTGATGATGTTGAACATGATAGAATTTCGGAGGAGATGTTTGCTGACTGGTTCTCGCACCACGTGAGTATATATATACTGGTCATTGGTACTAATATACAAAATGTAATGACGTACGTTATGTGTTTCTTACGTGTGACCTTCTTTTATAGGTCATGTTCGAGTTAAACGACTCAAATGAACAATTAAAATCCCTAGCATGCAGACCAGACCGTTATGCCACCATGCATCAGGGATACTTTGTGAATGGTT
>NC_037532.1:11420735-11423946 GCF_001531365.2 Cynara cardunculus var. scolymus
TAATATGAATGTCTTTGTGTTGTAAATATTTGTTTAATTATACAAGTTTAAAGATGCCCATGTTATCCGAGAGATGACGACTATCTTCAGGTCTTCCTTTGCTGGTCCGTGGCATAGATGGAAGGAAGTACCTCAGGAAGCACGTGACTTGATGTTCCAGCGCTTTAGGGTTGGTGTACCATTTTAATATAATTATACATACAAGGTTATTGTTTTTACATTTATACAAACATTGTGTGTGTAGGCTAAGTTCCAGTGGGAACCTGAGCTGGATGACACGGTTCATGATTTATGGACCAAAGCCATGCACAACAGGTACTCTGACTCGATGAGATCTGCATATGATTGGGTCGTGGCACAGGCCTATCCTGGTGATCAACAATGGGATGGTGAGGACTTCTCACGGATTAGATTGCACCATCCGGTATGGATACCAGACAGGTTTTGGCTACAGATGATTGACACGGTATGCATCTCTATAGTGAGCTTTTCGAATTGCCATGTGTACCGCCTTTCGCCTTATATATGTGCTCTGTTTTTAACAGGTCTGGGATACCGAGACTTGGAAAAGGAAATCCATGATCAATAGGGCCAATCGGAACACCCAATTTGAGGGGGTGTCGTCTAGACACACTGGGGGATCGATTAGTATGGCACAACATCGAGACAGGATGGTGAGTATCTAATCTTTTTTGAAAATGTAATTCGTTCTTTATGTTAGTAAMAACTTAACCTAATTGTCTAATGTAGGCACAAGTAATGGGTCGTGAGCCTACTGCTACTGAGGTGTTTGAGCGCACTTACTACATGAACCGGAAGTTCGATCAAGGTTCGTCCGAACCGCCTACCGATCCTCCTCAGTTCAGTTACCCGAAAGCTGCTAGGTATCATGTAAGTTTTCTAAAACCATTACTTTGATAAATAGATACGTTTGGTAGGTTTACGGTAATATATTTCAATAAACATAGTGATGCTATTAGTTTGGGCTGTCATTGTTAAGCAGACGTTAGGCTAAGTAAGTAGGTTGAGAATGTGACTTCGAACATTGGTATTATTAGAATGCTTAGTTGTTAAATACATGCATTGGTTATGTTTGATTTACAGTCGTTACGCTGCTGAAATATCTACATACATAACCTCATCCGTTTTTGTTTTGGTGAACCATATGAGCGATTTCAATCGCTTAGGGGTGAATCACAATCTAGTACCGACAGCCCTCTCCCTGATGAGGCATCTCTTTGGGAGCAAAGTGTCAGAGTGTGATAACCAGATCCTGGTTATTACCCAAGGTATTTAATACGTGATTATCTGATTTAATAATTACGTGATAGCATGATAACTGATACATGCCGGTATGAGAATTTGTGAATTAATTTGGATATATAAATATATATATATATATATATATTGTGTGAGTATATATATATATGTGATTATTATGCATACATGGAAGTATAGATATGTATGTATGCATGTATATGGTTATGTGTCAAAGTGTGAGATGGAAGAGGGAAAGAAGGCGGTTAGCCGACCTTACCCTATTTGGAAGGTATAAAAGGAGGCTTCACCTCCTCATTTACTCTTCCCTGCTATTTTTTTGGAAAGTTGAGAGCTTTAAAAGAGTGCTGTCCGGTTTGCTTTAAGGAAGTGATTTCAAGTATCAAGTTTCAAGAAGAATCGATTTCTAGCGTTTTGGTTCAAAAGCTTTATAAGGTGAGTGGTTTCTAAACCTTTTTGTATTAAGATTCTACTGGTTTCAATTACATGCTTTGTATTATTCTTATTTGAAAAGAAAGCATGATTATTCGTCTAAGTGTTATCCGGACAAAGAGTGACCGGATTAGAGTTTAAACCGGACAAGCCTTGAAAGGTTTATTGTCCGGATTGTTTTAAACCAGACAAGCTTTAAACGGTTTAGTGATCGGACTAGTTTAAACCGGACAAACCGTGAGCAATTGTTGTCCGGATTTGGTAAACCGGTTGAGTGTTGAGCGGTTTATAAATGGTAGTAGTATTTATAATTTTAAACAGAGAAGTAGGAATACGGCCATGTGGTGAGCGGTTTAGTCTTAAACCGGACGAGTCTTGAACGGACTATTGACCGGATTTGTTATCCGTTCAAGATGAAAATTGTTCTAAGTGTTAAACCGTTCAATGAATGTATGATGTGTTGACCGGACTTGATATCCGGACAAAGTGGACTTTAGTCCAAGTGTTTTAAACCGGATGATTGTTGACCGGACTTGTTGACCGGATTTGTTGACCGGACTTGTTGGCTGGATTTGTGAGGATGTCTTGTGTTTTAAAAGAAATTATTATTTTTATCATAAAAATAAAGTTTTGATTTAAATGTTTTCAAACTAATAATAATTCCAATGACTGCGGTCTATTTGGAATTATTTTACAAATGTTTTGGTGAAGTGATAAGGGTGGCATATCAAGGAGAGGTGTCCATTTGATATAAGGGTGGCATATCAAGGAGAGGTGTCCATTTGATATAAGGGTGGCATATCAAGGAGAGGTATACATTGGATATAAGGGTGGCATTGTCTGTGTGTGGTATTATATAACACTTTCTATTATATCTCTTAAGACTACCGTGGTCTGGAATATTTATTTCTTTGTGATTTAAGGATTTAGGATCAAGGTTCTTATTGGAAATCATAGCCTGGATGTTATTGAGAAAGAAATGTCAGGTTTGGCCTGAATCTTTGTTTAAACCTTAATTGATAAAGAAAAGGTTTAAAATGGTATTAAATGGAACCTGATTGGTTCAAAGGTATGAAATTTTTATAGCTACGTGGATAGCTTAAAAGTGGAAAAGGATTTGATATTACTCTCTTGTGTATTCATATATTTGTGATATATGTGAATAATTGTTTTATAAAGGTTTTGGTGATCCTTCACCCTGCAATTACATGATTAGGGTAACTCACTAGACTTTTYAGTCTAACCCTCGTTTTTGTGATTTTAAAATGTGTATTGCAGGAAGTATAGAAGGKAAAGGAAAGGAAAAGATTTAATGCTTTTCTTTTATGCATTCGGCTGCAGAACTGCTTTTGATGATTAGTACAAGATTGTATTTGGAATTTTTGGACCTTGTATTTKGTCATGATAGTTTCTTGTACTATGGGACCCGATGTGTATGAATATGTATTTCTTTGATACGAAATATATGTGTTACATGCAATGTGTGGGTTGGGGCATTACA
>NC_037532.1:11428449-11430247 GCF_001531365.2 Cynara cardunculus var. scolymus
AAACAGCTAACAGGTCCTGAAATTGTTCAAGAAACTTCCGAAAAGATTGAACAAATTCGCGAAAGAATAAAAACAGCACAGGATCGTCAGAAAAGCTATGCTGATAATCGTCGAAAATCCATTGAATTTGATGTAGGTGATTTTGTGATGTTGAAAGTTTCGCCATGGAAAGGTGTTATCAGATTCGGGAAGAAGGGGAAGCTCAGTCCAAGGTATGTTGGGCCATTCAGAATTTGTAAACGAGTCGGACTAGTAGCATATCAATTAGAGCTGCCGGAAGAGCTGAATCGAATTCACAACATTTTTCATGTGTCGAACCTGCGGAAATGTTTGGCTGATCCGAATCTAGCTGTACATTTACTAGAAATTCATTTAGACAGTAGATTGAATTTTGTGGAAACACCAGAAGTCGTAATTGACAGAAAGATCAGGGTGTTGAGAAATAAAGAGATAAGTCTGGTTAAAGTGCAGTGGAAGTTTGACAAAGGACCGGAGGCGACATGGGAATTGGAGTCAAAGATGAGATTAGAATACCCGTGGCTTTTTGATTAAAGGAATTCCGGGACGAAATTCTCTTGAGGGGTGGATAATGTGATAACCAAATCCTGGTTATTACCCAAGGTATTTAATACGTGATTATCTGATTTAATAATTACGTGATAGCATGATAACTGATACATGCCGATATGAGAATTTGTGAATTAATTGGGATATATATATATATATATATTTTGTGTGAGTATATATATATATATATGTGATTATTATCCATGCATGGAAGTATGGATATGTATGTATGCATGTATATATGGTTATGTGTCAAAGTGTGAGGTGGAAGAGGGAAAGAAGGCGGTTAGCCGACCTTACCCTATTTGGAAGGTATAAAAGGGGGCTTCACCTCCTCATTTACTTTTCCCTGCTATTTTTTTTAGAAATTTGAGAGCTTTAAAAGAGTGTTGTCCGATTTGCTTTAAGGAAGTGATTTCAAGTATCAAGTTTCAAGAGGAATCGATTTCTAGCGTTTTGGTTCAAAAGCTTTATAAGGTGAGTGGTTTCTAAACCTTTTTGTATTAAGATTCTACTGGTTTCAATTACATGCTTTGTATTGTTCTTATTTGAAAAGAAAGCATGATTATTCGTCTAAGTGTTATCCGGACAAAGAGTGACCGGATTAGAGTTTAAACCAGACAAGCCTTGAAAGGTTTATTGTCCGGATTGTTTTAAACCAGACAAGCTTTAAACGGTTTAGTGATCGGACTAGTTTAAACCAGACAAACCGTGAGCGGTTTGTTGTCCGGATTTGGTAAACCGGTTGAGTGTTGAGCGGTTTATAAATGGTAGTAGTATTTATGATTTTAAACTGAGAAGTAGGAATACGACCATGTGGTGAGCGGTTTAGTCTTAAACCGGACGAGTCTTGAACGGGCTGTTGACCGGATTTGTTATCCGTTCAAGATGAAAATTGTTCTAAGTGTTAAACCGTTCAATGAATGTATGATGTGTTGACCGGACTTGATATCCGGACAAAGTGGACTTTAGTCCAAGTGTTTTAAACCGGATGATTGTTGACCGGAYTTGTTGACCGGATTTGTTGAYCGGACTTGTTGRCYGGATTTGTGAGGATGTCTTGTGTTTTAAAAGAAATTATTATTTTTATCATAAAAATRAAGTTTTGATTTAAATGTTTTCAAACTAATAATAATTCCAATGACTGCGGTCTATTTGGAATTATTTTACAAATGTTTTGGTGAAGTGATAAGGGTGGCATATCAAGGAGAGGTGTCCATTTGATATAAGG
>NC_037532.1:11430568-11437445 GCF_001531365.2 Cynara cardunculus var. scolymus
TACGTGGATAGCTTGAAAGTGGAAAAGGATTTGATATTACTCTCTTGTGTATTCATGTATTTGTGATATATGTGAATAATTGTTTTATAAAGGTTTTGGTGATCCTTCACCCTGGAATTACATGATTAGGGTAACTCACTAGACTTTTTAGTCTAACCCTCGTTTTTGTGATTTTAAAATGTGTATTGCAGGAAGTATAGAAGGTAAAGGAAAGGAAAAGATTTAATGCTTTTCTTTTATGCATTCGGCTGCAAAACTGCTTTTGATGATTAGTACAAGATTGTATTTTGAATTTTTGGACCTTGTATTTGGTCATGATAGTTTCTTGTACTATGGGACCCGATGTGTATGAATATGTATTTCTTTGATACGAAATATATGTGTTACATGCAATGTGTGGGTTGGGGCATTACACGGAGGACGGAGGAAATACCGAATATTTGGTTTCGGGACCACCTAGGATCCCTCTTATGCTATGACGGGTAGATGTAGCAGTAGCGGGTCATCATACGAGTCAAGAGCGGAGATACGTTGGTTATATTGTTATAAACTTTCTCCATTACTAAAATTGCGAACAAATTACTAATTTCGAAGAATATTGAATATTTACAGGTAATGGAGTTGAGAGAGAAGTTGACAAGGGTAGAAGAGGAACTGGAGACCGAACGGAAGGATAGGGCAAATTTGTAGGCCAGACAAGCTGTTGCATTAGCCCAACATGCTGCTGAACAGGCCAGACAAGCTACTGCATTAGCCCAACAGGCCGCATTATCGGAGCATTTTGCTGTGTTTATGCGGCAGTCAGGATACGTTTTCCCACCTCGCCCACCTCCCGATAGTTAGATTGTATGTATTCGAAGATTAAATTGTATGAATTGAATATTTTAAATTGTATGAACCCATATTTTAAATCGTATGAATTGGTTACTTAAAGTTTGTTCACAGTTTTGGTTTGTTATATTATTATTTTCAGGTTTTTTTATAAATAAATACAGGATTTATGCAATTTCAAAAAAATTATTTTTTAAATTTATACAAATTAACGACGGATTAGCGAGGGAAAATCGTCGCTGAAAGTCCTTGAAATTCCCTCGTAGATCCGTCGCTGAAAGTTCCCTCGCAGATCCCTCGCTGAAAGTTCTCTCACAGATCCGTCGCTGAAAGTTCCCTCGCAGAAAGTTTCGTCGCTGAAAGTTCCGTTGCAGATCCGTCGCTGAAAGTTCCGTCGCAGATCTGTCGCTGAAAGATCCGTTGCTGAAAGATCCGTCGCTGAAAGATCCGTTGTAGATCCGTCGCTGAAAGATCCATTGCAGATCCGTCGCTGAAAGATCTGTCGCAGATCCCTCGCTGATCCGTCGCTAAATAATTTCCTCGCTGATCCGTCGCTGAAAGTGTCCATCGCAAATCCGTCGCTGATATCCGTCGCTGATCTGTCGCTGATAGCATCACCTACGACTATTTGACCGACGGAGTATCAGCGACGGATTGCCCTTTCAGCGAGGGATTTTTCCCTCGCTGATACTCTGTATTTTTGTAGTGAGTGTCCTAAATCCTTGTTAAAATGTTCAAAACGTCCTATAAATGTATTGTAATCTATTTAGATATGATATATTTTTTATCCTATAAATTAAGTCCTATAAAAAGTCTATTATAACATTCAGGAATTGTTGGTGTCCTATTAATCCAATTTGGTTGATACTTTAGTGTGTCTTTTGTACATTACAAAGCATTTCAGAAAACCATTAAAAAGAATTTATCAAGTGTCATGTATCGTTTACTAATGCAAATATCTTAAATTTCAATGTTATAGGCATTATCATTTATTAGCATACTTTCAACTATTTAAAAGTTCATAAAACTAACAGAAAACCGACTGATAAATTCCATTACATTCTTTAATCCAAATTTTCTTGAATACAACTAACTTATTGATTTACGAATTACATAAAAACGAGTATTTCGTTCTACTAGTCTCAACCATTTGATTTGATAATAACATATATACATTTGGTCAAACACTTGGCAATATTCCTCAAAATCCAACGGCTTTCTAATGACAAAACAGTTAGGATTAATCCAAATTGTGTTACATGTGGATTTGTCATCCGGATTTGAAATATGGATTTATCATCATGTTTTGATATTTTGGATTTGTTATTCGGGTTGGATATCCGGATTTTTCATCCGGACTTGTCAAGAGGATTTGTTTTCAATAGAATCCAAAATATGAGACGATCCAGAACTGTATTTAAGTTGAATCATAATTTCAATTCTTTGAGGATCCAAACAAATCCTAGTATTGTTGAAATACAAAATATAGCTTATCTTTCAAAGAGAAAAATAGAAGGGATTTTACTTGTAACAATCTTATTATCATATGTACTAGTCCAAATACAAAATGTCTTCAACAAAATAAAAAACTATTTGAATTTAAACCAAAATATTCACCAAAGCGTATTGGATTATTATCTAAGCGATTGTTGATGACTGCAAAATTAAATAAAAAATAGTCTAACAAATACTAGTTTTGCTGAGCGATTTTTGAATGCAAACTTAACTAGCAAGTTTGGCTCATCTACTCTACCAACTATTGTCCTAGTATGAGAACATGCTCAGCATATCAGACTATGTAAGTTCAAAAGTACTATTTTATTAGTATTATACTTTATTTATTGTTCCTGCTGCATATAGAAGGATGTATTATGTTAACAAACGTCCAGATCAATATGAAAAGGAGAAAATGAGTACAAGCATGCACTGATCAATAAATCAGATAAAGACACGCATTAAAGTTGGATAACATCATTTAATGTCAGTGTTGTTGTAAAAGGAAACCCTTGTCAAGTGTTGCAACTCACTCGATTTGATAGTAACTACTGAATAGTAGTTTCTTAAGAAAAATTGGCGTCAACGTCTAAAGAATATATCAGTTCTTCATATCTGGAAAAAAATACCTTCTTCCTTTACTCTTTTAGTCTCCAGCAAATTTGTTACCAAGCAGATTGTTTAGAATCAGGTCTTAAACAATTATGAAAATTATCTCCCTCACTTCCACAACAAATCTGTAATTCCTTTATTTTATAAATATAGAGAATTAAAAAGTGAAAATCAGTTGTGTTTGGATTCAACCCTTTCTACAAACATTTAACGTGTTAGTCATTACCCTTCAAGGACCAACAAGTAGTATCAGAGGAGTTTGTTTAACTTCATAAACAAGATATGTAATGACTTCCACAAATAATTGCAATGGATCCTTATCCAAACCCCCTTGTTTCAGAAATATAATTTTTTTTTTGGAATAATTAGTTGATTCTTTTTCTTGAAGAAATGACAATCAAATTCTTAGCATCTTAAAAAACGGTCTATTTGTTCCTACTGCCTTCTTATCTGGAGAACATGATGAAAATGACAAAGTAATTGGACCAAGAAGGCAAATCATTATTACTCTAGATCTATGAACATATGATGATAGGAAACAAGTTGCAATTGATAATAACTATAGAATTATCATCATGATGTCATTAATCAATGGTGTTTATCACTCTATCATGAACCTGTAAACTACAAGGGACATGTGGAATACTCTTACTCTTCTATATGAAGGCATTGCTAAGGTCAAGCAGTGTAAAAAGATCAGACTCGTCAAGAAATATGAATTGTTTGTATGCAACAAAAATGAATCTGTTACAGATGTCTACAACAGATTCAATTCTCTTTAAATGATCTTAAAGTGCATGATAAGATTTTTGATAATGATGAAGTATTATGAAAATTTGTGGATTGTTTGTCTGATTCTTGAAAAAATATCACTTTGCGTTTAAAAACGTCTAAGGATCTACATCACTTTCCTTTAACTGCTTCATATGATACTTTGTACAACTATGAGCAAACTAAGTTAAGAAAAAATGTCTTCCAATACTCCAAATTACAAATAAAGCTTTTGTCTCTTCTGACTCGAAAAAGTCTAGTTCAATGTCACATCTTGTTTATGACACTAACTCTAAAGATACTCAGAATCTTAATGATAATATCAATTGATCCTACTAAATACTCTGATAGTGGAACCAATAACTTATCCATGCAAGATGTTAGTGATTCAATATCCTTGGTTGCATCTAACTTTTACAAAGTTGCTAGAAAAGGTGTTTTTAGAGTTAAGTCAAAAGGAAGATTCTTTAGATGTCTACCATCCTCGAACCAAAAGATGAGTGCTACAAATGTGGAAAGAAAGGTCATTGGGCCGCCGATTGTAGATTCAAAAATTTAACCTCTTCCTACCCCCTCAAAATCTTCCCAAACCTCTAAGTCCTCCTATAAAGGATCAGGAAATGATAAAAAAAGGAAAAAAGCACAGAAGTGAAAAAAACAAGAAACCTTCAAAGAAAGGAAAAGGGAATGATGGTTGAAGAACATGACTAGGTAGATTCATCCCCATCATCTTCCGATGACGACCAAGGAGATAAAAATAAATGTATCCTTTGTGGCTCATATCACTGAACTGAGTGATTAAGAAAAATATTTATTGTTGGATATACGTCATCTCCAAAATTTGAGTCCTCAAATCTTCCTAGTCTTGAAAGCAAGGTTCACTTTCCTTCTCTATATGATGATCACATGTACGTTGAGATGTGCAATGCGGTATAATAATAAAAAAAGTTGAAATAAAAAATATAGGACCTAACTATAAAACTTTCTGAATGTTATGATAAGTTAAAATATTTTTAACAAAATTCAAAATGATATGAAAGATCAAAAGATTAATATCTTAATGATGAAAAATGAAATATGGCTGGAAAACTAGCAAAAGAAAAAGTTGTTAAAAACTGGTATCAAGCCTCCATCGATCAACGAAAGATCATTGAATATCAAGTTCTAACTACGGTCATGGATTGGGTTTCTCCGCTCTTCCAAATAAATTTGGCATTCTGTCAAATGATTTCACGTACTCTAAGGAAACCACTTTTTCAGAATATCATTCCTGTGATCCTTTAGAAAATTCTCAAAACTATTAAGAATAGAAATGACCTTTTAAAAATTTTCATCCAAGCATCACATCAAATATGGACTGACTATGTGTTAGAAAACAAGGATTGTGAATATGTAGGATCATCCACTCATCCTTCTGAGAGACCCAATATGTCAAAAGGCAAAAGCGTTGTCAAAACTTAAATTCCTTCTGCTTTTGGAAATACTTTTTCGATGACTTGGTATGCATAGACCCCATCATCCAGATGTTCTCAATTCGGATTCCCAATTATTTGTCACTAACATTCATCCATTACACATACCATCCATTTCACAACCCAATCCTTACATCCACATAACCTACTTCACATATTCACTTTTTGGATAGATCACAACCAACCGTTGAAACCCATTCTGGATGTGATAATCTCCATCAAATCTAGACATTATATGCTCTTCTGGCCCAGGCTGTGGATTATCTATGTAAGTTTAGTCTACAAACTCGTCTATCCATAGCACATATGGCTACCTTTGATCAGCAGCTGATGGAACAAAATCTCCTGTTATCTAAATGATATCGTCAAACTAAAGAGGTCTTAAGAAGCATGTTGAATATCATGATATGTAGTATAAATGCATGGATAGATTGCTCAAAAGGATTGAAGATCTTGAAAGTTCTCAGGATCATTGTAACAAGATCATGGATGATGGTGTACTCTATTAGAAGACCATTGTTGATTACTTATTTCTTCTTCTGAAAACCTACAACGACTAAGTGGGAAGATCGATGAGTACCAATCATATATGATCTCGGTAGCAAATAATATTGGTACATCCATGGGAAGTGTTCAAAGTCAGGTTCAAAAGCTAACTCATCCAACCTTAGTGATATAAAGGATCCTCTTCGGAAGTTGAATGTAAAGATGGGTGCACAAAACAAAATCTCTCGCCCTCATTATTCAGAAGTTGTCTTAACATGTTTCCCTCATAGAATCTTTTCAACATTCATTATGGATGATAAGGAACATAACCAAAAAAAAAACCAAGAAGCTTGGAAGGTTATTTGATCATTTGATTGAACAACTTCAGACTCGGTTGGACCCATCTCCAAGTGTTAGTGAAGGGGAGAGAACAAATCATGCCACTAAATTTGGAATGGATAATGATGAAGAATAAGCTTATAAAATATCTGAGGAAGATACATTAAAAAGAAGGATTCATATATTGAAATTATTAAAGGGGAGAAATAGGAGGAATAAGATTTGAAAGATAATGATCCAATAGTTGAGGAGATTCAAGTGAATAAGTCACATTCTTTCCATCAGAAACAATTCTCCCATCAGATACCATTATCTCAGTCACTAAGATACTCCTTCGACAACTATGGATAAAGGAAAAAGGATAATGGCATTTGGAAAATAAGCGTATGATTTAATGTCAAAGAAGGAAGAAAAGAAAGAAATAATTTGACGTGCTTTTGAAGCCACTCGTTCGAATAGCTCTTTCGATACTCTAATCTTACGTCCTCTTTCACTACCAAAATCTACAATATCATACTTTAGTCTATCTAATGATTAATTGGCTGTTGTAAAAACATTCTGTTGATCCTCTCTCTCAGTGATTTGATGATAATTCATTTTTCCTTTCGATGTATTTTATGTTTCTGTACTTTCAGTTCCAGCGATCAATACATTGAGCATGTTCAGTGATCGCTGAAGAACTCACATTGTAATTCATTCAGAGACAACTACTTCAAGAAAACAACACTCACACCAAAGATCCTTCAGCAAACATCGAAGACTGAAACTGAAGATTAGAGACTGGCACGTACGTGATCTGAAGCGGTATTCAGTGATTACAAACCTGTCTAGCTATGTGTGAAGACTGCTCTAGCTTCAGCGAATGATGATGA
>NC_037532.1:11437545-11451465 GCF_001531365.2 Cynara cardunculus var. scolymus
TCTTCTTGAAGTATTGTTGTCTCTGATGAATTTATAAAGCAAGTTCTTCAGCGATCACTGAACATACTCAGTGATGATCGCTGGAACTGAAAATACAAAAACATAAATACAACGTTAAAGGAAAAAAAAGATTATCATCAAATCACTGAGAGAGAGGATCAACAATAACGTAAAAAGATATTTGAACCCTTTATCACTTTTAGTCTTACACCCATCCATTAATTGTGCTTCTTACGAGAATTGATCCGGTTGCATCTCATTAGTGTGATCTTCAATTAAGATTGATCAAATGGTTCATATCCTTTCTTACACATTTCACCGTAACTTATTTCTCACTGGAACCCAACCCATGATATATACTTATATATATATATATATATATTATAAATACATTTTTTCTAAATAAACTAGTTTTTTATATATATATATATCATTTTATAACAGTTACATATTAGCCACGGGTTGGATGAGTTGAACTAGACCTAACCCAATTTCAATCATTTTAATTGACGGTTTGATAGGTTAAGTTTAATTGAATTGTTAGCGGATTGGATTAAACGAGTCTCATGAATTGACAGTTTAACATGTTAGGACAGTTCTCATGAATTATCGGTTTTTTATACACCCTGACGAAACCAAGTTGTAGTTTACTTTAATAGATGAAATGAAAATGTATCGGGTTCGACACCGGGTACAAGTTCTAAAATCACGGTTTCAATTGGGCCTAAAAGAAAATTTAACCCTTTGAAGAAATCACTACTGCTCCAATCTGGAAGATTGAATTTGAACCTATCGTTCTCCCTCTCTTCTGCCCTTCTGGTCTCGACCCCCTAGCTCTGTTCTTGTCTCGGCGGCAAAGCATTAAGCTGATGTACATAAATATGGTGATTTGTGGAGTGCCTGAAAGGTGTTCGATGAAACGTCTGAGAAAAATACAGTTTACCGCCTAAAGCTCCAGAAAAAAGAAAACTTTAAACTTTGTTTGCAGTGCTTTCGTGACCAACCTAGACTCCATAGCCATGGAGCAAAAGCTTCTATCGAGTTTAGAACAAATTTTCAGAATTCAGACAAAGATATCTTTAAAACCCTTCTCTATGGCAAGATCTCTCATCTTAAACCCCTCAACCTCCGATCAAACCATCTCCTCCATCCTCCAAATCTTAGAAACTCTATCAACAGCTACAATAAACCCCAAATTCGACCTTCTCAATTTCATCACACTCCTTTGTGAAATCTCCATTGTCCACCGCCATTTCTCCCCAACCGTCACCACCATACTCCGCTCGCTCTGCCTTCACTGCCCCAGCATTCCCCCACGTGCCGCCGGACTTGCACTCTCTACCCTTGTTTCCATCGCTCCTGCTTCTGCTTCCGACTTGGGTCCTGCGTTTTCAGAGGGATTGTTTTTATCGCTCTGCTTCGGTCCGTGCGTGCCTGTGCGTCAAAGGCTGTTAATGGATGCGGAGAAATTTAGAGTCCGACCGTCAGTTCTGCTCACGGTATTGCTAGGGTTCACTAAGGACCCGTATCCTTACGTGAGGAAGGCTGCTTTGGATGGGTTGATTGATTTCTGCAAATGGATTGTTGTTAACGATCATCTTATGGTTGAAGGATGCTACTTGCGTGCTGTTGAGCTGTTGTTTGATACCGAGGAATGCGTGAGATGCTCAGCTGTTCATGTGGTAATGTATCGACAATTTCTGTTTATAGAATTGGTTTTCGGGCAACATGCAATGATGTTCGTATTAGTTCCTATCTAGAGTGATAGGAAGTTTAACAAAGTTCCAAAATTTTCAAGTTTACATGATGAAGTGTCAAAAAGGTTTAAAATTTTCTATTTAATGTAACATTTGATGATTTTAATGCAAAGTTTACTCTTTTCTAAATATTTTGTAAATATTTCATGAATATGTCTCCAAGTCATCAAATGTTACAAGACCAGGAAGAAATGGGTACAAGTTTAGGAAATGATGTTGATTGATCGAGAAAAAACAATTATTTGTTACACTAAATAGGAACTAAACTAAACTTTATTGTGTTTTAATGCATCTTGCCTTCGATTTACTGTATCAAGGGCATGCAAATGGGTTGAAATCATATTGGTGTGGCAGGTAAATGAATGGGGAAACTGGCTTGTGGAAAATAGTGAGGATAAAAGCAAAAGAGATTGCTCAGATGCATTGTATGTACAGGTATCAAAAATTCTTTATGTCTCGGTCACTTTTACATTTCTATTTTGAGGTCAAACACTCTGCATTTCATATGCATATTTCTAATGTTCATTTCTTTCTTTTTTTCAATATTTTAGGTAAATTTTTAGAGTTCTATATTTAGATCAAAAGAACAGGACCGTGTTACTTGTGGAATATCTCAAGATAATCAAATAGACAAGGATCTTTAGTTAATAAGTAGACCATCATCTATCCTGAGATATGAAGCCCAGCTAATTGATATAATTTATAAGAAACCCTCCCTATTACACCTCCTTGAATCAGTAAGGTATTGTTGAGACGACAAGCATATTAAGCTTATTCTTTTCACAATTGATAGTAAACTCTAAGGTGGTGTTTGTTTTTTAAGAGGTGTTGATGTCTGAAGTCTTATTTCATTTCTGCTTGATAAGAGGTGATGCTGAAGTCTGAAAGCAGAATCAATAAGACTGTTTTTGTAAACTGATAGATGTTTGAATTTGTGTAATTGTCTATTTCACCCTTCAAAATATAATGTTGAATCTATACATTTATACAATTTTATCTGTTTATTCGTCATCATTACAAAATTTACATCTAAATTATAACTAGCAATTCATGACACTTCAAAACCATTAGGAGCACAAAACTATCCGATTTGACATTTGATTGCAGCCCTAACTCCAAATTTAGTGAAAGAGGGTATCTACAAATTCATGACGGTTCATGACAATCATGTCATGAAATTAGTGACAACATATAACTTAATAGAAACAAATACCTGGGTGAGGAACGCTGACATTTCTTTTTCAATCTACAAATACTTGGTGGAGAACGATGATAGAGCGATGGTATCAATTAATATCGATTGAGATCAACAACATGGGATCGATTGATCATTGACCGATTTAGGTTAATCGATTGAGAGAGGTGAGGATCCACTTGTGAGGGGTAAGGATCGATGGGGTAAGGATCGATATAGAGAAAGGATCAATTGGATAAGGATCAACTATAAGTGAAAGGATCGATTAAGGTTAATTAATTGAGAGAGGAGTGATTGAGAAACGCCAACTGCTGAGGGTCTGGAGAACAATAAGAGGCAAACAAGGGGTTGGTTTACCTCTTACCAGAAAAGAGGACGGTAAGACATAATTGTCTCTGAAAAATTGGAAAAAATAAACAGTCTGAATGTTCTACCTTTTACCGAATTAGACATAAGAGGCTGATAAGAACTTTTTATAAAACAAACAAGGCCTAATTGCAGCGATTAGAACGGTCGGCTCATCTTGTGCTAAAGGCATCTCTAATTGGCACACTAAATTTCACACCAAACAATTACTTGTTATACCAAATCTACCCAATGGGAAGACCATTTCTTACACCAAATTTGGTGTAATGAATAGTAAGATACCAACTTTGGTACAAGAATAGTAAGATACCGAATTTGGTGTAATGATAATAGGACACCAAATTTGGTGTAATGAATAATAAGACGCCAAATTTGGTGTAACACTATTCATTTACACCATTTTTTTTCTCTATTTTTCATGATTACAAGTTTGGTTCTTCAATTTTGAGATTTATGTAATTTTTAGAAGTGTTAATTTTTTTAGAGCTTCTAAGTGTTATATATTAACTTTTAATCAATTAAATGGTTATGTATTCAACTTTTTAATAGTTATCTACATATTATAAATTTTATTTATTGTTTAATGGAATGTTTGTTTTATATAATAAAATAATTTATTTTGTAATTAATTTTAAGACTTGTTAAGTTATTGTAAACAAATATGTGGGTATAATTTATAAAGTTGATAAATATAAGGGTTTATTGAAATTTTATATAATTAAAAGATAAAGAAGAATATACTTAGAATCTTACATTTTGGTGTAAAAAGTAATGTTACCCGTTGAAGAAGAATTATTGTTTGCACCAAATTTTATACCATTTTTTATGGCAGTGGTGTAAGATTTGGTGTTCCCATTGGAGATGCCCTTACTAGCATGCGACTCATCTTTCAATTTGTAACTAAAATATATATGTCGAGAATTGCAGAAAGCAAACTCACTACCAAAGAAGAGATGCTCTAGAGTTCTTTTAAGTTAAACCCCACTACCTAAGTGGCTCTTTAGTACTAACCTTACATAGACAAGCATGCAAACATATAAACCAAAAATGGGAACCTATGAAGCATTTCAAACTACCATCTCCATCATCTCCTAAGCGAACACACAGACAAAAAAATCTTGTCAAGTAGAGGGGTACTAAATATATCAGAAGAAGCTTTTACACAATATATCAATATATATATATATATATATATATATAAATATAATAGAAGAAGATGGGTCCGTAGCAACTTACTATTCACGTTGCAATTGACTAACTTGGCATATGAATGCATATCTATCGTATCAAGGGATCAGAGCATCTAGTAGGAAAAGGTCCAAGCTTGCTCACCAAAGATACATGATATAAACATTCTTTGAGACATCACTATCATAGATCACACTAGAGCCACAAGAATAAGAGTGCCAGTTCCCACCAAACATTAGCACTTATACCATTTCAAAATCTATCTTATTCACCGCACATAATTCCATCCTAAGCTTAAGTAGCTTTCTTCATGACCAATGGGCCTTGCTTACTTGATAGTGAAGCCAAATGTTTTTTTTGAAGGGCTTTCTTGAACACTATTGCTCTCCGACATACGTCACACTTATACCTCTTTACGCATACAACAAGTATTAACATAATCAAGGAGTTTCAATATATAACTTCGTTACTAGTTAGTACATTGTTTGTCAAAGAGCAACAACAATTGCAGACTCCTAATTCTCATTCTTTAAAGCATTCATTCATGGGATGCCACTCTTATAATACACAATATTCAAATACCTGAACTGCGAAATAACAATCACAAACTCTTCTATGCTGCTTCCATGCCTTATGACGTGCCAAAACCTTATTAGATGTGACGAGCATGCATTTAAATTTTAAATGAACTAAAGGCTCACTGACTTCAACTTATGATGTCATAAAAACATTTGCGACAATATCACCATGCAATAATATAGATTTTCTTTCAACTTCATGTGCCTAGAGACATTTTCTATCTAATTTTCTTTTTTCAAGAGGAAGCTACGTTTTTGCTTTCTTACATCAAAGAGGAAATTTTCTCCATTTGACATGTTAAAAGAACTTATCGTCTAGGACTTGGATATACTAGAAACTGAAACAAAGATTACTCATGAAAACTTATCTTAAAGGCTAGAGTCCTTTTATCCTTTTTTCTCTCCTTAGCTTTAGCCAGACACCACACACAAGACTGGATTTCACTCTCGAATTCTCATGAAATTTTTTCTAAGTGCAGATCCTTTTTCCGTTGAAAGAACGTTAAACACATTTGATCCCCTTTTTGTTGTCAAGTTTTACATTAAATTGGCTCTAATGAGAGCCAAATACGTATAAGAAGGCGATGAATCGCCACTACTCTGCTTTGAATATAATAATTAGATTTCTAACCTTCTTCTTTCTTTTGTCTTCTAAATCTCATCCTTCTCCCACTATGCTTAAGCATGCTCATTGCCCCATTCAATTTACTAACAAAGCGTGCCCTGCACTGTAACTCTGTAACATATAGAAATTAACATCAAGCTTAAGTTGAAGTATTCTCCTATTCTTCTGAAAACCGGGGATGTTACATTTTCATGTAATATAATGTAGCTGTTGATTTAATCTTCTCAAAATGCATTAAATTTCATTTAAAATTTCAAGTGATAAATTATTTTTGACATAAAAGAAATTAATCTTGTTTATTTTATTATTTTTAAGGACTATGCTGTTACTAGCGCCGCTATAGTGGTGCTTAGTCTGACAGTGGTGGTCAAATAGCAGTCCCAAATAGCGGTCCCACAGTTAGCAGTGCTATAGGTCTCTAAATGATCGCGAAATAAACCCCAATAGCAGTCGTAATAGCGCTATTTTATGGTAGGCTATTTTGGTGTTAAGTGGGTTGTTTTGTGGTTTCTATTTTGGTCTTAGCTTGGGTTTTTTAGGGGACTTGTTCAACCACCGTTAAGCAATTCGATCACACATCCACACATAAATCTGTCCCCATATATCTTCTATCTACCCTTCTTTCCAATAAAGACCCAGAACCCATTTTTTTGTTTTTTTTGTTTTTAATATGTTGTAATAATGAAATTTCAGTCTCCAAATTACCAATTTACCGTTACTACTAATTTAATGCTCTTACTTCTTTACCAGAACCGGTCACTAAGCTTTTTAATCATAACACACTGTCAAAATTGGAAGAAGTAATAGAAAAATGGACGTTAAATCTTCTGCTTTTGTTTTAATGCTGGGATATATATGTTAAGTTATGTGTACATAAATATATATGCATGTATATAATTCTAATTTATTATATGAACCACTATTTTTGGACTGCTTTACCATCGCGATAACTGCTATATTAAATCACAGTTTTGATCGCGATTATTGATTTTGGCCTCTGTAACAACATAACTTTCTGGTGTATCTTACCTCATCTTTTCCATTTTCTATCACACTGAATGTATTTTCAGCTCTGTTCAATGGTGAGGGACATGAGTAAGAAAGTCAGAATCGAAGCTTTTAATACCCTTGGTAAGGCAGGAATGGCGTCCGAGTACATTTTGATGCAAACCCTCTCTAAAAAAGTCTTACCGACCACGAAAGAAAAGATGTTCCCTGGTCAGCTCTCAGGAAAGCTTTTAAGTTTACCAGCATCAAGTGCTGCCGGAGCTTTCATACATGGGTTGGAGGATGAATTCTTTGAGGTACTCCCAATGCACTGCAATTATGATTTCAAATGATGAATATAGAATGAACATTTCATGTACGGTTTGGGATCTTAAGGTGGCGTTTATTTTGTCGGAGTTGGAGTGGAATTTAATCAGGTTTGACCATGCATTTGGTTAACAGGAAATGAAATTGAATTTGTCAAAGAAATTGGAATCTGTTTGTTTGGTTCGAAGAATATAACTTTGGAATAGTGCTTAATAATGATGTTTTACCACATTTTCATACTTTCTTGTTTTAACTATAAAATCATATATGATGATAAAATTAATGATGATATTAATTTGCGGTGGTGGTGGAAAGTGTAGTGGTGGCAATGGCTGGGGCGGGTGATGAGGGTGGGAGTGGGTGAACTTGTGGTGGTATTGGTTAAATTGGATTCAAAGGTTATTTTTGTCTTTTTAAAATTAAATTATGAAATCCCTGATATTGGTAAAGGAATATAATTCAGATTCATCGACTTATGCCAAGGAATGATAAAATCCCTCAACTGTGGAATTCTGCAGAATTTGGTCAAAGGAATTTGCCATTCCAATTCCATAAAATTCCTTAGGATTCTGAGAACAAGACCATCCCTATCTGTTGCTGTTTTGATTTCCTGTTTGAGGATGAACTTTTCTTGTTTTCTGCAAATGTTATTGTTCTTGTATTTATTTGTGTTAACTATAAGTGGTCTGCCTTTTTTGAAGGTACGGAGTTCTGCATGTTATGCCTTGAGGATGCCTGCCGTTCTTTCTGCCGACTTCGCTGCTGGAGCTTTAGGTTTATTGATGGATGTGTTGAATGATGATTCAACTGTTGTCAGATTACAAGCTCTGGAGACCATGCATCACATGGCAGTTTTTGGTCATCTAAAAGTGCAAGAAATGCACATGCACATGGTAAATTTCTGGTTAGTTCTTGACTTCTTGAATATCTAGTGCAGATGCAGATATTTGTATTTGCGAGAATCTAGATTCTGATATGAAACTTTCTTTTTAACTTTCCCTTGTATTATCCATGCCTCAAGTTAAGCGGTGATTATTTTTCTTATCTGTGCTGTTACATCCGTCAAAATCTGAAATCGCAGGACTGTTATAATATAGTGGGTATTGCGATGGTAAAGCGGTTCATATAATAGTTAGAATTATCTGTACATACACAGTCATACATAACCTAGCACATCATATGATTTCAGCATCAAAACAAAATTGGGGATTTAACCTCTATTTTTTCTATTATTGCATCCAATTTTGGTACTGTGGTATAGTTCAGAACTTTAATGATAGTTTATGGTAAACTGGTAATGGTAAACGGGGGTTCATTTCGCAGCCAATAGAGCAAATAATCGGGGGACCGCCATTACCCTGAATACCGCTAACCACTATTTCACCACTATAGCGGTGCAATTAACAGCATAGTAATCCTTATGTGGGTGGATCTGGTTTATAGCAATAGCTTCATTCCTTCTCAGTCAGTTCATATAGTTTAAGATTTCACCCTGCAATATTTGTGATGTTAGGGGCCGTTTACTAAACGCTTACTTGGGTAAGCGCTTACCAAATAACATTACCTTACCGGATGCATATGACAAGGACAAAATCTTACCCTGTAAGTAGCAGCGATGACTCTTACCATGGTTAGTGCTTACCGGGTAAATTGTTGCATACAATACCATTTTGGTGGACTAAAAACTTACCCAGTAAGTAAATGATAATGTTGGCTTTTGCCATAAGCACTTACCTGGGTAAACTTTTGGTAAACGGCCACTTACTCTTTTAGCATCCATATAGCATGGAAACAACCGCTCTACTCTCTGAGGGTAGAGATCAAGTATGCATACATCCCAACCCCCAATCCCGACCACGACCCCCACCTTTGGGTGGTATATACTGCGCTCTTTTGGTTTGGTTTAGACTCTTTTAGCATCCATACATGGGATCAAAATAACCCTTTCGACCAAAAATGCTGATTCAATGTGAATTCTAAGCATACAAGCCATGTTGGATCTTAGTGCAATGGTTGGCCCATTTACCATGTTTTTTAATTAGTTATTGTTTGATTCCACAGTTCCTTGGCACGCTAGTTGATATGAACTCATCCATAAGATTTACAGCTAGGAAAGTACTTCGATTAACCAAGCTCCATGACCTGCCTCTGTTTAAACTAGCTGCTGACAGCCTCATACAGAGTCTAGAAATATATCCACAGGTAAGTTGTTCTTATGCCTTTAACCGATCTGTAAGTTTTTCTGTCAATTTAATGACACAAGCTGCTGGTTGATTCTCCATCTTAACTTAATTGTCAAAAAATGTAGGATGTTTTTGTTGACTGTGAGTTTTATTTTTTTCAGGATGAGCCGGATGTTCTCTCTCTTATATTTGATATTGGCCGAAGGCATGGAAGTTTTGCTGTCAGCATCACTAAGGAAATTCTTTCAGAGGTTCGATGGTCGTCATTTTAATTTTTTTACAAGCTATTCGTTGCAGTATTATTTATTGTTCATTTCTTTCTTCCATTTTTGTAATCTGAAGGCAAAGTTAAATCAATCATCTTCAATTCCTTAATTATACTGTATACACCAACATGAAAATTGATGTGATAGACAGACTATGCTATTTATTTATAAACATGAATTAAACATAGGTACATTGATTCGTAAGTTCTACAGTTGGATTTGGCAACTTTGTTCTATTTACCCTCATTTCAAAACAAAGTAATTACATGGGAGGAGCCTCGTGACATCTCAACTCACCTCCAAAAGCACATGGTTGTATAAGGAACCAATCTACCATAGATTATCCCATGCCATAGACTGCAAAGATGCTCCCATGATTTACCTATTTAGGCTCTGGCTCACTTTTATAGTTCAATATTAATCCTAATGTGTGTATCAATCATTCTGCTTGCTTTAGAGGGGAAGAAAAAAATGGAGAGAGAATGACCAGATAATTCTATCTCTAATATTCAACATCCATTTCTCAAATACTTACTAATCCTTTCCTTTTCTTATTTATAATCTCTTGTATCCAAGGCTGAAATCTTAACCTCAGTCCATGCCGCCTAGTAATCCACCCACTAATGTTTGGCATTAGGGTAAAAAGTGACAATATAGTCAACAAAACATGATTTTCCTCTAAAGAAGGCTCCCAGAAAGACCAAAACAATCTTATAAACATAAAATACATGTCAATTGCTAAGGAAGCCATCTAGATTCATTTTTGACAGTGTACACCCACTTGCAACCGATGATGTTCTTGCTATAGGAAAATCAACTAACTTCCAGGTTCCACTCTGCTCAAGGGCAGATTCTGTCACGAACGATTATTGATTTTATGACATCCTCATCCTCATCCTCATGCTATTGTCTATTCTTCGATATTCTTCTTTTGATATTGATATTTTCTAATCGGCTCTTGCATAAATATTTCTGCTTTAGTGCATGGTTGCTTTTTGTATGTTGGTCACCCGCCCCTTGCATTTTCCCCTCTCTGGATGTGCAGGGATGATGGAAAAGAGATGATTTATGATTAATCGAATTATTGCTGATGTAACAGTTAGATGAATATACATTTTTGTGCACTTGTATTGAATATTAAGTTTAATTGCGATTATGTCTTTTTTGTTAGCCACGAGAAGTGCAATTTGTTATTAATTGAAACTCCGCCCCACGTCCCATGCTCGGTAAAGGTTACATGTATGTGATGGGTGAACCACTTGGGTTGTATCAAATAGCTAGAAAACATAAAACAATCCATTTTCAATCACATTGGGTTTTACTGATCTGGTTTTCTTGGCTGTTCATCAACTCGCATTTCTTGGTCTTTATACCATCGGGATACACACATTAAATTATGTTGTATTGTTTTAGCATTGTAACAATCCGTCCCACATGGATAGACAAGTATATTTCTGAGCTGCTTATAAGTTCAAAGTTGTGAGCTGTCAATAACTTCCACCTTGGTTTTAAGTTGATTTGGAGGTTATTGAGTCAGTCCGCTGCTTTGGGCGAGGGTGTTACAAGCACCTTGTTTAAAGATTATTGTATCATTCCTTTCTCTGGTGGTTTTCTTGGTTTTTGGGACTTGGGAATAACATCTTGCTCTATATCTAATTTTTCACTTGTTGGCATGACATTTTTCTAGTTTTCTTTTCCAGTGCTTATATAAACTTTTCCATCCCTAAATAATCTTCAGATTGAACCTTCATCCGAAAGCACTTGCGACTTCAATAGTTCAAAAACTGCTGCACGTCTTGTATTGGCCATCTCTGCTCCACTCTCCCATGGAAAGCAACAGCAGTTGCACAGCATACCGTCAATATTATATTCTTATGCTGTTACAATGCTTGGAAGAATTTCTCATTGCTTGACTGAAGTGATGAACCAGGACACACTTTTGGCTTATTTGTCATATTGTAGTAGATCAACTGGAGTCAACCCTATAGATTCCGTGAAGATGGTTGAAGATGATCTGCCAACAGAGACCAACGGACGACTAACCTGTTGTGTCAGATTGGACATGGTTCATATGAGTGATGGTGGTTCTGAAATTCAGTCGCAGGGACTCCTTGAACCAAGCCAAATAGCCGTTCCCCATGTAGCAGATAATTGTGTAAAGTTCATCCTTGCTAATATCGGAGAAATATGGGATATGACAAAGTTGGGATGCATAAGTGAAGTGCTTATGACATTGAGGTTAGTTTATATGTTATAATTTCCGTCCTTTTAGTTTTTTTTTGGTGTATGTAGCATTTGATTTTTTACATCTATTCTTATCATATGTCAGAAGAGTTGTATACCAAACTAGCCATTTCTGGCAAAAAAATTCATCAAATACCCTTTTTTTTTAAAGACTATCAGGAAATAGCCATTAATTCCTCAAATTGACTGCACAAAAAATCACAAAAGGTGCTTTTCGGCTATCACTAAACAAATAAAAAAGGTGATTCTGCAGGTTTGCAAAATTCTTGGCTAATTTGGTGATAGTTAAAAATGGCTATTTCTTGATTTTTTTTTTTGCTAAAAATGTCTAGTTTGCTGATTTTCCCAAAGAAAATATTGTAGGGTAATGAAATGCTTATTAATGAGCTTTTTTTTATGGGAGGTACCCCACCCCAGTACAACCCCCTTCCTTCCCTCCAAAAAAGGAACATGTCCCAATGGTGGGGTTTGTACTTCATACCAATTGGCCAAAAGCCCTTGTCTATATTTTTTAAACCAACTTGTTCACAAAGACATGGTGTTATGTATTGAGATCTGAGAGAAATAAAAGTCATGCAGAGACAACCATGAATAGATCATGTCTACTTTCTTTTAGTTTCCCCTTTTCTGTGTTCTTTTATGCACCGGGGATAAGAAATGTCTTCCTCTATTTTCATTTTTCCTTTTTTTCTTCACTGCTCTTTTGTCAAGGATTTTGAATGATCATAGAAGTATTGTTCACTAACCATATCATTACAAATTGAAATTTCTCCCTTATGTTTTGATGAAATTTATATAATGTCCATATACACTCCTCACCTTTAGTGAGGTTTGAATCGTTGACCTTTTAGGAGCCTGGACTCTACCGGTAACCAGGGTAATGCTAGGCCAAAATCTTTGATTACTTTTTTTTTGTTTGTTTTACACAACCTTTACAAGCCATGTATAGCCAGGGTAGCCTGACCCATAATCTACAACACCTTTTTTATTTATTTATCATAATCTTAATTCCTACCAATTTAATACATGCAGGAGTTGGAAGGAAGAGCTAGCAACTTTTATCACCGATTCACATCAATCCGATTCCGTATTAATTCTTACTTTACAATACCTGCATCTGGTGAAACTGCTTTCAAAAGCATGGTGGCATGTTACATGCCCAATAAACTTTATATATAATGAGATGGGGAACTTAGGATACATTTTGCAGAAGTTAGAGAGTACTCTGAGAGAAGTAAGATGTAGGTTCATTGGGTTGAGTAAAGAAGATGAGTTGCATTTTCTTGAGCTGATGCTTGTTGCTTGTACACTGAGATTGTCTATTTTTGATGCCAGCTGTCCTGAATCTGCTCTCACAAAATTATACTCCACAAAGTCACGGGTGATGTTACTTTATGAGGATTGTTCAATAGAACCTTCTAGATTTGTGAGCGAACTCATTAAAGTATTGCAGAAAAACGATACATGTGATATCTCTCGGTTTCGGGAGTCGCTTGAGTTTTTCTCCTTAAATCAACTTGTATTCTCTGGAAGCTTTAGATACATGAAAGCAGAAGTGGATATTGGGGACAATGACTGGTTAAAGCCGCTTCCTTTTGTGGCAGGACTACCTGTTGATATACCGTTGAAGATCAGGCTGCATAATACACCGATTGAGACTAAAGTGTGGCTAGAAATGAGAATGTCCAAGGACTTAAACCAGTATGTGTTTGTTGACTTGAAACTGTTTGATGGTTCTGATGAGATTAGGGAATTTACATTTATAGCTCCCTTTTATAGAACACCAAAAGTTAATTCTTTTATATTAAGGTTATCTGTAGGCATGGAATGCTTATCTGAGGAGATTAATTATTTCAGAGGCCATGGTGGGCCAAAGCATGAGCTTGTTTACCTTTGCAAGGAAAAAGAAGTCTTCCTTTCTATGGTTGTTAAGCAATGTTAATGGTAACTTTCATAGAATCGACCAATTTGAAGATAAAGAACGCCACAAGGTTGCTTGTTACTACTTGGGAGGCAAATTTTGATGGAAGTTCCCCACTTATTAGTAAGGCATTGGTTTTGCTTCACGGAGGTCACCAGTTCAACTCCTCTACGGGCTGGTGGAGGTTTGTTTGGTTGTTAACTTCAAGGTGCCATGGGATTAGTCGAGATGCGAGCAAGCTGGCCCGGACTTCCATGGTTATCCCTCTTACTGGTTCATAATC
>NC_037532.1:11451490-11456671 GCF_001531365.2 Cynara cardunculus var. scolymus
GGGGGGGGGGGGGGGGGGTTGGGTGGACTAGAGAAATTTGATGAGGGATTTAACTTTATTCATATATAAGGAATACTTCATTTTGCTCCATCAACCTTGCAAGTGGAGGGATTTTTTGGATTCAAGGTTTGACGATCAAATATTGTATTTGGTTCTATCATTCTCGGTATATTTTCTTTCCTCAAAAGTTAAATATGCATCTTAATTTTTCTTGGCATAGTCATTTACATATTATTTGGTTGTCCTGTGACAATGTACACGTGTCATGGTATTGATATTTTAAGATCTCATTAGTTATTATAGTTTTGATTCTTATATTGTTTGCACACTTTTGCACAAGCAGCGGGTCTTCACGGAAACAATCGCTCTATTCTTTGGGGGTAGAGGACAGATGTATGTTTACCCCACATTGTATCCTGGGTGCAATATGTTGTGCTCCTTCGGTTTATTCTTATAGCTGCCTGCCCATCTTAAGATGGTTCTTGATTTTTGGAATGCTAGAATACGTTTAAAATTTTCCATTTTGGGACACCCTATTCAACTTTGAAGTGTCCTTATTGGAGCCTATGAGTTTATGCTTCTGAAATCAGCCTATAAGGAGGGTGAAGGTGAGCATTATTGTTATATACTGTTATTTTAGATAATTATGAACTAGAATAGAAGTAGCTGTAAATTAGCTAGATTTACTTTCCTTCCTAGTTTTTAGGATATGTTTCTTTTATAAAGGAAACTAGTTGTGCATTTATATGGTACCTTCTGGAAGAGTTTAATTCAAGAGAGAATAATTGATTTCTCCAAAATTACATGCTATTAAGAGCCAAGTTTACCACCCTAGGAACTCGACAATAACGGGCGATCTACACTCGTCTAGCCCCCTCGCGACACTCTGTACAATTTGTCTCCATGCCTATATTGGAGGGGCGTGTTAGAGTCCCACATCGGCTAGAATTGGATAATTTTTCCTCTATATATGTTGGAACCTCTCTTATCTCCTCAAGGGCTTTTTTGGATGTTAATCTGGGGTTCTACATATTAGGCTTTGGTGATCGAAGTGACATGAAAAAAATCTTTTCTTGTGATTTTTGTGGTAAGCAATGGCATACAAATGCTAAGTGTTCGAAGCTCCATGGAAGGTCGCCTTAGAACAAAAAGAAGGGGACAAAAGAACTACTTGAACCCTAGCTGAGACTTCTCAAGAGCATAACACCCTTCCTGATTTAGATTCACTGACCAACTCCACTAGTTCAACTTATGAACAATTCATAATTCTCTCTCAAGTCATCTTCTTTTTGTGCTTTAGCAAAGCAAGGTAAATCTTACTCATTTATGTGTTCAAGTTCTTTTATATGTTCAAATCAATCGTGTGGTTCATGGGTCGTAGATTCTTGTGCTACAGACCATATGACATATTGCTCTCAATTTTTTCTATAATACGTTTGCCGCCATTGCCGGCAGTAGAACTGTCGAACTCTCAAACAATGCTATTTTCTAATGTCCTTCATGTTCCTAAATTATCGTACAGTTTATTCTCAGTTAGCAAATAACAAACTCACTTGTGGCCTTAACTGTCAAGCTAATTTCTCATCTTCTTTGTGTCGTTTCCAGGGCTTGATCTTGGGGACGATGATTGGCAGTGCTAAGAAATGTGGAGGGTTGTATTACTTTGAAGATGGATTGCATTTAAGCATGATTGCCAAAAATTCTTATTATGAGTTCTATCTATGTCCAATATGGCATCCTTGTTTAGGACATCCTAGTTTCTATTATATGAAACACATGTTTCTCAAGTTAATTATTTTACAAAGACCCCTCTTTTTTCCTAATGTGAAACATGTGTTTTGGTAAAACATCACAAATCCTCTTATCCGCCTCGGTCTTACGTTCCATCTAAAAGCCATTTTCTCCATTTTTGTTATAGCTATTGCAGCTGCTGAAGCCGCCTTGGTGGTGAAATGGTAGACACGCGAGACTCAAAGAGGCGGTGGTTTATCTTGCGGTGGATGTCAGCCGTTCGTCTGTCTTTTCCTTCTCTCTCTTCTCTTAGCAAAGTAGGAACGTTTTTTCAGGAAAAGATGGTTTATTTCGTTTATTGATGATCATACATGGCTAACTTGAAGTTTTTTGATGAAAGAAAAACATAAGTTGCGGACATCTTAAATAGGTTATGAATCGTCAATCCACACGAGGGAATATGAGAACGACGTTAAACCTTGCCCATCAGTGTTCCTCCTATCGTCTACTCTTCAATTGACACGATTCGGATCGAGTTACAAACTCATAATTGACATCTTCCAGGAGAAGTCCCCTCTACTCAGTTCGATTTCATCCTCAGAAGAGGCGAGCCTTAAGACTTCTGCTATTAATCTATATAATATTAAATTAGTGATGACTTAATTATTAATATATATTATCTACTCCTCCATGTCCTCTACTCTGTATTTGGTTTCACCTTGAGCTGTCCAATACTCCAATATATAAGTAATGAATACATATAATATGTTAAGTTGGTGTTTGGTTTCATTTTGAATACTTGTTTAAGTTGATGTTTTGATGTTGAAACTATACTTTTAATGAATACATATAATATATTAAGTTATGTATGCATACATACATAACATATATATATATATGTATATATATATATATATGTATATATATTTCTAATAATCATATAAACCGCTATTTTTGGACCGTTAAATCACCGTTTGTTAAAACTTAGTTTATAGGACACTCCCAATTTCTAAGCGTCTTAATAGACCTCTTTATAAAACTTAGTTTATAGAACCAAAAAAATAAAGCGTTATATCTAAAGGCGTTGTAATAAGTTTATATAACGTTTTTTGACGCCGTAATAGGTTTTTTAGGACACTTTTAATATAAAACGTCCCACTAGCAACTTTATAGGACACTTTTTCAAAAGTGTTCTATAAAATTGCTAATACGACACTTTGTATTAAAATTGTCCTAAAAAACCTGTTAAGATGCCCAAAAGCGTCATATAAGTTTATTACGTCTTTAGATAGGACGCTTTATATTTTGGTTTTATAAATAAAGTCCTATAAAACGGTCTATTGGGACGTTTAGAGATTAAAGATGTCCTATAAACCCGAATTTGTTGTAGTGTAAGTATAATTTTTCTTAATTTTTTACCTACTGCGACGACTTTTCGTCGCTATATGGAACTACAACTGTGCACTACAGCGACGATATCTACAGCGATGACGGTTGTCGCTATTGATCTATAGTGACAAATGTTGAGCTCTAACGACGCAAATGGCTATACATTGGCATGTATTACGTAAAAAGTTAAAGGCTAAATGTAAAAAAAAAACATCTCCAACCAGCAAGGTGCCACTATCCACCATGACATAAAATTTATTAGATGAAAAATCTTCTAATGTAAATACAAACGATTTTTTTGCATAATATTAATTTATATTATCTCCTTTAAATTTATTTGTAAAAGAAATACTTTTTTTTTTAATTTTAAATAAGGGGTTATTTTGAGATAAATGTAATTCTTTTTAAAGAAATTATGTTTTATCTCTGGATTTTAGAAAAATTATAGAAAAAATGGTAAATTGCTTAACTTAACCTCAACCCATAAGACCAGAATCTATTATTTGCAGCCCAATGATGTAGTGATATAAACACAGTCTAGTTATCCCCAAATCCCCTTCAGCAACTGAAAAGAGTGTTTAACATCCATTTCTGTTTTATCTTCAACAGCCACATCAGAAATATGGGCATATGGGCAACAACTTCATCCCTACCAAAGCACCTCAAACTCAAAAGAAATCCGAACCAGATAAGACAGTAACTGTAGGGTCGGTCGCAGTTAAAATATCATATTACAAAGTGATTTACGGTCCCAAAATGATAACAATAAATCACAATGCAAACTGACCCAATACAACAAATGCGGATTAACGAGATCTATATATTGTATATTTTTGTCTTACAAAACATACTGATCCACAAATGTAAAATTAGCAGTTATATCAGGTATACGATCAAATATCAAAACGACATGTAAATCGAGACAACGAGATTTAACGTGGTTCCACTATCGAGGTGATAGTGTACGTCCAAAGGGGGAGAGAGATCGATTTATTACTAACCGGGAGAACTTACAACGTGTTTTACGAGATCCTTGGATCAACGAATCAGCTACCCAAAGTTTCCTCAAAAACAAAGTTATATATATATATATATATATAACAAACTATGACGGGAGGAAAACAAAGGAAGAAAGAAACTTGGTTATGTCTAACTTTCCATCCTACATGTACATATATATATATATATAGAAGAAAAGAAAAAGAATGGGCGGCAACCCATCTCCTCATGCATCAACTTGGATGGATAAGTCATCATCATGTTTGACTAAATGGCAAATAGGTTGTAGGATGGGTGGCAATCCTATGCCATGCAAGTTGGCAACTTAAAATTAATATGTGGTTGATATTAATTTTAATCTCATGCATTAACCACTTGTACTTTGAGTTTGGTGAGTTGTACAACATCCTAAAAACTTACCAAAATTAAGTTTTTCAACATCCACCATGATGTGCAATTCACCCAACAAAACCAAACCGTGAACCAATCCAACGAGCACGAATCAATAGCTGATAGAGATTGACACGAGGTGAAAGAATGCATTTTGACCGTGACGAGCTTCGGCTCGGCCGTCACCTGTCAAAGCCAAAAGCAAAAAATCTGCAAGTGTGCAATCTCAATAAAACGAAACGAGCTAAGCAACCCAAAACACGTACCAAGTAATAACTCCACAAAGATGTCGCTATGTCATCTGTAGTAATATTCTCATCTCTCCCACAAAGTGCCGAACGGCATTAACACAATCTAAGCTGGATCAAATTCGAGCAATACTCGAATTTTGTTGGTGGTAACGATTTTGTGAACATGTCGGCAGCATTATCGTCAGTGATAATTTTCTTTAAGTGCACCACTTTTGCATCATGCAAAGCTACCAAAAATGCATCTCGTACATTAATGTGCTTTGTACGAGAGTTGAACGCCAAATTTGTAGCCAAGTGAATCGCACTTTGGGTATCACAATTAATCCGAACAGTAGACTGCTTCAAGCCTAAACCAACCAGGAGTTCCTGTAAATGAACTGCTTCTTTAGCAGACTCAACTGCCGCAATAAGTTCAGCTTCG
>NC_037532.1:11457501-11459104 GCF_001531365.2 Cynara cardunculus var. scolymus
CTTCATATAAATAGTTTCTTCAAGATCTCCGTGCAGAAAAGCTGTTTTCACATCTAACTGTTCAAGCTCCAGATCATGAATTGCCACAAGGGCAAGAAGRACCYGRATAGATGTGTGTCGAACCACATGCGCGAAGATATCGTCATACTCAATACCCTTTCGCTGTGCAAAACCTTTCGCAACCAGGCGAGCTTTATATCGTTTATCATCTTTGACTTTATAGACCCATTTGCAACCAATTGTACGGCTGCCTTTCGGTAATGGACAAAGCTCCCAAGTATTGTTTTTCGATAAAGCTTCCATTTCCTCTTGCATAGCTCCTAACCACTTAGCACAGTGGCTCGAAGCAAGGGCCTATGAATAGTCAAACGGCTCATCCTGTACAACATGCAAAGCATACTCAAGCTGGTCAGTGAAACTCATATTTGCAAAATCCCAATCACCGTACCTATTAGGAGGACGAATAGTTCTCTGGCTCTGCCTCGTAGGTACTAAAACTGGAATTGTATCGCCTAGACCTCCACCATCATTCAGAACTTCTTCCTGAACTGAACTAACTGGATCAGAAGTAGATGTATCTGGTGGACTAACATCTTCAGATTCTGACCCCAAAGTAAAACCACGAGCAGATGAGCTGGATACAATAGGACTGTCAATTATCTCATCTCCATCGGCTATAGGAGAAATGGAAGAGATAATTTCCGGTTCTGGAGTGGGTTGTTGATCTTGATTGGACTTGAACATAATTGACTCATCGAAGGTAACATGTCGAGAATGAATCACCTTTCGAGTGACTGGGTTCCAGATTTGGTAACCCTTAATTCAATTTGTATAGCCGAGTAAGAAACCCTTGATGGCTCTAGGATCCAACTTGTCCTGACCTGTCACATGAATATAAACAGGACAACCAAATACATGTATGTATTTCAAACAAATATTACCCTTACCCCTCCAAATTTCTTCAGGAATCTTTCCCCCAATAGCTGAACACGGTAACCGATTCACAATGTGTACAACAGTATGAAGTGCTTCAGCCCAAAACATTTTAGAGAAACCAGATGTAACTAACATACATCGGATTTTATCTAACAAAGTCCTATTCATCCGCTCGGCGACTCCATTTGATAGTGGATCGCCAGGTGTTGTGTAGTGACCGTGGATACCTATACGTGAACAAAAGTCTTTAAAATTACTACTAGTGTATTCCCCACCATTGTCAGATCTTAGTACTTTTAATTTTCTATCGATCTCGACTTCGACTAGTGCTAACCATGTTTTAAATATTTCAAAAACATCTGACTTTAACTTAATCACATACACCTATAGTTTATGCGAGAAATCATCAATAAAAGTAACATAATATTTACCTCCACTGAGGGACTGTGTCGAAGATGGTCCCCAGACGTCTGTATGAACATAATCGAGGATCCCTTTGGTGTTGTGTTTTCCAACCCCAAAAGATACACGCGTCTGTTTACTCGAAACACATTCTGAACAGAAGTCCAGACTCATAGGCGTATCAACTGCAATGAGTTTTCGTTTGCGCAGAATCTCCAAATTCTTCTCTGAAGTGTGTCCCAATCTGAGATGCCATAAACGGATA
>NC_037532.1:11464789-11479049 GCF_001531365.2 Cynara cardunculus var. scolymus
TCTCTAGAAACCGTTTGGTAAGTTCGTTTGTCCACTTCACACGCACATTCTCATCCATGACTAAAATGAAGCAGAAAAGATAAAACTTTTACATGTTCTATATGGATCAAATGTTCTATATTCTTATGGCAGCTTATATAATACAACAACAAAATTGGGAACATAATCTAATATGAATCCATCCAAATTAGTCAGGTTACTTTGTAGGAGGGCAAACTTCATTCATGCAGAAAKATAGCTTATATGATAATTGTTGTGAGAAACAAAAAAACCTAGGATATATGCCACATTCACACACTGACTACAACTTTAAATTACAAGTAGAACGTTGAAAAGATGAAGTTCAGGTGATCCTCTTAAATAAAATAAAAAATGGTAATTCAACTTGCCTAGATCACCCATAAGCTTCATTATGATGCACTAAAAAGGGGCATTTTCATGTATTTCATCAATCCTATGAATGGACTCCCTGATGCTTTCGGCTTACAGTTGCTATATAGGTAAATCCAAACCTAATAATAATACCAAATACACTATATAGTCTTGAAGACTTGCATAAGTGGTATCATTCAAAACCACTATAATTTTAACAGAAGGGTTAACAATGTCTGCCTGTTTTAGATTAGGTTAGCCCTAATTGATGTGGGTGATGCGATTACCTTCACAATAGAGGAAAACAGAAATCAACCAAGCAAGGACAAACAAAATCGAGAGCTTGAGAGATCGAATCAAAATACCTTAAATCGAGAGATGGCCCTGTTAGACGGTAGGTGCAGCGATGGAGAGCAATCGAGAGCAATCCTGTTACGCAGGCGAGTATCGAGATGGAGAGGGGCGAAGGCGAGAGAAAGATGGAGAGGGAGCGTGTACTGCGTAGGCGAAGGCGAGAGAGAGATGGAGAGGGCCGGAGCGTACTGCGTAGGCGAAGGCGAGAGAGAGATGAGAGGGCCGGAGCGTACTGCGTAGGGAGATGGAGGCGTTAAGAGGAATTCAGACTATGTTTTACCTCTAAATAAATCAGACCTAATCAGATGAATTAAGCACTTAATTCAAAAAAAAAAAAAAAACAAACGCACTTAATTCCTCTAGGTCTGAATCGGTCAGACTTAAGAGGCAATTAAGTGATTTTTTAAGAAAAACAAACAGGGCCTTAAAATTAATATGTGGTTGATATTAATTTTAACCTCATGCATTAACCACTTGTACTTTGAGTTTGGTGAGTTGTACAGCATCCTAAAAACTTACCAAAATTAAGTTTTTCAACAGTAACCTCTGATGCATGTTGCATTTGATTCAATAACTGAAACTTATGAAACCAAATGAGCTGAACAATGATCTCTGTTAGGCCCCATAATAGCTGATGTAAAAATCAACCATGCAAATTTAAATTTGAACACGAAGAATACTTTATGGCGCGATCATCATCTAAGAACTCAAAACTTTCTGTTAACAACTTCATTGGAGGAATATAGTGTTGGCGGAATTATCTGAGTCCCGATTATGGCTTAGGCGTGGATCGGGTTGAACAAAAGATGAGTTGGAGTGCAGTCCAAGTTTATCTTAAATGTGATAATTATCTATTCCTAAGATATAGGGGTATATAGATAATTATCTAGTTTAAATTAAAAGGAGTCCTAGTTTTATGCTAATACGTACATGGTTAGTATACATATATATAGATTCATAGATAGGTTCCAAAAATAAGAGAGAATCAATTGGAGTTTTTAAGTTAGTTTTCTTCAATACAATATTTGGTATATCAATTGGAGTTCTTAAGTTAGTTTTCTTCAATACAATATTTGCGTGATTTGGCAATCTCTTTCGTTTTTGTTTTCAATACAATAATTGGTATCAGAGCTATTGAGATCAACACCGGCAACAATTCCGGTGATTAATTTCGATCGTGAGCAAGACGATCAGAAAACAACAGCGATTGATTGTGGTACCTTGATCTACGACTGGTTCTGAATTAATCCCAATTCATTCAAGCCAAGTTGAGCGTAGTAGGCACAATCCGGGAAACCGTTGATCGGCCTACGCGAGYTCAACACAAACCGAAACCAACCTTCTAGCCGTGAAATAAGGGCTGAATAAATCCCCATCAAAGACTTATTCACGTACCAGGAAGAAGTCTAAGATGACAGGGGGTCCGGTGTCACAGCCGGTGGCAAAGGAACCAAACCCGTTGAYGTTTCAATGTCCACTATTAACATCAACCAATTATACCATATGGAAGATACGAATGGAAGTGATTCTTGGAATTCATGGAGTCTRGGAGGTGATAGATCCGGGCTCAGACGATGCCAAGAAAAACAATATTGTGAAGGCCTTACTATTTCAATCGATACCGGAAGACTTGATCCTTCAAATCGGCAATTTTAAAACCGGGAAGGAGATGTGGGAAGCAATAAAAATACGTAACCTAGGGGCTGAACGCGTAAAGGAAGCAAGACTACAGACCTTAACTACTGAATTTGAAAACTTAAAGATGCAAGATACCGGTACCATAGACGACTATGCAGCAAAGCTATCGGGCATTGCTTCTAAAGCAGCCATGCTTGGAGAAATTATGTCGAAACACAAGCTGGTAAAGAAATTTCTCACAAGTCTTCCCAGGCGATTTATCCATATTGTAGCAGCTCTCGAACAGGTTCTAGATCTTAAAACAATTAGGTTCGAGGATGTGGTCGGAAGATTGAAAGCTTATGAAGAAAGGATCAAAGAAGAAGATAAGGCAAATGAGGTACAAGGAAAATTGCTTTTTACTAAGGCTGAAAATTACCCAAACAGGGGTAGAGGACGTGGCTCGAACTCTCGAGGTCGTGGTCGTGGTCGTGGTCAAGGCCGTGGTCGGGGTAACACCCAAAATAATGGCCAATGCGACTTCTCGAAAAACCGTGAAGATAAAAAACAAAAGGGTAAACAACATGAGCAACGTGACCTCTCAAATATCAAGTGTTACCGTTGCGACAAGTACGGACACTTTGTTTCAAGATGTCCAGATCGACCTCGAGACCATGAGCCAAACCTTCATGAGACGCAAGAGGGAGATGCGAATCATGAGGAAGGAGCATTTTACATGATGAACCTTGTTCAAGAAACGATATTTATTAATGAAGAACAGTACATCCCGCCAAAGATCAAGTCCAACACCAAGGAAGACGATATATGGTACTTGGACAACGGTGCAAGTAATCATATGACCGGTAACTACTCGTACTTCTCTGAATTAAATGAACGTATAACCGGTCGAGTGAGATTCGGAGGCGGGTCGTGCGTAAGCATAAAAGGAAAGGGCTCGATTTTGTTCGAAAAAAAAACGGCGAACAAAAATTATTGACAGATATTTATTACATTCCATCTCTACGAAGTAATGTGATTAGTCTCGGACAAGCTACAATATTCGGTTGTGATATTCGTCTCCAAGGAGACTTCTTAACCATGCGAGATAGAGATGGAAGATTGCTTATGAAAGTCCCACGAAGTGCAAATCRTCTTTATAAGACCCGACTAAAAGTTGGGAAGCCYTACTGTTTACAAGCTAACATTAATGAAGAGTCRTGGTTATGGCACGCTCGACTTGGCCACATCTATTTTGGTGCGGTGAAATTGATGCACAAGTTAGCTAAAGGGGTACCGATAATTAAGCATCAAGATCAAGTTTGTGAATCTTGCATGGTTGGGAAACAAACTAAGCGCTCGTTCCCGAAGAAAGCAACATACAGAGCAACGTACATTCTTGAAATGGTTCACGGGGATATTTGCGGACCAGTGGATCCCCCCACTCCAGCAGGTAATATTTATATCTTGGCTCTTATCGACGATTTTTCAAGATACATGTGGTCTTTTCTCTTGAAGCATAAAAGTGACGCAATTGGTGTAATTAAAAAATTCAAGACGGCGATTGAAAAGCGAACAGGAAAAAGGATTAAAACATTTCACACAGATAGAGGTGGTGAATTTACATCACATGCATTCAACCGTTTTTGTGACGAAGAAGGTATAGCACGAATGTTGACGGCTCCTTATGCACCTCAACAAAACGATATAGTCGAACGGAGAAACCGAACTCTACTCGAAATGGCTCGGTGCCTCATGAAAGCTAGGAGTGTACCAAATTATTTTTGAGGTGAAGCGGTTCGACATGCGACATTTATAATAAACCGAACCCCTACGCGAGCATTGGTAGGAGTTACGCCATACGAGAAATTTTATGGTAAAAAACCGGACCTTGAAGATTTAAGAGTATTTGGTTGCGTTGCCTATGAAAGAATAGTTTCGAAGAACTTGAAGAAACTCGATGATAGGTCTAAACCATTGGTGTATCTCGGTAAGGAACCCAATTCGGGAGGATTTCGCCTTTTCAATCCGCGTGAAAATAAAATCATCATAAGTGCCTATGCAATCTGTGATGAGAAAAGAGGCTGGAAGTGGAGAAATATGTTTGAAAACTCAAGCCAAGCAGTAAATGAACCAGACACTTTCACGGTTATATGGGGTGATAGACAAGCTGATGAAACCGATCAGCATTGCAACAATGTAACAGGCCCAAATTAGCCCACAACCGGCCAAGGAGGAAGCCCGGAACATGCAATCAATAGCCCTAGCCACAAAAACAGCCCACAACATGATGAAACTGACAACGATGCTACGCCTATCCCGGTACGTCGCTCAACTCGTACTTCTGTGGTACCGAAAAGATTAAATGATTATGAGTTGAATGTTAACGAACTCTTGTTAATATTTGACGAGGAACCGAGGAATTTCGATGAAGCCAAAGTGAAACCGAAATGGCTCAAAGCTATGAAAGCCGAGATTGATTCCATCGAGAAGAATAATACTTGGAAGCTTGTTTCTCTACCCAAAGAAGTTAAACCCATCGGGTTAGAGTGGTTGTTTAAAGTTAAAAGAAACGCAGATGGTTCGATTAATAAATATAAAGCGCACTTAGTTGCTAAAGGCTATGTTCAACAACCCGGTATTGATTTTGATGAAGTATTCGCGCCAGTAGCTCGACTCGAGACAATACGACTCCTGATTACTCTCGTAGCCGGGAAAGGATGGAAGATTCATCACTTAGACATCAAAATGGCCTTCCTGCACAGTGAATTAAAAGAAGAAGTCTACGTTACCCAACCTGAGGGTTTTGAAAAACCGGGAGAGGAAGGAAAAGTTTACAAGTTGACAAAAGCTTTATATGGCCTAAGACAAGCTCCAAGGGCATGGAACATAAAGCTCGACAATATTCTAAAGAATAGGTTTTCAACAATGCTTGCAAGAAAAGGCAGTTTACAAAAAGGTGCTCAATGGAAAATTTATCATTGTTGCGGTTTATGTGGATGACTTATTCGTGACAGGAACATGCCTAGAGCTCATAAATCAGTTCAAGATAAAGATGGCGTCTCAGTTCGAAATGTCGGATCTTGGTGAATTAACTTACTACTTGGGTATCGAAGTCTCTCAAGAAAAGGGCCGTGTGAAGATCAAGCAAGAAAGCCTTGCCAATAAAATCTTAAAAGAAGCAGGAATGGAAGATTGCAATCCAACTTTATGTCCAATGGAACCGGGACTCAAGTTGTCGAAAGCCGAAAAAGAACCGGAAGTTGAAGCTACTCAGTATCGAAAATTAGTGGGTTGCTTACGTTACCTCTTACATACTCGTCCAGATTTAACATACTCGGTTGGGGTAGTTAGTCGATATATGCAAAGCACTAGAGAATCACATGCACGAGCCATTAAGCAAATCCTTCGCTATCTCAAAGGTACAACCTCGTTCGGAATAAAATACGAGCGAGACAACGACATGAAACTGGTGGGATATAGCGATAACAGTCATAATGTTGACATAGATGATGGACGAAGTACTACGGGTCATGTTTTCTATCTTGGTGCGACACCTATCACATGGTGCTCACAAAAGCAGGCTACCGTGGCATTATCTTCGTGTGAAGCTGAATTCATGGCAGCTACTGCAGCTGCATATCAAGCAATTTGGCTAAGGGAGTTATTGGCAGAGTTGACAGGGTTGGAGAAACAGAAGGTGCTGATCCATGTTGATAATAAATCGGCAATTGCGTTGTCAAAGAACCCAGTCTTCCATGGTAGAAGCAAACACATCCAAACTCGATATCATTTTATTCGAGAGTGTGTTGAAAATGAGCAGGTAGTAGTCGAACATGTATCCGGAGACAAACAGAGGGCAGACCCGTTAACGAAGGCCTTGGCTCGTATAAGATTCATGGAGATGAGATCATTACTTGGTGTGCAAGAGTTGACCTCCTCGACTCAGAAATTCGGGGGGTGATTGTTGGCGGAATTATCTGAGTCCYGATTATGGCTTAGGCGTGGATCGGGTTGAACAAAAGATGAGTTGGAGTGCAGTCCAAGTTTATCTTAAATGTGATAATTATCTATTCCTAAGATATAGGGGTATATAAATAATTATCTAGTTTAAATTAAAAGGAGTCCTAGTTTTATGCTAATACGTACATGGTTAGTATATATATATATATATATATATATATATATATATATAGATTCATAGATAGGTTCCAAAATAAGAGAGAATCAATTGGAGTTTTTAAGTTAGTTTTCTTCAATACAATATTTGCGTGATTTGGCAATCTCTTTCGTTTTTGTTTTCAATACAGTATATAGCTGTTGAAGCTCGTATGCAATGAGTTTTTTTTTTGGTAGCAAGAGTTTCAGCCTTTGTTGCGTATCATATGTCCATCACGTCTCTTTTAAGACATAAAAGCAACATATGTATATATCCTTTTAAAATATACCAACTCCATACATTCGACACACACATATATGAACCAAAACAAAACCAATATGTGAATGAGCCAAACTGAAGTAGCAAGTCAGTGCCTTTCAATTCCACTGTAAGATTTGAAACGAAGCTCTATTCATTGTCCTAAATTACGTAAACAATAAATAAATCCAAAAAGACGAAGAACACATAGGCAAAGAAACCTTACGGCCAACAAATTTATATTGAACTGGAATTTGCTTTACATTAGGGAAGTATGGAAGTCTGAAAGATTTAACAGCATCAAGTAACGGGCTTACGTTATTCTTGCATTGTCTCCTTCTCATGGGAACTGGGAAGACAATAAAACATGAAACATATTGTGCCAGAAGGCCTCTCGATGAGGGCTGCTCCGATGCTGCCATGCTATCAAAATATCCTCTCTGTAAAAGAACACAAACATATAAAAACCCAGAAAACATACAAGATAAAAGTATTTATATATATATATGCGGCCATGTCGTTGAGACCCACAATTCTAACCTCATGTTCCTTCTCTTCTGTCACCAGTGAAGTTACTGAACGCAAAAGCCCCGTAGCCACTCGATGATGGATGCTGCTTCTTCCATGGATCTTAGATATCTAGGGGAAATCGGTCCATGAACGCCTCAATCCGCCTTTGAATCAAACGTGCCTCTTCAAAAAAGAATTCCTTCTATTCTAAACCTCAATGGAAGGAAGCTCTTGCTTGATTATAGTGTTGCCACCTGATCATCTCAGGTTCCTCGTTTAATATATATACACACACACACACACATTTTGCATACATACAAAAGGATTAAGGCAAACAAACACTTACCACATCATCGAGCTTGATTCCAAATTCAAAGCATAATCCTTTAAACTCATCTTGTGCTGACATAAAGTAAATAAGGGAAGATAAAATTAAAAGGAAACTGTTGGAAAAAAATCAGATTCAAGTTCACTATAAGTGCAATTAAGTGACAAAGAATGAAGGTCGCTTCCAATAAGGGTCGGTTTGGTTTGCATGATTGGTTTTTTAGGGATTTGGATTTCATGGAGGGATTTTAATAAAACGAGAGTAGAGAGAAATTGGAAGTACGGAGAAAGTAAAGAGAGATTGGGGAATTTCTGTATGACTTATTTAAAAGCAACAACTCAATATATACATAGACTAAATCACAGCATACGTGTACAAAATTAGTCTAACTAATATACCGACTAAGATAACAAACGAATTGGAATAATAACAACTCTAATACCCTCCTTCAAGCTGCTGGTTGATCAACTAATCCCAGCTTGCTTATTATATCAGAATGTTTAGGCCCTGACACAGACTTGGTAAACACATCTACAAGTTGTGATTTTGTTGGTGTAAATTCAACTTCAATGACTCTGGCTGCTGCAACTGTTCTCTTACATAATAGCAATCCAGTTCAATAAGCTTTGTCCTTTCGTGAAAAATTGGATTGTTTGCTATATGTATACTTGCAAGATTATCACACTTTAGAGCAATTGGTGTAATGCTATCTACCCTTGAATTCGCCAATAGTCTACTCAACCAGCAGTGATTCTTCTCATTTCTGCCTCAGGTGAAGATAATGACAAAGTCAATAGTTTTTTTGACTTCCATGATATAGGACTCCCCCCAAAAGAAACACTAACTGATCTTCTGGAAAGATGCCCAATCCGAATTACAATATGCAGAGGGTCAGAAATCACGCTCTGTCATTGAAAAATAATTCAAAAGAACCAAACAACTTCAAATATTTCAGAACATGTAGAGAAACATCCCAATGAGGTTTGGAAGTATTTTGATTGAATTGAGTGAGATATTGAACACTAAATGCCAAACCAGGCTTAGTGTGTACCAAAAAATTGAGTTGTGTGTATTTACTAGGATTGGGTAAAGGATTAGGCATGTCTGGCATAAGCTTCAAGTTAAAGGTAACGGAGTAGTAATAATACCATACTCATCTAGCTAGCAACTCGGTAAGGTATTTCTTTAATTTGGGA
The DNA here is from genome assembly GCF_001531365.2 of Cynara cardunculus var. scolymus. Classification (NCBI taxonomy): domain Eukaryota; kingdom Viridiplantae; phylum Streptophyta; class Magnoliopsida; order Asterales; family Asteraceae; genus Cynara; species Cynara cardunculus. The sequence goes on from NC_037532.1 coordinate 11,473,581, forward strand.
TAGAAAAATTCCTTTATCACTTGGTTTGGAATTAAAAAGTAATTAAGATGGCCCAAGCCCTTCAACCGGTAACTATGACATCATCGACATATACAACCACTATAGTGAAAGATTCGATTGTCCTTTTGAGAAATAGAGAGTAATCATTATGAGAATGATGAAAACCTTTTGCCCTCAACACTTCAAACAACTTTCAATACCACTTTCGTGAAGCATGCTTTACACCAGACCATATAAAGGATTTCATAAGTTTGCAAACGGTAGTTATCATTTGTACAAACCATACCTTTAGGCCTTTTCATGTAAACTTTTTCATGTAAACTTTTTCATGCAAATCTCCATGTAAATTTCAATTTAATTATCAATTATATATATATATATATATATATATATAATGGTGTAGCGTATAAGAACGTAAATTATAGATCACCAAATAGATTATGTGAATACCTACATATAACCTCCTCTAGCATCCATTTATTCGATTAATACCGAATCTTAGGCTTCAGAAATCGAATTCATAAGAACTCTAAATTTGGAAAGGGAAAATCAAAGTCTACCAAAATACCAGTATGACCATCCAGTGTTCAAGAGAAACATATAAATAGAAGGCACAAAACAAAAATGGTCTCAAAAACGATTATGGGTCAAACACAAAAGCTCAATGAAAATGCCAAAAATAAGTAAAAAACAAGAAAATGTCTAAAAACCATGCTTAAACAACATTTTCAGAGTTCAAAAGTTCATTAGGACCCTTCGAGACCTAACCACGACGTGCTCCTCACTCCACGCTTCGAATCAGGTGGTCGTGGGCCTGAAATGGACTACCGGAGCGAGAATTATGACCTTTTAAGCGTGACCCTCTTTGGTGGCCCGATCAAGAGCCTCCAAAAACATTTGGGCCCGGTCTTCTACGCATAAGCCCGCATCATACAGGAGGGGTTTGTGTAACCAAATATCAAATTTTAAAAAGATTATACTAACTAATTATTTTAAATAATCTTAATACATAATAAAAACAAGAGTTTGTCAACCGTACATATCTTAATTAATTCATAATTTCTTTTAAAACAACTAGTAATTAAATTAAATATTTATTAAAATTATTTAGGGAAATTTTATTTTGTATGTGTGTATGTTATGTACATAGGGAAAGGTTCATTTGAGAAGTGTTAAATGTGTGAGAAAGTAGAGAAGTGATCCTAGCCATGCTCAACATTTGCGGCTTTGACTGTGAAACACCCGACAAGGTATGCGGAAGATAAAGGGGTAGTCTTGTAACTTTTACAATTAGGCGGCAAACGGGTTCATATGTGAACCCGTGTGATTCTAATATGAACTACATGTACATATATGAACCATTGTGATTCACATATGAGCAATTTAACTAATTAAAATATGAACATGTGTGATTCACATATGACCTATTTAACTGATTTATGAACTTGTGTGATTAGTTATGATTCATATATGAACTACTTAACTAATAACACATGTTCATATGTGAATCAGCCAAATAGTTTATATGTGAATCACAAGGGTTTGTATATGCATAGGTAGTTCATATGTGAATCACACGGGGTTCACATGAATCTGTTTACCGCCTATTTGTAAAAGTTATGAAACCACCCCATCTATTATTCGCATAGTTGTTACCATGCCGCATATCTTGACCGGTCAAAGCTGATCTTGATCATATGAAGGGCTAGGATGTAACACCCCATTTCACATTTGCATATAACCCATATATTTCATATAACGTGAAATTCAAATAATTACACACTAGTCCCAAATGTACAACTTACTACATTACAAAAGTGGCTACAATTTTTTTTCCATATATACCCAATACAAGACTTGTAAACATAACAAGTTCTCATGTACATATAAGATAACATCTTCCAAAATCTACATATGTAAAACAATCATTATATTTTCACATTTTTCCCTTTCCCTTATCTTCCAATTGTGTCCGACCTGTAATGCACATTTTAAAACACAAAATGAGGGTTAGACCATGAGGTCTAGTGAGAAATCTCTTTAGATTGCTATTACAGGGTGAAAATCACTAAAACACTTTTATAAAACCCATATTTGTATAAATAATAAATAAACAATGTTTTATCAAAACAAACCTCTTTGTCGCGTCATATAGATGAGACAACTTCATCTTATCGCATCATAACCCATTGAAGTCTCAAACTTATCGCATTAAGTACACAAATAATCAAGTTGTCGCATCACATGTAATATACCAACTTCTCACATCACATTGATGTGATAACTTTTGTCGCATCATACTCATGTGATAACCCCCTTGTCACACCTCAAGGATGTGATAATATTTCATTGCATCTCATTGATGCGATAACCCAATTTTGTCGCATCACACTGATGCGATAACCCCCATTTGTCGCATCCAACAGATGTGATAAACACATTTGTCGTAGCATATAGATGCGATAATCATAACTCGTCGCATCAAGCATATGCGGTAACTTCCCTTGTCGCATTACAAAGATGCAATATCCACAAATCATCACGTTATACTTCGCATCTATAGATGCGATAAAAATCACACTCATCGCATCATATAGATGCGATAACAAAATCCCATGATAAAAAAAATCATCATTCTCCAGAATTTGATTATGCCACCCTTATTCCACTCTACTCAGCTCTTGATTACGTCACCCTTATTACAAAGATATACCTAAATCCTGATTATGCCAACATTATTACCAAAATAATACACAACTCTTGATTTATTACAATCAGATGATAATGTCATATCAAAACCAATAGTTTATGCTAATAAATAACATATAATCATAACATACCCACATATGAAACCTTACGGTTTCTTCACTCAAAACACATTATATGATAGTTTCAAAGTAAAACTCACATTGTATCACAAAGAGATGAAGACTTTTAACAACAATAATTATCAGTTAATAATCACGTAACAATTTCTTCTTTTCTTCTTCAATTCTTCGAACCCAGAAAGCACAAATTTTCTCACCAACTTTTCTTATCTCTTCTCATAAGAGAAAAAGAAAAGAGGCACATGTACCCACATATAAACATATAAAAAGAAGAAGCGGTACATATGAAAAGATATTTTAAACAATTTTTCAAAACAACCCCTCAACTCTTTGTCATTATTCAAAAGTAACCCTAAAATTTTAATTAAAAGAATCCGGTTATCACATTATCCTCCCCTCAAAAGAATTATGTCCCGAAATTCAATCAATTGAACAACTAGGGATTCTTCTTTCTCATTTCTGATTCTAGTTCTCAGGTATCCTATTGCTCTTTATGAAATCACCACTATACTTTCACCAGACTAATTTCTTCATTTCTCAACACCTTAGTCTTCCGATCGGAGATGGATTTTGGGGTTTCCACAAAGTTCAATTTTTCGTCAATCTGAATCTCAAGTAGGGGGTACGACCATATTCAGATCAGTCAAACACTTTCGTAGATTAGATATATGGAAAGTGTTGTGAATAACGTTGAGTTCTTCTGACAACTCTAACTGATACGCTACTGTACCAACCCATTTACTGATTCTAAATGGCCCAATGTACCTCAAACTCAATTTACATCTGTCCCGGAAACGTACAATACCTTTTCGCGGTGAAACTTTCAGTATCACAAAATCTCCTACCATAAATTCAATCGACTTTTGGTGTTTATCGGTATAACTCTTTTGTCGGTCTCGAGTTGTCTTTATTCTTTCCCGAATTCGATCTATCTTTTCGGTCATTATTTGAACAATCTCTGGACTGGCCAACTATTTCTCCCCCACCTTATTCCAACATAACGGTGTTCTACATTTTATTTTACCATACAGAACTTCATATGGTGCCGCTTAGATGCTGGAATGATAACTATTATTGTAGGCAAATTCAATCAATGGCAGACGATTCTCCCATGATCCCCCAAAGTTGATGATACAAGCTCTTAACATATCTTCGAGGGTCTGAATCGTTCTTGTAGGACCCAGATCTGCAGAAGATCAAGATTAAAACAATAATTGAAGATACATTATAGAAGATGATGGATAGAAACCAATCGTTTTCTTTATTGATGAAAAGGAAATTACAAAGCTCTCTCAAAAACCTAATAGACTCTCATGTGAATGAAGACTGCTAATGATCATGTGAATTGTGTATTCGAATTCTTCTAAAGTCTATGCATGTATCATCTATTTATAGGAGATATTACAAAGAAAATGAATCCTATAATTATGGAAATATAATCTTTATCGCCAATAGCATCAACATCATCCTCTTGTTCAGAGTTAGAAGAACTCTGAAGTCAAGATCTTCAGACTTTGGTTCCTTAGGCGCTGTCCGGGTCTTCTTACAAAAACTCTAAATAATAGAATTAATATTTTATTTAAATAAATTATATAAAAAAAGGAAAATTTCATTATCAGTAAATTGAGATCTGTGATGATATTTAAATTTTTTTAAGATTTAAAATAAATCTTAAACTGATTTAGATTCTTGGTTATAAGTTGTAAATTGAATACGCACAAGTTATGATTAAGATGCACATGTGAATCTATGTGACATTCGTCACCAAACCAGGTTAGTCAACTGCAACTCGAAACCTAACGTTAGCCCTTTTAGTAAATTTATGTGCTCACATGCTTCCTGAAACATAAGGTGTGAAATTTTAGAAGTTGGGTGGGTTCATTTTTTTTCCCTTAAGTACTCTAGTCATTCTAATAGTAGAGGAAAGCTAAGTATTCATAATTCCTAAGTTGAATTTCTTTTCCCGAGTACATAATTGGTCTATACAAATGTTTTATGTGCATYGTACCRGTGACTAAAAGCCTTAAGTAAATGAATTGAGTTAATAATGTTAACTAGTTAGGTTGTTTAAAAAAAAAACTAATAAAAAAAAGCTAATATTATCAAAGGAGCTTATCATATAAAGAAATAAATCATGTAGTTTTAAATAAATTAAATAATATATTTATGTATAATTATCCATGGAAGAAAACGTAAGGGAGTTTATCCCATCTTTTTTTTTTCTTTTCTTTTTCTTTTTCCTTTCTTTTCTCAAAATTTAAATATAGTAGTTAGTTGTTGATAATCTTCAATACTTCTTTATCTCCTCCTAAACCCTAATTACTCTCATTCTTGAGAAAAACAAAACACAACATTCTCTCTTTTTTCCCTTTTGCTTGGTCAAGAATCATCATTACCATCAAGTTATTCAAAGTTTTGTTCTTCAAACTTGCAAGAAACAAGTTCCTTTGATTCCTAAACGAAGCCTTTGGTAAGCGTTCAACGTTTTTTTTCCTTCTATAAGTTCTTCTCTAAATCCATAAGAAATCTAATTTTCTTCTATTTTTCTAATGATCCATGAAGGGTACTTGAAGCCTACAAGTGATATCTTCATCACAAATCGTTGAGTTGGTAAAAACCTTCACCTTGTTTGTCTTTCTAT
>NC_037532.1:11479960-11487765 GCF_001531365.2 Cynara cardunculus var. scolymus
ATACTCAAAAGCTATTTAACTGTTTTTAAGCTGTGTTGAACCCTTTTCTTTTATTTATTTGGACAATTTGTGTGTTTACTATTGCAATGAAAGTACTAGTGTTTGATTCCTATATGAGATGTGATTCCTATATTCCTATTAAGCCAACGGTTTAGCTCCAATTGGTAGATGACATGTTTGGAAACCTATCATGTTCTTGTTGTATGATTAAATTGGTTATACAATTATTCCTATGTATTAGTGCTGAATTGCGATATATGTATACACACTGTTGTCTTAAACGCTCTCGATACACATCAAATCCTCTTTTGTTATTTAAACCTACGAGCTCACCAACATTATGTTGACGTTTTCGAGTATTCATTTTCAGGTAATACTCATCAAAATGGCTAAGAGTGCTAGGGTTGCTTGTGGACCTTAGAGAGACCTAAGAGATTCCCCGCGTGGTTTTTTTGCTTGTGGCTAAGTACTTTTGTTTGAAATTTTGTTGACTATGTGATGCCATGGAGTTGTCTAACCACGGTACAAGTCTCCACTTGTGACGAGGAAGAGACGTCATGACACTTGGATTAGTATTCATTTAGTGAGTTCTCTATTATCATATCATTGTGTTWTGACAATCCTCTCCGTCACACTTCGYGTTTCCRCCTAKGCGGGGTGTGACAGATTGGTATCAGAGCCTTTGGTTATAGAGAATTASGTGGATTGACCTAGRCTATAACCTRAGAACCCACATGTAGTATGCATGGTAGRAACTATGTGTGCATTTACGWACGTGTGTATTACTCATAGACTCTTAGCAATARCAGGAAGTTRTTTTCTTTWTGTGCACTTAGTGAAACACTCAGCTTTTGTTTCTATTATGACTGGCCATTTCTTTAGCCATGGCACCTACCAAGTACCCGTCAACCGTCATCCCTCCACCACTTGGGCCCGGAACCTCAAAGGCGCGTCAACTTAACGGTAATGGAACATTCTTCAAGGTAACGACTCGTAAGCGAATCACACCCGGTCGAAAGTTTACCTTCACTCTTTTACCGAAACACTTTGAGGAATCATCAGAGTCATCAGAGGAAGATCCCTTGGAGGAGGGGAACGAGGAAGAGCCCTCGGAGGAGGAGAACGAGCAACAACCCATGGAGGAGGAGAACAAGGAAGAGCCTTCCAAGGAGCCGACGGAGGATGACCCGTCCGAGGAACCTCAGGAGGAGTTACCCGAGGAGGATGAGGACTCGGATACCGTATCTGATGCTTGTTGTGGACCTGAACCGGGACGCATCCATCGTGAACACTCACCCGATCCGGAGGAATCGACTAGCACTTGCGAGAGCAGGGTTGGATCCAAGTGGCGCTCAGTCTAGCCATCTCCCACCTTTCATGTCGACATTCCTTAGGACGTCAAGCCTCGTTAATGATTAATAGGAGAAGGATTTATTTATTATTATTATTATTAGCATTACTATTTTGTTTAGATCTTATTTTATTTGAATTAGTCGAACTTATCACTATAGGGTGCTTATTTTCTTATTTTCTTGGTTGGAATATTTGGTTGTAATATGGCTTGTTATGTGGTTTGATACCTACCTATAGATGGGGTGTATGACGTTGAGATATGCAAACTTGGTAATAAGTACATGTGTGAAAGGATGCAGTTATAATTATGGGTGGCCAACGTAATTATAAATGCATCACGACCCACGTGGGCTTATGTAACTATATTTGCATTGATCAATGTTGACACGACCAAGGTAGTGAATCGAGATGTGGGGAGAGGTGCAAATGTACTATGAGTAATTGTGCAATAAATAAACTTTTCCCTTATCTATCGGCTAAGAGATGTTCTTCTTTGTATAGAATATGCCTCCAAGAAGATCAGCCCGAAATACTGGACGAGGTGGAAATCGTGGTGGTAGAACTGGGAATGGTGAGACCCAAAACCCTGACATTGCTGAGATCATAGCACAACAGCTCCAAGCACTGATTCCCACTATTGTCACTCAGGTTAGCAATAACCTTAACTACCAGAATGATGATAGAGAAAGGGAGCATGAAGGATATGCTAATAATGGGGATGCAGTTGGTAGCAATGCTAGAAATGCTAATGTTTGTACTTACAAGGAATTCTTGGCATGTAAGCCAAGGGATTTCGATGGCAAGGGGGGCGCATTGGTACTCACGAGATGGGTAGAGAAGATGGAAGCAGTGATGGATATCCGCAATTGTGTAGATAACCAAAAGGTGAAGTATGCAACAAGCTCTTTAATTAACAAAGCTCTGACATGGTGGAACACACAGATTCAAGCTAGGGGGAGAACCGCTACAATAGGCATGTCCTAGGACGAGTTTAAAGCATTGCTAGTAGAGGAGTTCTGCCCAAAGAATGAAATGCAGAAAATAGAAACTGAGTTTTGGAACCACACCATGGTGGGAGCTAACCATGCCGCACACACTGATCGATTCCATGAGTTAGCCAAACTAGTCCCACATTTGGTTACCCCCGAGTCCAAACGGATTGCTAGGTATATTTCTGGGCTAGTTCCTCAAATTCGTGGAATGGTTACTGCAACTGAGACACCAACCATACAAAGTGCTATCTTAAAGGCGGGGGCACTAACAGATGAGATGGTTAGAAATGGATCCTTGACTAAAAGTAACGAAAAGATGAAAGATAGAGGTGAGTCAAGTAAACAAGGGAACACCGGGACCGATAACAGGAGGAATAAAGTGGTAAAAGGGTTCGTGGCAGCTAACCCTGTCAGGAAGGAGTATATAGGTCCTACCCCAAAATGTGCCAGGTGCAATTACCATCATTATCCCAATACGCCGTGTCGTTCCTGTACAACATGCTATAGATTGGGGCACTATACAAAGGATTGTCGGGTAGGGGCCGGGTTGGTGACTCCGATAAATGCAATAAACCCGACAGTTACTCGTGGGGCATGTTTCGAATGCGGTGGTACCGATCACTATCGATCGACGTGCCCTAGGCTGAACAGAGCACAGAATCAAGGTGGGAATCGCTTAAATCAAGCGCCAGCTATCGAGGGAAACCAAAACCAGTGGAGCGGTGGAAATCCAATCCATGGAAGAGCCTTTATCATGGGAGCAAACGAGGCTCGGCATGATCCTAACATTGTCACGGGTACTTTTTCTTTAAACAATTACTATGCTACTGTACTATTTGATTTCGGTGCTGATTATAGTTTCGTTTCCACTGAATTTGTGACTCTAACGGATATGAAACCTAGTAATTTGGACTCTAGTATTATGGTAGAAGTAGCAAGTGGTCAAAAGGTAGAAGCTAATAAGGTTGTTCGTGGGTGCAACTTAGTATTAAGGGGTTATCCTTTCGCTATTGACTTGATACCTTTTGGGTATGGAAGTTTTGACGTGATTGTGAGAATGGACTGGATGGCGAAGGTTAGGGCGGTAATAGTTTGTCATGAGAACATAGTTCGAATCCCCATGTCAAACGGTGCAGTACTCCTGGTTCGTGGAGATTGGCCTCAGGAAGATTCGAAGCATCTTATGAGTACGAAAGCAGATGAGAGGAAACTCGAAGATATTTCGGTTGTTTGGGATTTTCCTGAAGTATTCCCTGAAGACCTGTCGGGATTGCCCCCTCCTCGACAAGTTGAATTTCGTATAGATTTAATTCCCGGAGCGACTCCTATTGCCAGATCACCGTACCGCTTGGCGCCGACTGAAATGGAAGAGTTGTCCAACCAACTTCAAGAGCTCCAAGACAAGGGTTTCATTCGACCTAGTCACTCACCATGGGGTGCACCTGTTCTGTTAGTCAAGAAGAAGGATGGCTCATTCCGGATGTGCATAGATTACCGAGAACTAAACAAATTGACCATTAAGAACCGTTATCCTCTCCCGAGGATAGACGACTTATTCGATCAATTACAAGGTTCGCGTCTTTTCTCTAAGATAGATCTTCGCTCCGGTTACCATCAATTGCGGGTACATGAAGCGGACATTCCAAAGACTGCATTTAGGACTCGTTATGGACATTTCGAGTTTACGGTCATGCCCTTCAGACTAACCAATGCACCTGCGGTCTTCATGGATCTGATGAATCGCGTGTGCAAGCCATATCTGGATAAATTTGTTATCTTCTTCATTGACGACATCTTGATTTATTCGAAGTCTAAGGAAGAACACGAGGCACACCTACGGCTAATCCTAGAGTTACTTAGGAAAGAGAAGTTGTTCGCCAAGTTTTCGAAATGCGAATTCTGGTTGCAAGAGGTACAATTTCTCGGTCACGTAGTTAACAACGATGGAATTCATGTGGACCCCAGTAAGATTGAGGCAGTAAAGAAATGGAAGACCCCTAAATCACCCTCAGAAATCCGTTCATTTCTGGGATTGGCAGGTTACTACCGACGGTTCATCACGAACTTCTCTAAGATTGCCAAACCCCTCACCTTGCTAACTCAGAAGGATAAGAAGTTTGACTGGGGTGAAGCACATGAAGAAGAATTCCAAACACTAAAGGATAAGTTGTGTGAAGCTCCAATTTTGACCCTCCCTGACGGATCGGACGACTTTGTAGTTTATTGTGATGCGTCGAACCAAGGTCTTGGATGCGTGCTGATGCAGAGGGGTAAGGTGMTTGCATATGYATCTCRACAACTRAAGAATCATGAGAAGAATTATACCACACAYGATTTAGAGCTAGGTGCAGTGGTATTTGCACTAAAAAACTGGAGGCACTATTTGTATGGGACAAAGAGTGTGTTTTATACTGATCACAAAAGCCTACAGCATATCTTTGATCAGAAAGAATTGAATATGCGTCAGAGGCGATGGATGGAACTTCTCAGTGATTATGATTGTGAAATTCGCTATCACCCCGGTAAGGCGAACGTGGTGGCTGATGCTTTAAGTAGAAAGGAGAGGGCTAAACCCAGGAGAGTACGGGCAATGAGCATGACAATCCATTCGGGGATCAAGGGCAAGATACTTGAAGCTCAGAATGAACCATTGAATGACATAAATGCACCGGAGGAAATGCTGCGAGGGTTAGATAAACAAATGGAGAGAAGGGAGGACGGTGGACTATACTTCATGGAACGAATCTGGGTTCCGTTAAAGGGCAATGTGAGAACCCTAATCATGGACGAAGCTCACAYAACTAGATACTCCGTCCATCCAGGAGCGGATAAGATGTAHCATGACCTTAGGGATGTGTATTGGTGGCCAGGAATGAAGAAAGCCATAGCCATCTATGTGAACAAGTGTCTGACTTGTTCGAAGGTTAAGGCCGGACACCAAAAGCCCTCGGGTTTGTTGCAGCAACCGGAGATTCCTGAGTGGAAGTGGGAAAATATAACAATGGATTTCATTACAAAGTTGCCCAGGACTAGTAGTGGGCACGATTCAATTTGGGTTATTGTTGATAGAATGACTAAATCAGCACACTTCCTAGCCATCTGCAAAGACTACAAGATGGACAAGCTAACGAGAATCTATATCAGCGAGATAGTAGCGAGGCACGGGGTGCCTGTGTCCATCATATCGGATTGTGATAGTCGGTTCACATCGCGATTTTGGCAAAACGCTGCAGAAAGCGTTGGGAACGCAATTGGACATGAGAACAACATATCATCCTCAAACTGACGGCCAGAGCGAACGTACCATTCAGACATTGGAGGACATGCTTAGAGCATGCGTCATCGACTTTGGGGGAAGTTGGGATACTCACCTTCTTTTAATTGAGTTTTCATATAACAACAGTTATCATACAAGCATCAAATGCGCCCCGTTTGAGGCGTTATACGGGCAGAAGTGTCGATCACCTGTTATTTGGGCTGAAGTTGGGGAGAGCCAAATGATTGGCCCAAAAATCGTGCAAGAGACCACCGATAAGATTTTTCAGATCAAGGAGAGGCTTAAGGCAGTAAGAGATCGCCAAAAGAGCTACGCCAATAATCGACGGAAGCCTCTAGAATTCAACGTCGGCGACCAGGTATTACTTAAGGTGTCACCTTGGAAGGGGGTGGTACGTTTTGGCAAGAAGGGCAAGCTAGCCCCAAGGTATGTGGGACCATTCGAGATCGTTGAACGGRTTGGTCCTGTAGCCTACCGGTTAAGATTACCACAAGAGTTGAATGGTCTTCATGATACGTTCCACATGTCAAACCTAAAGAAGTGCCTAGTAGATGCACACTTACACGTGCCACTAGACGAAATCAAGGTAGACAACAGTTTACGTTTTGTGGAGGAACCCGTTGAAATCATGGACCGTGAAATAAATAAATTAAAGCGGAGCAGAATTCCGATCGTCAAAGTTCGATGGAACTCCAAACGGGGACCAGAATTTACCTGGGAGCGGGAAGATCAAATGAAAACCAAGTATCCACATTTGTTCCTTTGATCGAATCTCCAACATTAGTAACAATTGAATTTCGGGACGAAATTCTTCTAACTGGGGGATGCTGTGACATCCGTCACCAAACCAGGTTAGTCAACCGTAACTCGAAACCTAACGTTAGCCCTTTTAGTAAATTTATGTGCTCACATGATTCCTGAAACATAAGGTGTGAAATTTTAGGAGTTGGGTGGGTTCATTTTTTCCCCCTTAAGTACTCTAGTCATTCTAATAGTAGAGGAAAGCTAAGTGTTCATAATTCCTAAGTTGAATTTCTTTTCCCGAGTACATAATTGGTCTATACAAATGTTTTATGTGCATTGTACCGGTGCATTGTACCATCTTTTTTTTTCTTTTCTTTTTCTTTTTTTTTCTTTTTCCTTTCTTTTTTCAAAATTTAAATATAGTAGTTAGTTGTTGATAATCTTCAATACTTCTTTATCTCCTCATAAACCCTAATTACTCTCATTCCTGAGAAAAACAAAACACAACATTTTTTTTCCATTTTACTTGGTCAAGAATCATCATCACCATCAAGTTATTCAAAGTTTTRTTCTTCAAACTTGCAAGAAACAAGTTCCTTTGATTCCTAAACGAAGCCTTTGGTAAGCGTCCAACGTTTTTTTTCCTTCTATAAGTTCTTCTCTAAATCCATAAGAAATCTAATTTTCTTCTATTTTTCTAATAATCCATGAAGGGTACTTGAAGCCTACAAGTGATATCTTCATCACAAATCGTTGAGTTTGTAAAAACCTTCACCTTGAATGTCTTTCTATCGTCTTTATGATTTTCATTTCGATTGTTAATGTAACTCTAATGGATGGAATATATTTTTGATTAAAAACATTTAGATTTTATAAAAGAATAAGTTTTAATGAGTCTTGGCTAATAATAGAGTCCTTGGTGTGGTTGTGTATAGTAAAAACAATGTCGCTTGATCCATTCCAGAATCTGGGCAGAAAATGTGTTGACTTGGAGAGGCCGTATCTCAGTCATAACATGGAGTTAAAATACGAATTTTGGGTCTAGGTTCAAGTTCAATGAGTCTACTTTCWKTTCCAAGTGGTTTCGTGTCAAAACAACAAAATTAACTTGGTCAAAAATCCTTTACCATTCAGGGTCTCAAAGCTGGAATTTTTGGATAGAATCTAGTACGTGTTGGGGGCCTCACAACTCCCTCATTTTTTTTCGAATTCTTTGGTAAAACTTTTCTGGATTGAGTTCAATATGTCTATTAGTCTCTGTAAAAATTTCAGAATTTTTGGAGGTTTTAAGCATTTTATTTTGTATATAACTTTCTGTTGCGCAAAACAGAACGATTTACTGACTTGTACTTTTATGTTATTTTTAAAATTAGTAAAACATTAATTAAAATTAAGGAAAATTTCTGAAAAATACCTAAGACTCGGAAGTCTCTACCATT
>NC_037532.1:11488160-11494147 GCF_001531365.2 Cynara cardunculus var. scolymus
TGGACAATTTGTGTGTTTACTATTGCAATGAAAGTACTAGTGTTTGATTCCTATATGAGATGTGATTCCTATATTCCTATTAAGCCAACGGTTTAGCTCCAGCTGGTAGATGACATGTTTGGAAACCTATCATGTTCTTGTTGTATGATTAAATTGGTTATACAATTATTCCTATGTATTAGTGCTGAATTCCGATGTATGTATACACACTGTTGTCCTAAATGCTCTCGATACACAACAAATCCTCTTTTGTTATTTAAACCTACGAGCTCACCAACATTATGTTGACGTTTTCGAGTATTCATTTTCAGGTAATACTCATCAAAATGGCTAAGAGTGCTAGGGTTGCTTGTGGACCTTAGAGAGACCTAAGAGATTCCCCGCGTGGTTTTTTGTGCTTGTGGCTAAGTACTTTTGTTTGAAATTTTGTTGACTATGTGATGCCATGGAATTGTCTAACCACGGTACAAGTCTCCACTTGTGACGAGGAAGAGACGTCATGACACTTGGATTAGTATTCATTTAGTGAGTTCTCTATTATCATATCATTGTGTTATGACAATCCTCTCCGTCACACTTCGCGTTTCCGCCTATGCGGGGTGTGACAGATTGGTATCAGAGCCTTTGGTTATAGAGAATTACGTGGATTGACCTAGGCTATAACCTGAGAACCCACATGTAGTATGCATGGTAGGAACTATGTGTGCATTTACGAACGTGTGTATTACTCATAGACTCTTAGCAATAGCAGGAAGTTGTTTTCTTTATGTGCACTTAGTGAAACACTCAGCTTTTGTTTCTATTATGACTGGCCATTTCTTTAGCCATGGCACCTACCAAGTACCCGTCAACCGTCATCCCTCCACCACTTGGGTCCGGAACCTCAAAGGCGCGTCGACTTAACGGTAATGGAACATTCTTCAAGGTAACGGCTCGTGCAACTCCTAAAACTATTAACCCCTTCACATGCTCCCTCAATTGTCGCCCACACCCTCCTTTTTTCCCTCAATTAACCTCCAAAACCACCTTCATTTATATTCCTCTCCCTCAAAACATGCTAGATGATATTCAAAACGATGTCTTTCGGTTATTTTTGAAATTTTAAGAGGTACAATCAATTAAAGCTTACAACCTCCCACGATCTTCCACCAACTCATTTTTAATTTCAAAATTATAATTTATACCCTTATAATCAGTGATTTGATTTACTTTATATGCTTTACTTTTTCATTTTTTATTTTTCATTTTTCACCTTTATCATATTAACATAAATAATCGTATAGGAAGTAAAATGCGTTTAAAAAATATTTTTCTAGGTTGGGGCTACGGTTGTAAATAGGTGGAATGTTAAATTCAATTAATTGTTATAGTGAATCAATGGATATCACTAAGGATTCATGGTCTCTGTTTTAATTGAAATTCAATAGGATCTGTGTGGGATTTTTTTATAGTATTACCAGTCTAAAAAACAACAGTTACGGGGGCATTTTATTAGGTATTTGTCCCCAAAACAACAACTATATACTGTTGTTATGGAGTGAGGTCCGTAGGGGCTGATTGGGGCTTGTTTTGCAGCATTTACGAGGATGTTTAAGGTCTATTTCGGGGACGTTTAGAATATGTTTTGAAACTGATTTTGATCATTCCTTTTGTCTCTGTCTAGAGGGATTCGATAAGAGTACATTGTCAGATAGCAGGAGTATTACTTGGGGTGTCAATCGAGTTAAGATAAAACCTTTGTCACATAAATTTATGCTCACATTTCTTATACTATCGACTTGTTCAGGTTGATAAATTGTTGCTTTGTTTAAAGTCTGTTTTTGGGACATTTAGAATATGTTTAAAGTCATGTCGTGTATCCGACTAATGGACATATATAACACTAGTTAATAGTCGGTGAACATCATCAAATTCACAAACTAAGCAATACTAGAAGTGTCTTTCACAAACCTATTGATGTATCACCATATTTAACAAATCCATTCTATAAATTTGCAAAGATGTTGATTTTCATGATGTAACATGCTTGGTCATCTTCTTTCTATTTCTCTTGTTTTTGGACATTAGGGTTTTTAGATTCGGGTCTTGAATCCTATCTTCACGAGTGGCAGATCCATGATTTTTTTTCCGAGGAGATGACCTTTAAAGTGGATCAAAGATCTGAAAAGTCGTCTGATATGTTTTAGCCGAGTCCACCATCTCGAGAGATTTTTTTTAAAGTTTGTTAGTTGATTTCATGGGACTTTTTTGGTTTGTTGCTTGATTTCAAGCGACTTTTTCAGTTTTATTTTTGATGTTGTATTTTTTAATATCTTGGAGCACCTTTAAATGCTTAGCGGGTGCACATTTCATACCCTAAAAAAAACTACTTACGGGAATAAGTCGAATGGGTACATGGGACCCCACTTGGGACGTAAAGGTCCGCCCCTCTTCAGAAAAACAATTTTTTGATTTATTTATCAAATCATAATGATAAAAAAAACATATCTATATCTATGTTATAAGAAACCATACGAGATTATAAATTGTATTGAAATCAAATGCATAATCAAATAGATGCTTGCAAAATTATAAACACGGTATTACGAATAATCATGGCTAAGAAATGTTTTTCAGGCTTACTTGGTAAATCGTTGCCCATAGATAAAAAAATGTAAATCCATATAGAGATAATGATGCAGGTCTAGGCTTGGAGAATCGGGCTCTATTGTTCTTGGTGGTCCCCTGATCGGGCTACCAAAGGGGTCGCTCTTAATAGGATATAACTCTCCCTTTGAGTCTCCCTTTCAAGTCTATAACCAGTTGATTCGAAGCCTGGAGTGAGGAGCACACTGTGGTTAACTGACCTTTGAAGCCTGAAAACATTGTTTAAGCATGATTTTGAACATTTTTGTGTTTTTTACTTCTATTTTGGAGCTGTTCATGGATGATACGACCCGCTAGACCCGGCTCGTCCAGTCCATTAGAAAAGCGGGTTTGGACAACCATTTTAAAAAAATTTGAGCGGAATCGGACGGGACTGTTCAAATTAATGGGCGGGCTCGGGCAATAAAAAAAAAGAAATTTGGGCACTCCCGCCTGGCCCGGTATATAATTATAATCAATTAATTTTTTTATATAATTAATATTTTGGAAAAATTGCATCAAAATGGAACCAACTGTCACTTAATTCCTGTTTTGGGGAACCAACTTTCAAAATCGTCATTTTGGGGAACCAACTTGCACCCGATTCTTATTTTGGGGAACCAACTTGCACCTGATTCCTATTTTGGGGAACCAACTTTCAAAATCGTCATTTTGGGGAACCAACTTGCACCTGATTCCTATTTTGGGGAACCAACTTGCAAAATAATTATAGAAAAATAACTAAAATTCGTTTTTTTCAAAAAATAATGCAATAAAATCTATTTTTCATTTCAAATCTCGTTTTTTTAATTCAGATATCAAATTGAACATTTTTTGAAAAAAATCCAAATTAGCACAACAAAAATTGTTTTTTACTAATGCAAAAAAATCAATTTAATAGAAAAAAATAATAATTGATGCAATTGGTTAGATATAAAATCTTGAATGTGATATTTAATATTTATTTTTTATTGCATCAATTAATTTTTTTTCTATTAAATTGATTTTTTTTGCATTAGTAAAAAACAATTTTTATTCTGGTAATTTGGATTTTTTTTTAAAATGTTCAATTTGATATCTGAATTAAAAAAACGAGATTTGAAATGAAAAATAAATTTTATTGCATTAATTTTTGGAAAAAAAAGAATTTTAGTTATTTTTCTATAATTATTTTGCAAGTTGGTTTTCCAAAATAGGAATCAGGTGCAAGTTGGTTCCCCAAAATGATAATTTTGAAAGTTGGTTCCCCAAAATAGGAATCAGGTACAAGTTGGTTCCCCAAAATGACGATTTTAAAAGTTAGTTCCCCAAAATAAGAATTAAGTGAAAGTTCGTTCCATTTTGGTGCACTTTTCCCTAATATTTTATTAAAAAAAGTTTCGAAATGGTTTTCACTACTAAAAAACTGGGTTTCACGTTTTTTGGCAGACTTTCGTCGGAAAATTACTGATGGATTAGCAGATCCCAAAAAAGTACAAAAAATCCACTTTTGTTGACTTCTGCCTCAAATCTGCCACTGAATTTTTAAAAAAATATGGATTTCCGACGGATTATCTACTTATTTATTATTTTGAAAAAGCAATCATAAATCTGTCATAAATTGATCTAATTTTGTTTCAAGATTAATTTGTGTTAATTAATTAAAATTTCTGACAAATTTTAATTAAATAAATAATTAATTAACATCTGTCGCAAAATTTTTAAATGTTTTCCTTTTCCTTCCAAAAACTAGTTTTGAAGGAAAACAAAAATTTAAAAATATCAAAAAAAAATATTCGACAGCCAGATCTGTCGGAATTTACAAATCCACTGGAAATCGTGTTTAGAGGTCGTTCCAACAGGCTAATCAGTCTGAATCCGCTGGGAATTGGGTTTTTCCGACGAATTTGGCCATCGGTAAAAACCCCTTTTTTAGTAGTGTTTGGGTTGGAGTCCCTCTACTGAGTATCAACCACCTCTGAAATATATATATATATATATATATATATATATATATATATAGGGGCCTATTCAAGGGAGAACTGAGTTGTTTGTGGGAACTGTGAGAACCAATCTCAACCAATCATTTTAAATTATTAATTCCACAATTAAGTTCAAATTAAAAGGGTATCATGGTCAATTCCTAATTTTAATTTTGATTTTAATTTTTTAAAGACAACCGTTCAAATAAAATAAACTTAATATTGATTTACATTCCTTAAATAAAATATTAATATTAATTACTGAAATAATTTCAAAAGAACTAATCGGTTTATGTAAAACATGTATGTGATTCTGATGAATCACATGAAATCACGTTGAAGATTGTAAACATAACTATTTAACAATGATAAATCAATAATTTTCACTGCAAACAATTCATACTGGAGTTTGAAAAACGTAATGAAGAACAAGGGTAAAAATTCTATTGATTCTTCATCCCATGTAAATTCTGATGAAGACAGACTMTATGTCAACTCTCATGAAGCAAATGTAGATGTTATGGAGGTTGTTACATGGGATGCTAGTGAAGAATTTGATGTTGGACTTTCTCCATATAAAAATGTCCAACGAAACTGTGAAGAAATCTGTTTGGAAGATGATATTCAAACTGATGTAATTGATGATACAACAGGCTACACATCGAACAATGAGATTCAGAATGATGAAATTCCAGGTTTTTTTTTTCACACAGCTGTAGAAAACAATGTTTAATTCTAAAAATATAATCTGATCACCWTGATTTGTATCACAATGTGTTACCTAAATTTTTTTCCTGATTTGAATTCTTTAATATCTTCTATGTGTGATTATTGAATTCTTTAATATCTGGTTTTTATATCTATTAATTTTATATGTATTTTGTTGTATTAGAACCTGTAATGCTTTTTGTATGAATCAATGATYTAGGAATGGTTGTGGTACTGTGWATATAAAGACAGTATATTGATGTGCAAACTTGTGATACTTTTTAAATGGTCATTGTATATGTTTGAAACCATGATCAACCTGATTTGTATGTTTGATTCTACAATATAGTATGATCACCATTATTTGTATCACAGAATGTTAMCCAAGTTTCAAACATATACAAGGACAGTGTATCAATGATTTGTATCAATGATTTGTATCACAGTGTGATACATAATTAAATGTTCCTTGTATATGTTTGAATCCATGTTTTCAGAATACTTTTTACTGTCTACTCTGTCTTGGATTTATTTTCTTGTTTTGATTGTGGAAATCTTTAATATCTAGAATTATATGTGTATCTTCTTTGGGTACTGTGTATATAAAGACAGTATATTGCTACATTGTGGTACATTTAGTGTTGATCATAATCTATTTGAATTCATGTTTACAGCTATTGATCAAGCAGGACA
>NC_037532.1:11498818-11500145 GCF_001531365.2 Cynara cardunculus var. scolymus
GCATCCCTTCGTGATGCCTTAGGTGCGTCACATATTGATTCCACTTGTGCGCTTGGTGAGAACAACGTTTTTTTGAGTGAAGGGATGRATGAAAGGGGTTGGGGATTCTGGACAGTCTTATCAGGTGAAATACCTAAATCAAACTTCGGTATTTCAGTGTTCTTGTTCTTCATTTTCATGGCATATGAAATGAATGAATTGTCTAGTTCCATGTGAGTTCGTGGACTGTTCCAKATAGGTGAATCGACCAGGGATGCACCTGGTACAATCTGCATTCCAGCAGTTGAATCAGGGCTTTTTTCCAYCTCTCTAGATTCCTTATCCATCCTTCTCTTTGACCCCTTCGCATTTCTCTTTGGCGTTTGAAACAATTGAATTTGTGTTTCATTGTTCACAGCATCTCCTGTAGAAGAATCTTCTTGTCCAAACATACTCTTCAGCTCCCTCCTCATCATCCCCAAGTCTCTGTCCAAAGGGAAATCTGATATGGCATTTTCTATCAGCAGCTCTGTGCTTTGTTTCATTGCTAAGATCGAATCCATCTTTGAATGTATACAATCCTTGTATTCCTGTATGTGTTATTTTAAAGAAAAAGTACATCAGTATTATGTAGCACCAAATGTCAAACTGTTGTGGTATCATGTGGTACATATTATTATGCTTTGTCTCTGTATTATCATGTGGTACATATTATTGTGTTTTGGAAATAATGTCAGTATGTGTGGTACATATTAATCTGTGGTATCATATGGCATCATATGGTACTGATTAATCTGTGGTATCATATTATTGTGTTGCAAATAATAAGTCAATATGTGTGGTACATATTAATATGTGGTATCATGTGGTACATATTACTGTTACATGAATGGGTATGTATCTATGCAAACAGTTTAATAAGTTTCATAAATACCTTAAGCTTATTCTCTGATGAAACTTTCTTAGCCGCTGTTCGTTCAACAAAATCATCTGTTGATATGTCCTTCTCTGTTGCATTGTCATCAATAAGTGGCCAGGTCCCAAAACCACCATCTTTCAATTCCAAATACTCCCTGCGTCTGAGGTACTCCATATTCCACACAGTAATTGCCGGCCACCTTCGTTCAACTTCAAACTTCTTGCATTCCGTCAATTCCGCATACAAGAGCTTTGTACAATAAAATGTGAAAATTGGTTAGTCTCAGTTTACTAACATAAAAAGTTTCAAACTAAGTATACACTAATCAATTTGCTAACATAAAAAGTTTCAAACTAAGTATACACGTACCGTCAAGAAAGTTATTGGACCCGAGTAGAAAGTCTCAGTGTTCTTTTCACTATTCAGTGT
>NC_037532.1:11500470-11503766 GCF_001531365.2 Cynara cardunculus var. scolymus
GTGATCTCCAAGACTTCTTTATATTTTTTTTTCGTGGTGCTGGGTCTGCCAAATAAATATCAACTCCTCCAATAGGGGTCCCTAGCATATCATGCACCATCTTCGTGTTCAACTTGATGGTCCCTTGGCCCAATCGAAGCTCCATCGTGCATGTGTCCAGCTTGTCCACCAAGTAGAATGCTAATTTTGATGGTATGTAATCTGTCCTCATTTTCAATATACCACAAAACCCCATATCCTCAGCCGCTCTCTTCTGGTAATCGTTCAGTGACTGAATAGCCACACACAGTGGCCGAGGGGTAGTCCGGACTCTGATTGTTTGCAACGTACCTGACTTCTTCTTTCTATTGCTTTTAACGACGACCTTCTTTTCATTTTTCTGTTTTCTTTGACTCCCACCAACAGTGATTGATTTTAACTTCTTTCCTTTAGCAGTTGCTTCTTTTAGATTCTTTGAGCTGCTTCTTGTTCTAATTRTGGTGTCCTCTTCAACATCAGGCGTATGTAAATTTGCATGCTTAACTTTTTCTGATTGTGCCTTTGATAATGATTTTTTCGAAGTAGATGGTAGAATAACCCTTATTCCCGAAGATGTGGTGACAACTGTTGGTTTAGCTGCAAAATTGTTTAATTTACAGTGCCRTTATAATTCGGTATAATATTGTATATGRAATTTTTAGCTATAAACTAAGTGATAATGTATGTAGTTACGTACATTGCCTGTTGCCATCTTCCGGGATTGTATCCTTCTTCTCTTTAACTCTTTTTGATTCCCTTGCACATATTTTTTCTCCCTTTTTCTCCTTCCGACAAGTATCTCCTTGCTTTTATGTATTCTTATGATTATCTCTCTTCCTCTTAGATGTTTTTCCACCTGAAAGATCAAGAATAATCAAATATTACAAAAAGTGTAAACTAGAGCAGAAGATGCAGTAAATACAGTGATAAAAGTTTCCTTAGAAAAGCACATGCATGGTTGAATTAATTTGTGGTACATATTAATATGTGGTATCATGTGGTACATATTACTGAACACAATTTAACACACCATTTTATGTCCAGACAAGTATTATGACAAAAAATAAATGTTATCACAATGTAACACACCATAATATTAAGATCAACACTAAATGTATCATAATGTTGCACAAATGGATGGCTGGGAGGCCCTATTCCTAGCTGCAGCACTGTTAAGGGGCAAAATATCTTGAGAAACAGACCGCAAGAAACTATGGAAGCATTGGGAAATATGCATATACCAATTCTTATATTAATAAATAAACAAAGGACCAATTACTTTTACTCTCTCATCAGTCAACAGCAAAAGCGAAGCTGCGAAAGGACGAATGGATTCATATAAAAGCATCAAAACTCATCAAATAATGTCGGACTGACATATCCTGAACTAGCAGCTCTCGAACGTATATCACAATTTCTTTTACTCTGTCTGCGTCCGAATCTCCCTCCCTGGTGCGAAAGTTGTAGGGATTGAACCTCCAAAAGTCATATTTCTATTCAAGCTACTTGAGAAATAACAGTTCCATAACGATGACAATGAACCTTTGGTGCCAGAATTGCGGTGACTGTACCCACCCATACATTAGGATTGGACAATCAAGATCAAATGTAAATACAAGTAAATACCAACAGAGAGCCCTAGTCACAAATATATCACAATGTAACTAAGAATTTGATAGTATAACAGCAAAATGTAACTAAGAATTTGCAATTTGACGTCGTGTTAACCATCTATCATGTGTGTGTGTGTGTATATAGATGTATATATATGTAACATAATATATTTGTGCATATAAATCACTTTGTTAACTTTTGGGAACTGTGAAGGGTGAGACACAGACACCAGTATTGTTCCACTTATTGACAACTGTTAACTTTAGGAATATTGTTCCACTTATTGACAACTGTTGCCTTTGCACTGATTTCTAAAATGGACAACTTTTATGGACGAATCTTCCTTTCTGTTTCCGTATTAGCATATGTAACACACCATAATATTWAGATCAACACTAAATGTATCACATGGAAGGAAGATATAGTAGTTCCCATGGTAATTAAAATAACACAGGCTTCCAACATCTACCAACTAAAATTATGTTATAAGTTGTTAAATTTTAAAACTATAAGGGGCCTCATATCTTCCCTTAAAATGCCATGTCAAGAAATGTAATCTGGTTGCTTTAAAATCATTGATAYTGTTGGAACAGAAAATGCCTTCTAAATTGTGATATATGCCAACTCTGAGAGTGAATTGATTTTATGTGGCTGCCTATAGTTATGTAGACGGGGGTGAATCCATTGTGGTTGACAATTGGACCAAAGGAATACATAAGATGCTTGAGTCTCTTGTACAAAAATATATTCATGTAAGGGGGTGTAAATATATGGAAGTCTAAAAGGGGGTGTGTTGGAGGCACATATTTGAACACCACATGCACAACACTCAGTTTCTTGTATAGATTTTCAACCATTTACCAATTACRTGACAAGAACTTCTGCATTCTGCAGTCGGTTAGAGAGCTTAAGTTACAAGAACTCTATGCASATCTTGCATGTTATCCTTCTGCATAAAAAAATATYMATACGAGGKAGCCTTTGAACTTACTCACCTTGTGTGGAAACAGACTATAGAAAGAGTGAAAGACAAATTCAACAMCTAGATAAGCATCCATAGTAGGTGCCAACTGAAGTCTGTAACTTGCATCAAATTGAAGGATGATCCTTTCAGCACCAAATGGATGTTATTCCGGCATAAGATAGCTCTCTAGMKGACCAATTTGGCTCTGTGGTCTCTTTGAACTAGAGCAGCTACATCAGGGTGTCAGTCCTATGAAGTTCTAAATTCGATAAAAAAGTGAAAGCTATATTACAGTTTTTTATGACCAACACACAGTCTTCATAAAGAAATATACTGCCATCCAACAAACTTATGATCAATATTAAATGTACCACAATGTAGCACAAATTGATTATCAAAAGATGGTAAATTCTTTTTAAACAAACAGTATATTATTGAATTAAATAGTATTTAAAACAAAACAACCACCAACACTAATAACTAAAACTGATGATTTGATGTTTCATCCTGCTTTGGAAATATAGCTGTTGTTTAACAGTAATTACAAGGTGATTTTATGACAATCTAAAGTTTACTGTAACCCTGTCTCCTAGTCCCTGTGACCATGTGGTCTGATGCAACCATACTTATAATGGGTGGATCTGTAGCATTTCCACAATGTTAAACTGGACCATTGAGGCTTCCAAGGTTAGACCACACC
>NC_037532.1:11510681-11524016 GCF_001531365.2 Cynara cardunculus var. scolymus
CGACCGCTCCTTCTTCCTGTACCATTCCACATTACAGAAACAAGGGTTACTGGATTGTTCATATTGGAAATGAAGAACATAAATCGATTATACCTATTCCTTCGTCATCCTCCATCGTTTATGTATAGCCTTGCACTTGCGATTACTCTTCGATTACTCTTGCGATTACACTAGGGCTTAGCGCTGTCGTCTCTCTCAAATACAGTAACCTATCTTCACCAAATTTAGATTCGAAATTGAACAAGAATAATAACGGATTTGAGCGCGGACCGAATAAAATAAAGTACAAAATGACGATATTGCCCTTATTCATATAATTTCATTAAATGATATTAATTTATTTATAGAAATAGAATAATTAATATTCTTTTTAATCTTAACCATTAATTTTTTTAATATATGGTTGAGATTGGTTCTCACGGTTACCACAAATAATTTAGTTCTCATTTGATTAAGCCCCTATATATATATATACGTCTAATCAAATGAGAACTGTTTTTTTGTGTGTTAACCATGAGGTCCAATATGGACCAATCATTTAAAGTAATTATTAGTATATTTAAATAATCGGTAACTTGGTAAAAGAAAATGACAACTCATTTTGGTAACTTGCCCTAAATTCTCTCTCTCTACTAATACCTAAATGGCGGCTTCGCTTCCAAACAACATTGCTTCACAGGCGACGGCGACGAGGAAGACTGCGACGAGGAATTCGCCAAAGAGTCAAGATGGTTCCAATTTGATGTATCAACGAAAGAAGACACAAAGATTCATACTTACCAACCATTTTTGATGACCTTGAATGCCTTCATGGTTTAACCTCTTTACAACAATGACAATGACAGTGACAGTGCCAGTGCCAGTGCCAGTACCAGTACCCGGCTTGGCAGCTGCAAGTGATTGTTCATCGATCCACCCTTTGAAAACTGAACCAAAGCCACCTTCTACCAACACACTATATATCATGAAGGAAATTCCTGCCCTGGTAGCTGTTTTAAGTACATTAAAACTAAAGGACTTCAAATTTGCTGACTGCTGCAAAATCTGAGCCTGACTCGTAGGGCTTCGAGGGCTAGGGGGTACTGAGGTAGATGTAACCTTTCCTGTTAACAGATATTGAAAGACCCTGCTACCACTATATGTCTAATATCTTGCATCAATGTGATGGTGCCCAAAAATCTTGATCATAGTGTCACAAGCACACATAAAGGCTTGACTTTGTAAATTACTTGTGTGTGTGTGTTGTCATGCTATATGTGGGAACTCTAATTCATGAGGTTGGAACTGGAACTCTAGCAATGTCAGTTCAATATTTGACTACATGAGTGTTTATTCCATTTCCAAATCTGAAATCTAGAACTCTAGCGAAAAAGATAAGATCCAAAAAGCTCAAGATCGTGGAGAGGAAACGATGAAGATGATGACGAAGAAGTTGATATAAATGAAGAGATCGGCGAATCTGGTGGTCCCCGAGGTCTCAAGCCTACTCGTTGCGGTGATTGGAAACGTAATGGTCGTTGCTTTGATTCCTAAATCTACAGATTTTCGTGCTAAAGAGGTTAGGTTGGCAATGGTATCACAGTGATACCACCAGGCCCGTTTTTGACATTTTTTGGGCCCGGGGCGATTTGTGAAATTTGGGCCCTCTACATGTACAAAAAAAATCTTAAATAAATGTTTTTAATCATTAAAAAAAAACTTTCATACAATAATACTAATAATTTATACAAAACAACTTCTTCAAGTATTTCGGATACAAAATCATCAATAATAACATCTAATTCATACAAAATCAACTTCTTCGAGTATTTCGGATACAAAACCATCAATAATAGCATCTAATTCATACAAAACAACTTCTTCGAGCATTTTTGGATGCAAAATCATTAATGATAGCATCTAAATCAATATTATCAAGCATGTCTTTTTCAATGCACAATATTGCCAATCCATTCAACCTTTCTTGTGACATTGATGACCTCAAGTACGTCTTCGATCAATAACTTCAATTTTGAAAAACTCCTTTCTGCAGATGCTACGGTCACAGGTACTGTCAACATAATTCGATAAGCAATCGAAACATTAGGGTAACAATCTACAACTTTGACAAACTCAAAAATTTCAACTACGTCATTGATTTGTTTGGCAAAGTCACCTGTAACACCTTTAACTCAGAATAAAGATCATTTACATCCACATCCGCCATAGTATTATGATAAAAAGTATCACTAAAATGAACACAAGATGTCATCTATTCATTTTCATCCAATGACTTTAGTTTATCAGAATCGAATAGGAATCCAAAAATACTTTCAAAATTTCTTTAATTGTTCAAATCTATTATTCAATGAAGAAATTGCCATGTCCACAATGGTTAGAAAATAATTAACTCTAAAAGCTTCCTCTTCCGATGCTTGCATTTCTTCTTCACTGTTATTTTCATCAAATTGTTTTTTCCTAATAATACGACGCTTAATAAAAAATGTAGGATCTATATTCATTTCACATGCTATTGTTTTAGCAGTATCCATACTTGATGCAAACCCTTCATTCCTATACTTTTCAAAATACTTCACTACACCTTCAAATTGTTCCTTGGTAGCATTAATGCACATAGATTTTAATTGCAACCTTTTACTAACCATGTTTATTGCAAATAAAACATCATACCAAACAATCATACCAAGTAAAAACTCAAAATTTTCARTTGCATTTACCAAACTTTCCGCTTCACTTTTCGTTTTGGCATCATCACATGATTTGCATAATTCAAGCAAAGTCGATCTTATTTGAGGAGCTTGAAATCTAATTGCCTTAACACTTTTTATTCTACTTTCCCGACGTGTGTTGCACAAAGATTTTACAGTTAAGTTTGACACATTATCAAGTAACACCTTCCACCTTTTTGTAGAACTAGCAAATAATGTGTACATGCGTTGAACAATTCCAAAAAAATGAAACAGCTTTAACACAAGAATGAGCCATATCACTAAGAGTAAGATTAAGGCTATGACAAGCACATGACATATATAACGCTTTTGGATTAACTTCAAGTAATCGATTTTGTACCCCTTGGTGTTTTCCCTTCATGTTAGAACCATTATCATAACCTTGACCCCTCACATCATCAACACTAAGATCGAGAGATTTAAGTACATCTAATAATTCATTGAATAACCCTAAACCAGATGTATCATCAACCTTTAAAAACTCTATAAAATACTCCTCTACTTTTATTTTATCACCAGACATATTCACGCATCGTATGATTAAACTCATTTGCTCTTGATGGCTCACATCCGGTGTACAATCAAGAATTACAGAAAAATATAGCATCTCTAATAATTTTCATGATAGAACTTTTAACATTATGAGCCAAAAGAGAAATTAACCCATTTTGAATTCTAGGGCCAAGATAATGATAATGAACTTCATGATTTTGAATGCGTCTAATATGATCTTGAATTATCACATCAAATTCTCCAATCATTTCAATTAACCCCAAAAAATTACCATTGCTACGTTGATACAACTTCTCATTTGATCCTCTAAAAGGCAAAGAATACTTAGCAAGACACTTCACAACAACAATTATTCTTACTAAAACTTTCCTCCAACGTTCTTTCTCTTTTAAAATCACTTGTTGCAAGTCTTTATCGATTGTTTGGTTTGTGTTAAATCTTACTCTTAGTTCATTCCAAGATAACATGTTATTCATATGTTCAATACTATTCTCATGTTMTTTAAGTCTCTCACCAAGATGCTTCCAATCTCTAAATCCTTCATTAGCTATTGCATTTCTATAATTMTTAGACTTGAACAACTTACAACAAAAACAATACACYTTATCCTCATATTKTGAATAAAGTAACCATTTTCGATCACTAGTTTCACCATTGCTTAACTTTCTATCATAATAAGCATATGAAAAATGTCTAGACATGTTATCTAAAGGAAACACGATACCCAATTCTCTATTAGGTCCTTTTTCAACTAGGATGTCTCTTGATTTAGTATCAAGATTATCCCAATTTCTTGAATCACAAATATCGAAAAACGGAATTGATTGTTCATCAACGGATAAATTTTCAGTATTATTGGGGACCTCATGTTCACTCACACCATCAATCTTTTCATTATCTTCACTCATATTTGGATGTTCAACATCTTGTTCATTTGAGGCATCTAAGAGGCAGTTTACCAAATTTT
Organism: Cynara cardunculus var. scolymus; assembly: GCF_001531365.2. Taxonomy (NCBI): domain Eukaryota; kingdom Viridiplantae; phylum Streptophyta; class Magnoliopsida; order Asterales; family Asteraceae; genus Cynara; species Cynara cardunculus. The sequence goes on from NC_037532.1 coordinate 11,514,891, forward strand.
CTATTAAATTCTGTATGGATAAATTTGTCTGTCTGGATAAATTTGTCTATCTGGATAAATTTATGTTGTTGTTTACTTTTCTATCTGAATCAATAGTCTGAATAACAGAAATGACCAATTTACCCCTTGAGGAAGAACTACGCATTGAAACCTGCATCTCCTTCCTGAAATTGAAACCTGCATCTCCTTCCTGAAATTGGAACCCTGCATCTCCTTCGCGAAATTGTTGCTTCTCTCCTCATCTCTCTCGACTTCCACGCATAACCAAGAACAAAAACCCAAGACCAAAACCTGCATCTCCTTCCTGAAATCGAAACCCTGCATCTCCTTCGCGAATGGTTGCTTCTCTCCTCATCTCTCTCGACTTCGATGCATCACCAAGAACAAAACCCCAAAATCRAAATCCTAATACCCAAAATCGAAACCCCAATCTCCAAAAGCAATGACCTGTTTGAACTCCCCTGCGTCACCAAAATCGATTTGAAGTTTCTTCAAATTTGGGATTCACTTTCATCAATCTTTTATGGTTTTTCCTCATGTGGGTTTGTTGATGTTTTTTCATTACCTGTTTGAACTCCCCTGCAACACCAAAATCRACTTGAAGTTTCTTCAAACTTGGGYCTTTTAATGGTTTTTCCTCATGTGGGTTTGTTAGTTTTTCTTCGATTTGTGTATCCTCTAGAATCAACGAACTCTTCTTCTCGATGGAGGAGAAGAGGCCTTCGATTAGGGCAGTCGATCGATGGAGAAGAGGGCTGTTGGATCGATGGAGAAGAGGGCTGTTGGATCGATGGAGAAGAGATGTGCGATCGATGGAGGAGAAGAGATGTGCGATCGATGGAGGAGAAGGGTAGGGCAGTCTTTTGGTCGGCTTAATCTGGACAAGTTTCTTCTTTCATCTGGGCGAATAAGCCCATTTCTGAGCGATTAAGCCCAAAGTAAATAGCCTAGAAAGTCTGTGCGAATAATCCCATTTATCCACTAAGCTCATTAAGCCACAAGTAAACAGGCCCTAACTCTTGATTAGAAGAACCTATGGTTTTTACAAACTTATCCATGGCTCCTTTTTGTGATTGTTTCAATTGTTCAACTAACTTCCTTTTTTTCCTTTTCTCACTTCCAAATAAGTACTTATACTTTTTAGGCAACATGATCAATATTTAACACACACAACAATTCAACAAAGTTAATATAAAGATGAACAAAGGCACCTGAGTGGCTGAGTGGTTGAATCTGATTTTGGATTATGGAATACTGAAGAATGAAGAAGTCAACTTCTTTTTTCAATAAATTGTAGTCTGCCATTCAAAATGGTTGAAACACAATTAGTGAGCAAATAAGTCAATCATATAAGGGTGTYTRMGGAAAATATAGACAAAATATAMCCAAGTGTTTTCCACATATCATATTTCATGAGTTAATTTACATTATGGTTTAACTGTAGCACAATGACTACTCTGAAGAGATTATTTAATAGTGGTAATCGACACCTTTGATCCAAATTCTAACTAGTCAGTTTTCCGCACTTATTAGGTGGATTCTTTCCCCAATACCGAAAAGATCTCGGCAAAAAACAGGGTTCACACAAAACAAACTCCGCATATGGTAAGGGAAGATTCTAAGGCCCGTGGGTGTGACCTCTAAGGATTTTAAAGCACTTAGTGGGAATGTGGAATCCAAGTTTTACACAACCACAAGACACCAAATTCAAATGGACTAAACCTATTTTCAAAAGAGTTTGGTAGTGAACCAAAATTACTCTAGAACCAAACAGTACACTACAAACGGTTCAATCAAACACCGAAATTCAACAACATTTTAACATCAAATCAGTACACTAACATATTAACATGGCCCTAAACCTAAAAAGATGGAATACAAAATGTGCGATGGATTGTGGCTGGATAAGATTTTATACAAGAAATTGAACAACAAATAGAAATAATGATGATTGATGAACTTGAACAACATAAATAGAAATTATACACATAAATAGAAAATAGATACCTTTTTGTTGCTGCCCTAAACCCACCACTTGACTGATGATGAACTTGAACAATTGAAATAAATCTTGAATCTTGAACTTGAATTCAGAACAGAACTGTGAGAATTGAGAAACAGTGAACCCAAAATCATAACAAATTAACAATTATTAGTAATACATTAAACATATAAGTGGAATTTAACCTTAAATCAGCGACGCATAGGAAACTTCATTCTGAAATCGCCCGTTGAGCCGCTTGCCGTTGCCGAGTTACCGTTGGATTGTTGGAATCGAATCGCTCGGAGATGAACAGTCGGCTCTAGTCTCGCTCTCGACTCTCGTTCTCGATTATCGCTCCTCTCAATCATTCGTTCTCAGACTTCTCGCTCTCGGTTATTACTCTAGACTAGTCGCTGATTGATCTGGATCTGGAATTCTGGATTAAGATTGATGCCATGGTTAGAGATATGGATTGGGCCCCTTTATTTTGTAAATCTTGGGCCTTTTTATTTTATAAAACTTGGGCTTCTTAATCATTTCTTATTAATTTTTTAAACCTAATAATATATATAAAAGAAATTTGGGCCCCTAAACTTTTTGGGCCCTGGGCAGGTGCCCAGCCCGCCCTCCCCCAGGGACGGCCCTGGATACCACAATGGTATCACATCATGTATCATAGTGATTACTTGGTACCGGCCAGAAAAATGTTTACCGGAGGCCGGAGATCCGAGGTCGGAGAGAGGAGAGAAGAGAGATGAGTTTTTAAAATACCTAAAATGCATTCTAATTATAATTTTAACTCAAATTACCAAAATTATTAATTTCCTAATTTATCCATTGATATGTTATAATATATATATATATATATATATATATATATATATATACTATATGATATGTTATATAGTACGTCTCGAATCTTGAATTCGAAATATTAGTAGTCAAAATTTTTTTGTTGTTGAAGAATCCAAATTTTAAAGGGCAGTAATTCTTGGAGAGGAAAAGTTCAACTCCATATTTTATGAAAAATACTTTTTTTCTTACGTTATGTATATCAGTATATTTTTTAGTTGGAAATAAATGTATTTTGGATAATTTTACATAATTTACCGTTTCATATAACTTTTTTCCAAATGTAATACTATAGGCCCGTTAGCCCAGTTGGCACGCTTGCGGTTAGAGGACCAGTATGGGCAAGTTCTCGAGCTTGTAAAAACGAGCTTGCTTTTGCTATATTAAGCCCGTTGGACAAGAAAAATATGTTAGGTTCGACTTGTAGCCCACCCAAGCCCATGCAGAAATGACCACCTCTATCCTTTTTGGCATTTTTGTTGGGCTTTTTAAATATGACTGGCCCATAGTCTTTTTTAGGCCTTTCTTTTAGGATTCCTGTTTATATGTGTCTTATGAACTCTGGACGGTCACATTCTGAATGATCACACTAGTATTTTCAGAAACTTTTCATTTTATCCCAAATTTTGAGTTCTGGTGAATTGAATTTGAAAGTTAGGTTCGATATTCATCGAATCAACGAATACTAGAGAAGATTAGCCACGAGTATTCTCAGAATCGGCGTGTTAATCTGTCATTTGTTTTAATCCGCTGCATCAGATAATTACTTGCATCGAAGTAGCAGATATTGGACAAAACAATCGTTTAACGGTCGCGAAGAGCGTCTAATTTCCCAAGTCAAAATACATTCATCGGAATACATTCATATGGTCTTATTTATAAACATTTAATTATGAATAAGATCAGAATTAAAAATGGAACATGAAAGGTCAACTTTACTGCCAACTCAGGACCAATAAATACCTGGTGGAAATGTTAATAAGAATAAAACGGACTCAAGAATTTTTGAGCAAGTGAACTACTTAAAGCAGGGATGGACTCAAGAAAGAATTTTTGGATACGGTGGCACCATATAAAACGGTTGCACATCTTAGAATAAAACGGTTGCACCTTTCACGAACCTAATTTTTTTTTTTACCTTACCACAGAGGAACAATACGGTGGCACGTGCCACCTAACCACCCCTCTAGGTCCGTCTATGACTTAAAGACTGAAAAGAAGGCCATTACATGTTAGTAAAACAAACTCAAACTGCCATAAAATTGAGTAAAACAAACGTAAACGACCTCAGAATTGAGTAACTCGAACAAAAAAAACTAAACTAACATAAAATTAAGTAAAATAGACAGCAAAACACAGTCAAAAGCAACAGTAGATTTCAAGGAGAAACAAGCAAAAAAAAAACAGGAAAACATACCTCAAAACAATTTGTTGTTGTCAATTTCAAGTTGGACAGAAAGATGAGAAAGCAAGATGAAGATTAAAAACATGTGCAATTTATGGCCATAAATCAAAAACATTAACTTCCTGGGGTCCATGAACTTCAGTAGCAAAAGCAAAAGCAAAAGTCAGTGGCATCATGCATAGGTGGCAATTGGCAAAGTACTTCAAAAAGAAATACAGCACCAAGTTTAGCAGCAATTATCTCAGAGACATCAAGGTTTTGTGTAAAGTCAAGTCAGATCGATCATCACAACATCAGCAACAGACAACTCAAACACAACCCCTGAAGATCAATGGTATAAAACTTGCTGCATCATCAAAATAATAGCAGTAGCAAGATCCTGTGTAGACAGATAATGGAAGACTTTTCACACAAGAGCAAATCAAAATCTGGATAGTAAAGATATAAAGACTACTATATTGTAGTAGAAACTCGAATGGATTTTGGAAGATTTGGATTTCAAATCCATTTTAATCCATGTTCGGTTTGTTGGATTGTTCCGATTTGAAATCCTAAGATTTAATTGAAATCCTACAAACATAGGATTTTGAAATCCTTAGGGAATGCTCATGATTTCACGGGATTTCGTAGGATTGTATGCAATAACGTTTAAAATATTTGTTTGTGATAATCGATTAATAAAAATGTAATTTAATTATTTTTATAATTATTTATAATTTTTAGAATTCAATTCCATTCTAAATCCTACATCCTACAAACCAAACACATCAATGATTTCAAATTCATTGGAATCCAAATCTATTAGATTTGTTATTATTTCAAAGTAGTTTGTTATCTTAGTCGATATATTAGTTAGATAGACTTGTTTTGTACACGTATGTTGTGATTTAATGTTTGTATATATTGAGTTGTTGCTTCTAAATAAGTCATACAGAAATTCCCCAATCTCTTTCTACTTCCAATTTCTCTGTACTCTAGTTTTATCAGAGCGATCGATTTCCAATATGAAATTTCTCATTTTTTTGTGATCCAATTTTCATTTCCTTTCCTTCTTTCTTCTCGATTTCTTCTTTGATTTGTTTCTCATCGAGAAGATGGCTGAAAAGAACAATAATGTGAACAAGAACATATGCATCTACGTATTTGAATCCACTATTTCTGAGTCAAAACGATAATCCAGGTACGATTCTTGTCACAAAGATCTTCGATGGCAAGAGTTTTGGGGCTTGGAAGCATGCAATGTCTCTAGCACTGTCTATTAAAAACAAATTAGGTGTTATGATGGGCGGAACAAAGAAACATGCAGAAGAAGATCCTACTTATGATGATTGGGAGAGGTGCAATTCCATTGTCATCACTTGGATTCTCAATGCAATGTCTAAAGAAATCTCTGAAGGATCAATCTATTATACGACTGCGAGTGCAATCTGGAAACAATTGCATCACATGTTTGAACAGTCAAATTTGGTCGTCGTTTTTTAGATACAAATAGAATTGAATCAAATAGCTCAAGGAACTGATTTAATTACTACATATTACTCTAGATCTAAACGAATTTGGGATGAGTTTGTTGCAGTTGATGATATACCTGATTGCACATGTATTGCATAAGAAGCTTGGATAAAGCGAATGGAAAGGAAACAACTGGTGCAATTTCTTTTTGGATTGAATGATAGTTATGTTCAAGTTAGAGGCAATATTCTTCACGAAAAACTTAAATTTACTATTGCTGATACTTATGCAACATTGATTCAAGAGGAACAAGAAAGAGAAGTATCTGCTCCTGTAAATTTGAATGCTGAAAGTATGGCGATGTTAGCAAATAAAAACAATTCTATAGGAGGAAAGATGTTCATGAACGCTGAGACAAATAGAAATCTTATTTGTGACTACTGTAAAAAGAAAGGGCATGTTAAAACAGAATGTTACAAATTGCATGGTTTTCCAGAGAGTTTCAAGTTTAATAATCCAAGAAGATCTTTCTCATCTGCAAATAATGTTGAAGGAACTTCTGAAATAACTAGTCATGATCATCAACAAATCATGAATTTCATTAACAATTGCAAAATCAAAGAATCTGTCATGCTTAATTCTGGATAGAATAACTCAAGCAGTTCACATGATCCTGTTACAGTGAATGAAGGAAGTGGTTTTGCAGCATGTGCAGGTAAAACTTTGACTATTCCTATTTCTAGTTTTTCGATTATTGATTCTGGAGCGTCTGATCATATGTGCAGTCAAATATCTACGTTTTTCTCTCTCACAAAACTTCCTAAACTGCACAAAGTATCACTACCAAATGGAAGCATGTTGAATAAGTTGGAGATGTTATTCTGTCAAATTAGTTGACTCTGAGTAATGTGTTGTTTGTTCCTTCTTTTCATTGTAATCTACTCTTTGTATCCAAATTGAGTTTTATGCACATGTGTTTTTATTCTTTTCTCTAATACACAGTGTTGGATGCAGGACCTTCTCACCAAGAAGCTCTTGGTTCTTAGTAAAAGAGTTGGAAATCTTTACTTGTTGAATTCCAATCAAGTCAACAACATTGTTCCTGTTAGTTTTTCTGCATCTAATACTGTTATGCTAGATAATGTAACAAGATTGTTTCCTTGTGGCATTTATGTTTCGGTCATCTTCCTTCATACAAGCTAAAACAAACAAATCTTGCTCCCAATGCTTGTAATAAAGACTTGTTTCAGTCATGTTTTGTATGCCATACAGAAATAGAACGCAAGTTACCTTTTCCTATGAGTCAATCCAAATCTGATTCAGTCTTTGATTTGTTACATATTGATGTTTGGGGTCCTTTTCATACTCTTACAAATTATGGACATAGATATTTTCTTATTAGGTGGATGACTATAGTAGATCAACTTGGATTCATTTGTTGAACACAAAAATTCAGCTTTTCATGTCCTAAAGTCATTTGTTCAATTTGTACAAACTCAATTTCATAAAACAATAAAAGTAATTCGGAATGATAATGCCAAAGAATTAGGAAGTAGAATTGAAGGCAAAACTTTCTTTTCTTCCAAAGGTATTATTCATCAGCTAGCTTGTCCATATACACCTCAGCTGAATGAAAGAGTTGAAAGAAAACATAAACATCTTCTAGAAACAGCTAGAGCCTTAATGATCCAATCTGGACTACCACTAACTTTCTAGGGGGATACCAAAGGGCCTTTGGCTTAGTGGTATGTGAGTCCTTGGCCTTCTAGGAGGTCAAGGGTTCAAACCTCACCAAAGGTGAGGAGGGTGTGTGAGTTTATTTGTTCTATTTGCCCCATATATATATATATATATATTATATACTTCAAAAAAAAAACTTTCTAGGGGGATTACATTTTGACAGCAACCTGTCTTATAAACAGAATGCCTTCAAAAGTGTTGAATCGTCTTACTCCTTTTGAACTCTTATTCAAAACCAAGCCACAGTATGATCCTTTACGATCTTTTGGATGTTTATGTTTCGTATCCACAAATCCTGTAAACAGACATAAACTGCAGTCTAGAGCAGACCCACATGTTTTTCTAGGATATCCTTTTGATATGAAAGCCTACAAGGTTATGCATCTTGTAACCAAGAAAATTTCATACATACGAAATATTGAGTTCTGTGAAACCGAGTTTCCGTTTATGAAACCTTTTTCTCCACCAGATAATACATCTAATTTGCCTTTGTCAATCCCAAATATTATACACTCGCCAAATTTACCTCACCAAGAAAGTTCCAGGCCTGTTATTCCTGATATTGTTAACCCTACCAATTCTGATTTTACCCATTATGTTCTGGTATCACCTACTATACCTGTATCTTTGGCATCTTAGTCACAAGATCATCAAATTAATGAATCTGAGTTTGTGCAATATGAACAACAGTCTCAAAATCTTGATCATGTTGAGTCAACTTCTACTCATGTATTACCCAGATCTTCAAGAGTTTCTAATCCTCCTCCTCATTTTGATGATTTTGCTGTAATCATGTTTCTTCGGATGTTTCCACACCTTATATTGAAATATGTCCCTATACTATGACTAATCTATATATGTATATCGTCTCAGAATCTGAATCATATTGCTTTAAATAGTTATAGTCAATCTTTTGTTGCAAATATTTTATCAGTAGTGGATCCTAAATCGTATGAAGAAGTTGTTTCTAACCCTTTTTGGCAAGAAGCTATGTCAAAAGAATTTGCAGCCTTAGAAGTAAATGCTACTTGGAAGTTAGTACCCTTGCCTGAAGGAAAACGTGCTATCAGATGCAAATGGGTTTATAAAACCAAATTTAATCAAAATGGAACAATTGAGGGACATAAGGCACGGTTGGTGGCACTAAGGCTTCACTCAAAAACCAAATGAAGATTATTATAGAAACTTTTTCTCCGGTTGTCAAGTTTACCACAATCGGATGTATAGTAGCACTTGCTGTTAAACAACATTGGTCCATTCATCAATTAGACATCAACAATGCATTCTTTATAACTAATTAACATATTATCATATTTAATTTTTATTTACCATATGATTTGTTATTATTTTATTTATTGTATTGTATTACTAATAATTTGTTTTAGTTATATTAAATAATATTACAATTAATTAATTTTTAAGATGTCTTTTTTGAATGTGTATATTTCTTTACAAACTTATTAGTTGGTTTTTGTTAAATTAGTTAGTTCATTACCTAATTTTTTAATCATCAATTTATTTATTGGGTTTATTTTTTAAAAGGAAGAGGCTAATTGCACCATACCCATTATTATTAACACCCATAACTCTACTTTAATTATTATTCTTTCTTTGTTTTTTTGTTTTTTTTTTGTGTTTTCATTATTTTTATCTTTTTTAAAATTATTTCAATGAAATTATAATTAATATAAGT
>NC_037532.1:11524116-11525312 GCF_001531365.2 Cynara cardunculus var. scolymus
AAGAGATATATCTCCAGTCATATGTCTTGAACATCCACTGTCTAGATACCATATGCCTTAGACATCTTGAGTAACATAAGATGGCTCATAAGATGTAGATGCTTTAGAAGATCCTTCGTCAGCATCAATAGCCATCAAGCAGACATAAGCTTTATCTTCTTCATCTGAAGATGATTCATCAGATGATYCAGCCCAGTCATGCTCTTCAGCAATAAGGCCTTTAGCCTTTCGCAGGTTGTTCTTCATCTTCTTGTATTTCTCCTTCAGTTTTAAGTATTTTTCATATTTGGTCCTGAAGGAGGAAGAAGCTTTAGAAGATGGCGTCGTAGTCTTCTTAGATCTGCATTCACCTGCAAAATGTCCGGGCCGGTGACAGTTATAGCAAACAGCTGAAGCCTTGTCTATTCTTTCATACTTTGGCTTCTCCCAGAAGGGTAGCTAAGGAGATATGCGAAAATTGCTTTTACTAACGAACCTCCTAAATGACTTAGTCATGAGTGCCAGTGACTCATCAAAATCTGTTAAATCAGATTCAGGAATGTCCTCAGAAGAATCTATCTCCGTGATGACCACAAGAGGTAGAGAATAAACAAAAGGAGTAGAAGTTTCAATTGAAGAAGCTTCAGAGATCAAAGCTAAAGGAGTGCTTTTCATTTCTCTGGAATCTTTTACAAGATTTCATTTCAGTTGACGAGATTGCTCATGGTTAAGCAGAATCCCGTATAAGGTAGAAAGAGAAAGAGTGGACATGTCATTTGACATCTTGAGACACATGGAAAAGGTGTCCCAAGACTCAGGAAGGCATTCTAGAAACTTAGTCAAGGTTTCAGAATTAGAATATTCCCTGTCGACAGTCTTTAGATCAATAAAAAGGTAATTAAATCTTTGATGTACTTCAGACAGTGTCTCGGACTTTCCACATAAAAAGCTTTCATACTGTCTTACTGGATTGATCATTCTAGTCTCCTGAACCTGAGTGGTTCCTTCATATTGGACACAAAGAGTATCCCATACGGATTTATAAGTTTTGAGTTTCATCACTGAGTGATAGATCTCATCAGGAATAGATATAGCTATTATAGACCAAACACGCGTGTCTATAGCTATTTTCTTCTTGTCTTCATTGCTTCACTGATGTGGAAGCTTTGGAATCTGCCGTTCAGGAATCACGGCAGTCGTAGCTGTTGCTGGAACAG
>NC_037532.1:11526102-11527060 GCF_001531365.2 Cynara cardunculus var. scolymus
CAAAGCTTTAGCAAATACAAGAAAAGATATTGCTAAAAGAAAGATCCTTTACTTAAGCTAGAAGATACTTGAAGTAAGAATAAGGTTAGAGAGAGATGAGTGCTCTCTGCATGGAGAAGAAGCACTTCTATTTATACCCAGTGCATTAAATGATCATTTAATGCAATATGGTAGGTTTAAAGTGCGTGTTAAACCTTAAGAGGAAGGCTTGTTCTTTGCTACAGTTAATAGTACAAAAGCACTATTTCTGAGCAGACATCCTTATCTAAAGTTGGTGGACAAGGAGTCGACTAATCGGCTCCGTACCGTACTAACTTTTGTAAGGGTATGGGTTTGTCCTTTGTGTGCATAAGGACAAGACAACAACAATCGTGCTAAGCAAGCTTCCTTTGATCGCTGAATGCTGGAATGACCTGAAGATCTCATCATCATTTGCTGAAGCTAAAATAGTCTTCACACATATATAGACAGACTTGTAATCACTGAATACCGCTTCAGATCACGTACTCGCCGGTCTCTAATCTTTAGTTTTTGTCTTCGACATTTGCTGATGGTTCTTTGGTAGTGTTGTCTTCTTAAAGTATTGCTGTCTCTGATAGATTTACAATGCAAGTTCTTCAGCGATCACTGAACATACTCAGTGAAGATCGCTGAAACTGAAAATACAGAAACAAAAATACAACGTGAAAGAGAAAAGGGATTATCATCAAATCACTGAGAGAGAGGATCAATAGATGTTACAAGTGGTATCAGAGCAAAAGTTTAAGTGTATTAGGTTACTGAAACCTAAACTTAAACTGAGAATGAAAGATTTTATTATTGATAGACGTGTGATTAAAGATTGATTTATAGTGATTAGGGTGGTGATTTAAGTTAATTTGGGGTTAGTCTTAAACCAAATTAAAGCAGAGAAGTCGTTAGATGGTTTAATATCCTTGGATATAATGACATTGATAGA
>NC_037532.1:11528990-11529676 GCF_001531365.2 Cynara cardunculus var. scolymus
TGCAAAACACATGGTAAGATGAGATAAAATAGATGTAGAGTGGTGTTGGTAGATAGAGTTTTGGTGACAAACTCCCACTGATTTGCTTTAGTGGGGAGAGAATATGTTTAGCTTTGAAAATAATATAAACTCAAAGTATTGATGATATAGTGAGTTGATTCATCATTTATTTGCATAGGCAAATTTCAATGACGAAATTTTGTTAAGGGGGAAAGTTTGTAATAACAAAAAAAAGGAATTTTTAATCGTTAAATTTCAACGACTTATAGTGTAAAACGATCAAAGTGAAGGGGTTAGACCCTAAAATTGAATGCAATTTAATGACAGGAAACTCAATGGTCATGAAACCTATGACCATTTATTATGACTTATCATTTCATATTCCGTGAAACTGCCGATGGGGCTTAGTATAAAATGGGAGTTTGTAGCTTTATGTGTAGTTTAAAGGTTAAGAAGGAGAACTATTGTGAGAAAAGGCGACGGTAGACGCTGTAATGAAAGTTGACGGTGCTCTACATCGTAGCTAGTTTGGCACCAATCGGGGAGACGCTAGCCACTTCAAAGATCGGTTTGGGCTACGCCATATATAGTGAGTTACACGTGATTGATTATTAAAATGGTTGCATGCCTTATTATCCAAAAGTTGTTTGAAGTTTCTCGAGATTTTTGATATGCTATATATGCGT
>NC_037532.1:11531346-11536518 GCF_001531365.2 Cynara cardunculus var. scolymus
CTCATAATTACAAAAAAATGAACAAAATGAAAAATTATGATTGGTTGAATGCGGTTTGCACGGTTTATACAAATTGAGTGGTTTGCATTTGATCGCTCCCCCATATATATATATATATATATATATACATATATATATATGTATGTATATATATGTGTGTGTGTGTGTTAGAGTTAATTAGATATCATAATAGGTCCCTAAAATTTGATGGTGTTTGTGAAAATAAGAAAATTAAGAAAATAGGTAAAATGACTAAAATACCCCTCATTAAATTAGACTCATTGGAAAAAGTTAACGGCCATTAGAAGGAGGGACAAAATTCATTGGGAATCAACAAACGTAAGAGATAAATCTGGTAAAATAAATTTGAAGGACGAAAACACTTGAAAGTGACAAATGTTACGGACCAAAAGTGAACTTTACTGTAAAATATATTATTTGTGGTAAAAATTAATAAACATTGTAGGATTAGTGGGTGGTCGTCTAAATGATATGACGATAGAGATGTAGATTGATATATAAGAGTTAGATTAGAATTGAATTATCTCGTAGTTATCTAGTTGTAGCACATCTGTATTTAAAGTGCTTATGATTAATGAGAATTGACAAATTTCTTTCCTCTACTTACTATTGTTCTATTCCATTTTTCCTATAACACATTATCAACACGTAAAGCTGAAAATTGTTCTTCACCGTCTCTAAATGGTCGTTGTTCACTGCTGTTGAATGGCTTGTCGCAAAATTGTGTCGATACTCCATCATCCTTTACTCGTTGCCACGTCTTTTAAAAATTCTAGTAAGCTTTCTATCAACTTATTCATAAGTGAATATTATGAAATCATGTTAGAAGAATAACACAATTTATGGTTAATATCAATTATTTATTTGAAAAAAGATTATATGCAAATCGCATTCATAATTACTAATTTTAAATGAAATAATTAAATAAATAAAAGTGAATATTGACGTTAAAAAAATACACTAAAAGATAATTATTTGAATTTATATTCGCTTTCATTGTGATTTTGTTGTAATTTAAATGAATATATGATTTTGTTCTAGTTTATGTAACTATAAAAAGGAATTAAATGAATAATTTGGAATTTGGGGTCATACTTATTTGAGATTTTTATTTGTGTTTTCGGGCGTGTTTATTTAGTTTGATCTGTTAAATCTATTTTTAGGCTAATCCAAATAATAAATTAGACTATTAGTTATCTGAATATTGGTTTCATCTTATTTAATTTCACTGAGTTAGTATAACCTCTATTGTTTTAGACAGATCGTTCTGTATTTATGTATCCTCTGATAGTTACAATATTAACATGTATAGTTGGTTAATTTAATTATGTTAATACTATTTACTATTTGGATTACTAATTCAATTTAAATCATTTAAGTTAGACTAGTATTTTTTTTTTTTTTGAATTTGATCTCATTTTTTGCCTCATGTCAGAATCTACCAAATAATTAATGTTATTAATGTATTTCATAAATAAATTAATCGAAATTTACTGAAAGGAATATGTCAAATAAGTGTAATAATTCAGTTACGCCATGATAATGAATATTGAAGTACTAATACTGAACAATTCAGTTACGCCATGATAATGAAATTTCATGTGCATCATAATTTATTGTCAAAAGCATATATCCCTTATTTACATAAACGGTTTAAACAACTCATCCCGAATTCAACGTTTTAAACACAAAGAATTTGAGTACCATATATGATCAAGGATTCTATTTAGCTAAGTTAACACCTTTGATAATATTGATAGGGTTAGTTATATAAATATGATACGATGCAGGTATGCATCAATAATTTGATGTGTATGAGATCAGTGACAGGAGCAAAGGTTTTGCCAAGGGCGACAACCTAGTCGATCAACTTCAAACAAACAGGGAAACATGAGCAATACATAGGGTTGATATGAAGGCTTTTGAAAAAAAGGGAAACTTTGCCTTAGTTTCTAAGTATGAAATTAGTTGGTGGAGTATAACTTTTGGGTCACAGAAGTAGGGTTTAGTTGGGTTAAACCAAAAACTAACATAATAACGGATTTGAGAACGCCAAAGGTGGGATTACATATCTGAGGCTTATGGTTTTAGCAAACTAATATAAGTTTCAATAGCTATCTCTTAAAATCTATGTTAACAGGAGGTTTGACCAGAAAGTCAAATAAGTTTGAAGTGGTTAAAATCAAAAATGCATTTTAGATGCTAGGGGGGGGGGAGGGTAAGCCTAGCACTGAGGATGACATTACCGAAAGATATACAAGTGTGGTATATAGTGTTGCATACAAGTTGGGTCAGGATACATTGATGCAAATAAGCAATGTTATTGCTTATGCATCATCCTAGCTAAAAGGGCAGGGGAAGAAGTGTCATGTCCTCTAACATAAAGATACATGCAGTAGTATTTAAGTTCAAGGGTACACATACTAGGAATCGATTCCTAGTGGTGTTCTTGGTTCACTCGGGCTAGCAACCGTTCAGGATCGAAAACATGCTCACGTGTGGATACCGCTAGAGGAGATCTACGTTGATTTCTCGTACTCCAAACCCTTCAACCACCAATCCATTGAGGTAGTATTCTAAACCTCCCCCCCATAGTTTAGTTTTTTATGTCTCTACTTCTATCAGTAACGGATCCGAACTTGGGGTTTCCCGGTTATTGTTTTATCATTCCGCTGCGTGTTTGAGATCCTGGTAAAACCCTACAATGACACGACTCAAGGCTCATGTCTAATACCATGTTAAGCATATGACATGCAATGGCCTGATGTGCTTCTATGACGTAATATTTGATTTTCTTAACTTTTTAGTGATTTACTTTTTAGTTTTTGACATATAATCTAATTTAAATCGTTTCATACCATTGCGTCATTAAACAATAGTAGAAACATATTCGTAAGTATATAATACATAATACACAATACATAAAATATATAATATGGATTCTTCATTATAAGTCACGTCTTAAGTCTGCTTTTCATAATGTAATATCTTGATTACAAATCAACCACTTAAAATTAAAGTTTAAATGGTGTGAGACGTGGTGAGGTGATTAGGTCAAGCCTTGAACCTTAGAGGCTACAAGGAAGTCACGACGTTTTTCAAGACATAATTTATTGCGACAGATTTATGTATCACACACATATATATAATTAAATATGCATATTATAATATTATTACTCAATGAGTAAATGATTTTAAATAATTTAAATTATGTTATAAAGTAATAACTACAATAGTAAAATGGTAATAAATCAAATATCATGTTACAAAAACCATATGTTCGTCATGACATGTCAGATGCTTAATGTGTTGAGGCACGCCATAAAAGTTGTCTCAACGAGCCTTTAAGAACATAGCTTAAAATACAATAATAGAAAGTAAAATAACATTTGACGTGTTGTTGAGTTGGTAAATAAGCTGGACAACTTTGTCCAAATACAAGACATGTCCCAAGTTCTATATTTCTTGAGGGCCGTAATCTCCTGCTGAATGAACCAAAGATATATCCTTATATTAGTGTCCTTAAAAATGGGTTACATATAAAGATAACTGGACTATCGGTAATCAATATTGCCCAAATAAAAAGTAAGGGGGCGTTTGGTTCGTAGATTTTGAAATAATCTGATGGAATTAGAATGGTGAATTCCATTGACCAAATTTTATTACCTCGTTTGGTTCATCTTTTTCACGAAATGAATCTTCAAAATCCTACAAAATTCACAAATAAAGAATTTTAATATTCCTTATCAACTACATGGTATTTTGATGTAATGAAATTCTCTATTTTTATAATAGCAAATATGCTCTTAACTCAATATATCAGTGTTGATTTGAATCACTCACCGCCCACCAGCGCCATTTGAACCACCGTTGACCATCGCCATCTGAACAACCGTCGACCACCACCAATCTGAACCACCGTCGACCATCTATGACTACCACCGATCTTAAACACGCCGACTAGTACCGATCTGAACCATCGCTGGCCACCGACGATCTGAACCACCACCAATTTGATCCACCGTCGATCTCAACCACCGCCCATTTGAATCACCGCGGACTACCACGGATTTGAATCACTGTTGAACATTGCCATTTAAACCACCATGGACCACCACTGATTTAAACCACCGCCGACTACTACCAATCTAAATTATCGCTGCTACCGCCAATCTGAACCCCCGCCGACCATCACTGATATGACCAACCACTGATCTGATTCATCACCGATCTGAACCACCTCTCATCTGAACCACCGTTGATTACCGCTGACCACCAACGATTAGAATAACCACTTATATGAGCCACAACCACCATTGTCAATATGAACCACCCCTGATCTGAACCACCGCCGATTTGAACTACCTCTGACCACCGCCATCTGAACCACCACGGAACACCACCGATCTAAACCACTGTCGACCACCGCCATCTAGACCATCATGCACCACCATCGATCTGAACCACTGTCAACCACCACCGATCTGAACCACCGCCAATCACCGCCGATTTGAACCACCGTCCATCTGAACCACCGCTGACCACCTCCATTTGAACCACCATGGACCACCTTCGATCTGAACCACTGCCAACCCCCGCATCTAAACCACCGTGGACAACCGTCGATCTGAACCACTGCTGATCACTGCCATCTGAACCACTGCGGATCACCACCGATTTAAACCACAATGGACCACCACCGATCTGAACCACCGTCGATTTAGTAACGTCGTTTGATTTATGGTTATATTTGGTTGTGTATTTTATATTGTTCTACATATTAGATAATCTATATATATATTAAAGAAGAAACCACATGTAATGATGTGGCCTCTTCTCAAAACAAAAAAAATGTTTTATCTTTTTTCTCCTTTTTTCAAGCTTTTCCTACCTCAATATTTGTTCTTGATTTTTAATATTCACATTTAAGACCTTTTAATTAGGTTGTTTCAACCTATTCATATTCCTTATAATAATTACTCTTTTAACTCTCATTATTTCTCTCTATTTGGTTACAAATTTTCATTTTCTCTTCAAGGTAAACCTCTATAATAATCTCTCAATTCTTCCTCTATATTCATGTATAATTTTGTGGTACACTTCTATGATAATCTCTCGATTTTTTCTCTCTATTCAGTTATAAATTTGTGG
>NC_037532.1:11540623-11563534 GCF_001531365.2 Cynara cardunculus var. scolymus
TTCAGATTATTAATCAAAGTACTCATGCTACCGTGCAACGCACGGTTTCCATACTAGTTATTATATTAAAGTATTTTTAGTTTTAAAATTAATTTTAAAAAAAAAATGATATTTTGGTCATTTACCAATATTTCCCTCAAATTCTAAAGTTACCTTATGTAAATTAAACAGACAAATTCTAATTTTTTAACAAATTTTATTTTAATGTCAAACCTACTAATAAGATTTCATTTTAATTCCTTTGAAACTAAATTTATTCGAAAACATTTTACAAACCACGTTCCACCTAAAATAAGTGAATTAATTGATTAGTTGAAAGTTGATCCAATGAATATTATCGATCGACATCAATCACCAAATTCAAATACAAACCAGATACATCACCCCATGAACGCCTCATCTGGAAAATGAAAACAAGTCGAAGTCATCACAGCCCTCGAGCAAACGCCGCCACGTGTACAAACCAGCTGCAATTTTCTTCCACGTAAGCAAACTGTTTGAATAAGATAATGGAGCCAACACCATCGATCGCAGCATCCAAAACCATAAACAACTCCAGTTTACTTTCCTTCTGAACAAGTGAATCAAAAAATGGCCACCGGAAACCAAGACGATTTGAGAGGTGGGAAGTGGATGGGGCGCCGGAATATGCCAATGAGCCCTGCCACGATGGTTGTTGCCGGTATCGCCACCGCCGCTGCAGTTGGTTACTTTTTTTATGCAAATAAAAAAGGCGAAAGCGTTGACGGAAGACGGAGGTACCCGGAAAACACTCCGCCACCGCTGGCTCGGCATCCATGAAGACAAAAAGTTTGAAGCTTTGCTCGTGTCGTGTGTGTATATAGTTATTTAGTTGTAGGGTTTCTTGGAGTTCTCTCTCTCTATCTATCTATCTATATATATATATATATATATATATATATATATATATATATATATATGCATCTTTTGTAAATATTATAAATAAAATGGAAAAGTTTACACCAGTTAATTTACAGCTTGTTCTCCCCCATTGATTTGAAAGGTTTCTTTTGCAAATAAGATATGCCCATTACGACCGCTCTTGGAACCATGAAAATACCATAAACAATGTACTCAGCACTCTTTATTTGGTTGATCAACTATGAATCCATAATTTACTAAACGTTTACCCCGTAAGTGCTTACCGGGTAATTTTTCTCAACGGATGAAAATGGCAAGGGCCAATAATCTTATCCGGTAAGAACGATAACAAGGAAGAAGAGTCTTACCCGATAAGAACGATGACAAGGATGAAGAGTCTTATCCGGTAAGAGCGATAATAAGGATGGAGAGTCTTACCCGGTAAGTGAGGGTGACGACTCTTACCTGGATAAGCGTTTATCAGGTTAATTGTTGTATAAGATATGTTTTGATTTACTACAATCTTACCCAATAAAATAAATTATAATGTTAACTTCTAACATTAAACACTTACTGGGTAAACAGGTAAACGGCCCCCTTCCTTCCTGAGCTTCAGCTACAGCCCCTACAAAGACCGAGCTAAAGAATGAGTCATCGTAGACCCATTCCCATCAAATCCTTAGAACTGAAGAATCTAAAAGAAATTTAGGTGGCGTTTGTTTTTTAAGAGGTGCTTAAGTCTGAAGTCTGAATTCACTTTTGAATTTTAAGAGGTGGTGCTGAAGTCTGAAATCTGAATCAGTTAGACTGTTTGTTTTTACGTCTGAAATCTGAATCATTGAAATCTAGGCTTTCTTTGCAAGCATTGGAAGCTCTAAAAGCAATTAAGAGGTTTTAAGTGAAAATGTTACCTCTAAATAATTCAGACATAATAAGAGTTTTTAAGCTCTTAATTGAAAGAAAAAAAAAAACAAACACACTTAATACCCTAAGGTCTGACCGATTCAGACATAAGAGGGTATTAAGTGTTTTTTAGGTAAAAACAAACAGGGCCTTAGTTTGTATCTTCATTACTTATAACTCTAACGGGTGTTTGGTTTGTAAATGGTTTATGAAGAAATTGAAATGAAATGTTATCATGTTTGACCAAGTGTTTGGTTGGCATGAATAAAATGGAATCTGTCTAATGAATTGGAATCTCCCTGTTTGGTTTACAACATAATTGGAATGGAATAATAAAAAAAATACAAAAATATCCTTTCTTTGATCAGATAATGAATATATTTCTTATATCATCTATGATTAGTAATCAAAAATATGATAAAGTTATGTGACTAATTACAACAAAGATTTTTGGTTGATTATAATTATATCAAACTTGCATTCCAAGTTATCTAAGAATCACATTTCTGTGCAAGAAAGCAGTTTGCAAAAAATCAGAAAGCAGGTTTAGGTTCGAAGTAGAAATCAGAATCGAAGCAGTAACAGTCTTCATGGAGAAATCAGAAATCGAGCAGGAAGCAGTGTTCATGGAGAAATTAGAATCAAAGCAGTAACAGTTCATTCATGGAGAAATCAAAGATCGAAGCAGAAAGCAATATTCATGGAGAAATCAGAATCGAAGCAGTAATAGTTCATTCATGTAGAAATCAGAAATCGAAGCAGAAAGCAGTAATAGTCCATTCAGGTTTGAGAAATAGACCTGCAGTGTTCGATCAAGAAGATGAAAGCAGCGTTCGTTTGATAGGAAGCGATTGGTAGAACAATAGATGATAATGAAGCGGCTAGGGTTATTAAAAGTCTAATGAAGGTATTTTTGTCATTTACACAATTTTGAATGAAATGGATTTCAATTTCATCAGTTTTAAGAAGAAATGGTGAAAATCCTCAAATGAGGGAATCTTTGGAATTCAATTCCATTCCATGGGAATGGGCGTTGGAATGAAATTTGGTCAATTAAAATTGACCATTGAAATCATCAGGGAATCTTTTGGAATTCAATTCAATTCCATGGGAATGGGCGTTGGAATGAAATTTGGTCAATTAAAATTGACCATTGAAATCATCAGGGAATCTTTTGGAATTCAATTCAATTCCATGGGAATGGGCGTTGGAATGGAATTTGGTCAACAAAATTGACCATTCCAATTTCATCAAATTCCGACGGATTATGACAAACCAAACGGCCCCTAAGTAATCTTCGCATGTTCTGAAAGGTTTCGAGACTCAAGGTTTGGTCATAATGTCAGTGACTTGCTCGTGAGCAGGATTTTTTTTGGTATTGGTATCACAAAATAATTTTCGAAATAAATAAAACTTAAAAAGTTAATTACAAAATTATACTGACTACGTTTTTGTTATATTTTAGGTCATTTTAAATATAAATTAAATATTTAAATTATTAAAAAAAATGCACTAATATTTTTTTAAGTATCTCTTACATCTCTAAAACTGATTGATTGTTGATTCATTTCTGCTAAAATTTTCAGTGGTGATTTTATATGATCGGATCAGAATGCAACACATTAACCTCAAATATAAACAAATAAACTCTAAAGTTTAAAGAGTTTACATGAAGTATAAACAAACTAACTTACAGATTTGATCCTAAATTAACGAAGTCGAAAAATTAACCCCGAATTAACTTTAAACAAATAACCCTAAAGTTCACACTAAAATTTTATTAGAAAGTTAGTTCAACAAGAATCAATGGAAAACATCGAGTCAAATGTGTATTTAATAGAGATTAAATATTGCATTTATCATACACACATGCAATTAATGTTAAAAATATGTTATTTTTTATTTGTATTAACGTTAAAAATACAATTAATTTTAAAAATACTCGATATTTAGCTCGTTCCAGAGATATTGACGAGACATTTCTAACGGTGTAATTTTAAAAGAAAAACATACTTTTTAATATATTTTAGCTAATAATTAATTAAATAAAACTTAAAGTCTTTGAAAGGTTAAAAGCGTAACTATTTCCAACCAGCGTCTACAAGTTGATTTATTTCTTAATTTTTCATTTAAACTCCCAAAGGTTTTAACGTTTATGGTTTCACACCAAAAAGCTTATAATTTCACATTTACATATCTTTTTTTTTTATTAACCTGGATATACAACCAACTATGTGAGCCGACTAATCCCAATGCGACCAACTGCTTTGCAGATAGTCCGGAATCACCGCATTTGAACCTCCGTGGCCACTAGAGGATTTTTATTCCTCCTTGGATTTGAACCTGAGATCTCCTGGTAATCTTGACATTTGGAGCCAAACTCAAACATATCTTAAAAAATTTACACTTAGGCTCTACATTTTTATGGTTTCATAGGCAACCGTACTCCTTACGTTAGGTCCGCCTCTGATCATGAGTTCCACAATGCATAAACTCAATCTCGTCGTCTTTAACTAATTCTTGCATAAAAAGTGGAACCTCACAATCATATGTTTTGTTCTTCCATGAAACACGAGATTTTATGACAACTTAATTGAAGGACTATTATCACAAAGAATTGTTGTATTCTCATATTACGACCGGTTAAAGCTCTCCAAAATTCTTCTTATTCAAATGCTTTGACAAGCACAAGCTAAGGCGGCCACATACTACGCTTCCATATTTGACAAAGTGACTACCGATTGCATTTTAGAGCTCCATTTCACAGCTGTTGTTGTCAGTATTCCACTACCTTAAAAATTAAATGTAAAAATAGACCTTGATGCAAGTATACATTTTAATCTACTGTCGTACTGTAACAAGTAATAATGGTACATGTACAGAATATCGTTCCCACAGAGATGAATTGTAAATTCTCTTAAAAAGATCCAGTCTTTAAAAATTGATTTCAAATAGCGAATTCGAATAAATCTTTTGTTTGATTGGTTAATTATCAACTCCAAAAAATTAGTTGTAAAAAGAAGCAAATTATGTAAAGGTCTGTTAGGACTGACACAAATGATTCATTGGAAAGAAATTATAACATTTTTCGGAGAGTCAATAGTATTGTTAAATTAGTACAGTTGTCCAGTCCTAGATATCCAACTATTAGGACAGACGACCTCCCAAGAGTACATACAGGTCGGAGCACTATCGATATGATATCATTTATGTTAAACGTCGTAAATCCTAGTACAACACTATGTTACCATCCTACACCGCACAAAGTATAGCACTTGTCAGGCACTAAAGTTATTTTTAGCCTTCTTATATTATCTCGAGTTATTGTATTTATCTTAACTATGAAGTTAATGCATTTTCATATATAAAATTAGTTGTCAATTAATTTAATATAATATTCAATGAAATATTTTTAACCCAAAATAAATAGTTAGATAAAAATGCTATATTAGATCACATCGGTCTCGATCCTAATGTTCCATTACACCCCAAATTACGACGATTAACTCATCATTGATTGGTTTCTTTTTGCAGGAGATATAAATACAAAAAAGTAAATAACGGAGATGGAAGAATAAATAAAGTAAATTTCCGCAAGTATTTAATTAAAGAAAGAGATTTGTTGCGCAAGTTATGAGTTTTTTGAAATAAATACTGAAGTTAAATAATATCGGAATGCAAATGATGGAAAGTAAATTGCTTAAAGTAAAGGACAATAAAATAAATGACAAAAAGTGAAGTATGCGAAAAGTAAAATTAAAACGGTAAATTAAAACAAGTAAATAATAAAATAAATGACTAGAATGGTAACTCAGGCGTAAAGTTTTATAACATTTCGTAAATACTTACATGCTAAAAATAAACGTTTCGGTCTTTGAGATAATAACCCATGGACTACAGTGGATTTTTGATCCTTCGCATTGTATTTGGAATAAAGTTTACGATAATTACCAACTTTTCGGACCGGTCCATAAAAGTTAGAAGGATAAAGCATAAAAGACAAAATGTACTTGGAACTAGAAAGAGGTAGGCGTGAGTTTCTCTAAAGTGTTTTAAGTTACAAATTAGAAATTTTAACTAATTTGTTCACCTTTTTAACAAAAATTGCTTAAGCTCCTTTATATAGCCATAGTGATGGCCAAATCGGCCTGGCTTAGCTCGGAACCGCTGGAGGACAGGAAACGGGACCAGTTGGGGTTTTTGGCAGTTTCGTGGGATCGAGACCGGTTATGTTATGGACCGGTCTGAAAATTCAAATATTTTATAAATAAATGTATTTTAAAATAATTTTATAATGTATTTTTTTAAGACAATGTAATTTTAATTATATTAAAACACATTTTTAAAGTGTATTTGAGTGACCTAATTACAAATTTTATAATGTATTTAAAATATATATTATTAAAAAAAATTATTTTTTAATGCCAGGACTGGATGGGACTGGGACCGGCGGCCCTTAACCGGTTATGAAGAACCTTTACCGGTCTTACCATTTTCGACCAGGACCGATTACGCTAGGACCGGTTATGAGAAAGTTTGGGACCGATTAGAACCGATCCGGCCCAACCCGATACCGATTTTTTGCCATCACTAAATAGCGACCAAAGTTTGACAAAAGGGCCCCAAAAAGTGTAGCCCATATACCTTAAATCTTCTCCAAAAATTTTGGCTCAAACGCAAAGCCCAAAAGTATCCAAGGTCCATTGTCTGGGTCTGGTCATGCAGCATCGTGTAAGACTGTCCATGTGGGGTTCTGTAGGAATTCAAATGATTGATCAGAAAATGAGATTTTTGGTCACTTTATCATACAAAATAAATAGAATTTATACATTACACACAAAACTCCATAAACACAAAATTAAGAAAGAAAAGAATATAAAGACTCAAATGGAGAAGTGAAAAGTCCTAAAATATTGTAAAATTAATGCAAATAAGGTTAATAAATCAACATTTATCACCCGCCTTACTCATTATAAACACATAACCAGAAGTATTTATGCTACCATCCATATCTCCATCAAAATCACTATCGATGTAGGCCTTCATAACATCACATTCATCTAGTTTGCACAACAGGCCCACTATCAATTTACCTTTGATGACTCTTAAGCATTTAGGCTTTGTCTTCATGCCCCTTTTGGATGTAGCCCTTTAGTTGTTCAACATAGTCGATTTCTTTTAATACACCGTGCAGAAACGCGCTCTTGATATCAAGTTGGAATGCAATCCATCTTCTCTAGGCTGCTAAAGACAACATCATTCTAATGGTATCCAACCTGCTAAAGACAACGTCATTCTGAAGGGTCTGTAGTGTGAGTTTTGTCTTCATGAAGTATAACAATCTCTGAAGAAATTACAATACATGTTCAACAATCACTGAACAGAGTCAGTAATGATCGCTGAAACTGAATAACAGAAATAGTATATACTTCGATAGGTAAAAGGATTTATCATCAAATCAATGAGAGTCTTTAAGTTGGAATATTAACATGTATTACACATTCAAAAGTTTGTCATGTGTGGCTACTGAAGGACTTGTTAAGCCACTCTTGATATAGATTTGGGAGCACTGTTCTCTATCACCAATTTGAATAACCTTTTGCTACATGTTTGATTGACAAGAGTCCACTCGCTCATTTGTCTCTTTAATCTTTGCCTATAGTTTTATTTGTATGATTTGATTAGCTATCACTTCATCAAATAGCTAATCAGACGCGATCCTTTTCTCGTATGCCCTGAAAATGGAATTTCGGTACAACTCCGCTTGTTGCAAAGCCTTTATTTCTCATCCAAACATTCCAGATGTCCTTATTTCCTCGCCTATTCTTGCCTCTGACCTCGCACCGATCGCTATCCACGATCCCTTCGGTGTGTTTTCTCGGGCAAGGTTACATGAAAATATAACTTTACTTGGCTCACTACTAGAATACTAGGTATCATTGACGGCTATTTTCGACGGCAAAAATCGTCTGTAATTACCTAAGGTAAAACGACAATTTTCCGACCGCACCATTAATTTTTTAGTTTTTATTTATTTTTAATCAGTCTTGAAAACCGTCAGAACAAATTATCAATTATCAAAGGATTTCCAACGGTTTCTTTAATTTTTATTTATTTTAATAAGTCGTCGGAAAGCCATAGTAAAATTTTATCAATTACCGACGGTTCTTTTTAATTTTTATTTTTATGTTTAATAATTCGTAGGAATTTTTTTTTCATTTATTTATGGTTTTCCGATAGTTCCTTTTAATTTTTATTTATTTTCAATAAGTCGTCGGAAAATGTCGGAAAATTTTATCAGTTACCGACAGTTTTCCGATGGTTCCTTTTAAATTTTTTTAATTTTTGTTTTTATTTTAATAGGTCGTTGGAAAACCGTCGATATATCAATTTTCGACGATTTTACAACGATTCTTTCAAATTTTTTAATTTTTATTTATTTTTAATAACTCGTCGGAAATCCGTCAAAAATTTTTATCAATTACTGACAGTTTTCTGACGGTTTCTTTTACTTTTTATTATTTAAATAAGTCGTCTGAAAACCGTGTTCCTTTTAATTTCCATTACTTGTAAAATCTCATCGGTTAACATTCGAATCATTTCTTCAATTACCGACGATTTTCCAATGGTTCTTTTTAATTGAAATGACACTTTCCTCCATTTTGTCCTAAATGGGTTCAATTTGTTTAAAATAAGTCATGTGATTTGTTAGTGGGACATTATGAGTCTTAGCAGACTGAAATGGGTCAAACGGATCATATTGTTATAAATGGCCATATAATGTGTTAGTGGATTATCATGAACCTTACTAGTTCGTAGTGGGTCATACGGGTCATAGTAATGTTAAATTTGTCATACCGTTCTAAACGAGTCATAATCAGTATTAATGTGCCGTGATGGTTCATGTTGTGCCTAATATGGATCGTAGTGGGTTATAGGTTAAAGAGGTCATATTTGTTCTAAATGGGTCATATGATGTGTTAGTTGGTCATCATGAGTCTTACTAGTTCGTAGTGGGTCATACGGGTCTTACTGGTGCTAAATGTGTCATAACAAGCATTTTAAACGAGTTATAATATGTATTAGTAAGACGTAGTGGTTTATGATGTGTCTAATATGGGTCGTAGTAGGTTATAATAAGTTAAACGAGTCATGTTTTCTCCAAATTTGTTATCTTTGATATTAATTATTTAATTACTCTATTATTTGTAAGATTTGTGAAAAATTCTACCTTAAGATTTTATCTCACATGATTTTTCGATTTAAATATAGTATTAAATAATACTGATTAACATATATTTATTTTACAATGTGAAACTCTTTTACATGCATTTTTTCTGTTTTACAAACATATTAAAAAGTTTCACATTGTGAATCAAGTACATGTGAAACAAACAAATATATGTTAACCACTACATTAAAAATTATAAGACATTGAGGTTAATTAGTATGTCATAGATTAGTTACACAACACATGTTTCAACGGGGTCATGGATTTATGGCTACCTTTAACTTTGAAACTTGAAAGCTAGTGTTTTTGTCTCATTTTTAATGCCACATAAACCAAAACGAACCTAGTAGATCTTATGCAGAAGTAGGGTTTGGGAGTAGGCAGTACACAAACCTTGTTTCTACCCCAAAAGGCAGAGATGTTGTTTCTGTGAAGACCCCCGAGTCGCAAGATATTTTTCCTCTTAATGGATGTAAGATACTCCCTCCACCCTAAAATAGATGTCCACAATGAAAAAAAGGCAATTATAGAAATGTGATTGATTATTGCACTTTTTAATCAACTAAATGACAGTTTTATCTTAATAATAGACGAAGTAAGAGCATCTACAACATATTCTCCAAAATGGAGAAAATATATATTTTGGGGATTTTAGGCATGCTTTTTGCTCCAACAGATTCTTCAAAACTATTCTCTAGAATGAAGAAAGCAAGAAGAGAGTGTAAAAATCTTCAAATTTAGAGAACATCCCGAAAATGGTTACAATGAAAGAGAAACATTATTTAATATATTTCCATCGATACGAAACTTTGGAAAACAAATATTTAGAAAGAGAAATAATATTTTATTAGAGGAAAGGAATATTTTAATAATATAATCAATGTTGTAATGTCCAAAATGGAGCATCTGTTGGAGTTGAATGTATTTTTGTTTTAGAGATTTTGGAGTTTCATTCTCCATTTTGCAGAATCTGTTGAAGATGCTCTAATAAATTTATCCATTTCATAGTTAGGGGTAGAATTGTCAAGTAGGCACTTATTTTTGGGACGAACTAAAATAAAAATTTGAAAACTTGTTTTGGAACATAAGAACTAATTGGGATCTTGACATTGACATAACAAGTCTTTCTATTTCAAGAAATACTTTTGGACCGCCCTCGTGTCATCTCTAAAAACGTAGGACATGCGTGGGACCTACTAGAAAACACATTTGGTGTTGTGTATACAAAGTTCATGGGATCTAGAAACTTCTCCCCGGATGATCGGCCGCCAGTGAGGTTCATGGAAACCGAAGAGCTCGCATACGTAGCTATGCGTGCACGTAAAGTGCATGATTTATGGCACACCCTCTTTGGCCTTCCAACCAATTTGATTGGCGAATCGACCTTAAAAGTCATAGAGTTCGAGCAAATGTTGCTTCCAATGTGGTTCTTGTCTGTGATTGGAGGAACGACAAGCAACAATCGTTGTTTTACCAGCATTACTTTCCTTGGGCAATTCAGGCAGGTATGAAATCCACCGATCTTATGTGTGTTTATTATGAGAAGCATTTTCATGAAGATTTATAGGACGTAAAGACGGAGATGGGGTATTATACCCATTCCTTCCATTTGACGGTAGTTTGATTCGGTTTTCACGTTGCTCGATAAGAGATTCGGGAGAGTTGGTAAATTCCAGATGTTATTTCGAGTGAAATATACCGAGTTATTCTGGTCGGGTTGACAAATAAGAGCTCTTGTTTAGTTTGTAAAGACTGTAGTTGGGCACAACATATAAAGTTTGTAGTTGAATTATGAATTAGATCAACATGTTCAAAAGATAAGTGTTATTTATTGGAATTTTGAAACTCTTTTTTCAATTAAATATAAATAGCTTTTTTCCTTTACGAGTACATTCAAATACAACAATCTTTTTTGAATTTATGAATTATTGATCTAGAAAAAATGAATTGCGATCAAGCCTTGAAACGACGACGTACCAGCCAGATGACTTGATGGGCGGTGCACGTTTCAAACGCCAAATGTCAGTTTCTTTTTGACTTTTTTCGTTTTGGCGTTACGCTTTGGTTACATATTTATACAAATTTAAATAAGTTGATCAAGTTGTTTTTGGAAATAAAGTTGGTCATGTTATCAAAATATTTTTAAAAATTAATAACTGGATATATTTTTTTTAGGGTTAAATGCATTAAATAGCAATCTACTTTCATAAAATTTCTTATTATATCATTCTACTTTTGTTTTTCTTTATTACAGTAATGTACTTTCAAATTATTTTTTATTAAGACATTGTACTTTAAAAAATCTACCCATAATAGCAATGCGTAATCTTTTACCTTTTAAACCGGTTAACCATTTGACTTTATTGCTTGTGTGGCTTTAATGAGGTGATGTGGATAACACATCATTTTGATGACTTAACTAAAATTAAAATAAAAATCTATTTCAAATTATTTTTATTGATTTTCATTTTTTATTGCTATGATCTTAAAAATATTTAATTTTTTTTTACTTTTTATTATTAAGTTGCATTCAAATTAAATATTCTTAGAGTAAAATATTTATTAAATAAATATGAAACATTATTTTCGAGATATATTTTGTTTGTAAAAAATGTAACTTTTCATATTTTATGTTGTTCAAATAAATACATATCTTTTAAAGTTCTCTTTAATATATTAACGAAATAAATTGTTATCTACAATTTTTTAATATTGTTATATTAATAAATATTTCAAAAAAATATAATTAATTTAATATATTTATACGTCAAGTAAAAAGTTTTTGAACAAATATAATATATTCTTTAAAAGATAATAATTTTTTGGTAAAAAAAGAACAATTCTTATTTTCTCTTTTTCAAAAAACACATATGTTTTTAAAAGTATTAGCGAGATAAGTTGTGTTCTACTAGTATTATTGATATTGGTATATTAATGAATAATTTAAAAAAAATTAAATTCATTTAATACATTTATTAAATAACATGTAAAATATCTAAATATTAAAATTAAAATACAGTGTTTAATAAGAACTAGTAGATGATATAATAAAATAATTTTGAAAGTACAATGATGTAGTAAGAAAGTCACATCATTATAATACATGTAGACAGCCTACGTGGACAATGAGGTGGCATGGAAACCTAGTATAATGGGTAAATTTAAATCAAAAGGTTACCCAATGCTATAATGRGTAAATTTTTCAAAGTACAATGTCTTAATAAAAAATAGTTTGAAAGTACATTGCTGTAATAAGAAAAACTGAAAGTACAATGCTATAATAAAAAAAATTATGAAAGTAGATTGTTATTTTGTGCATTTTGCCCATTTTTTTATTATCTTGGATATCCAACCCATTATGCAAGTCGACTAATTCCAGGACGATCACATGTTTTACGGATAGTCGAGAGTCACCGCATTTGAACCTCCGTGGTCACAAGAGGATTTTTTCCATTGACGGACCCATAAATTTTTCCAAATTGTGCGACTATTTGACTATAAAAAAAAATCAAACGGTGGCATTGTTTGACCATAAGAAACAAATATAAAGATTTTTTTTCTCCAAATGGTGACAACATTTGACTAAGAAAATAATATTAACAGGATTCGAACTTGGGTCTAGGGTGGAATAAAAGTCTTGCAAACCAACTCTAACAAATAAAATTTGTTCTCATTGTTGTTTCAAAATACAAATGGTGACACATAATAAATTAATACGGTTGCACCTTTCACAAACCTAATTTTTGTTACCCTTCAATGGAGAAATAATAAGGTGGCACGTGCCATATTCTTCGTTTTAGAACCGCATTTTCATTGTCAATCAGGAACAATCAAGAATACGTCATGTGTCCATATTCTTCATGTAACCAATTTTCTTTTAGTAGACTAGAAATTCATGGATTTAATAAAAAAAAATGGATGCACTTTCAAGACACTTTTAACACTTTTTTTCACTGTCAAGATGATAGAACGGATGCACATTCGCCCCCTTTGTGCTTCTTAAATCTGCCTTTTGTGAACCAATAAATCACATACAAAGGTTGAATCTGAAGGTAAGATATGAAGGAATTTGTAAATTGAATTTCATTTCAATCTCATGTTTGATTTGAAGTACTTAGGGTCCGTTTAGTTTGCATGATTGTTTTTGAAGTATTTGGATTTTATATAGGGATTTGGATTTGGATTTGAAGGGATTTGAAATCATTGGTGTGTTTGGTATGTAGGATTTGGAATTGAATTGAATTCCATTATTTATAAATAATTTATAAAAAATAATTATAAATAATTAATTACATTTTTATTAATCGATTATTACAAAACAAATGTTTTCTACAATCCCATGAAATCCGGTGAAATCTCCAACACTCACTATCAAAATCCTATGTTTATAGGATTTCAATTAAATCATAAGATTTCAAATCTAGACAATCCAACAAACCAAACATGAGATTGGAATATATTTGAAATCCAAATCCTCCTAAAT
This sequence comes from Cynara cardunculus var. scolymus, assembly GCF_001531365.2. Lineage (NCBI taxonomy): Eukaryota > Viridiplantae > Streptophyta > Magnoliopsida > Asterales > Asteraceae > Cynara > Cynara cardunculus. The sequence continues at coordinate 11,554,123 of NC_037532.1, forward strand.
TCATTTCATTCCTGCAAAACAAACAGTATTTTATAGGATTTTGAAATCTCATGGGATTGGTATTTCATAGGATTTGTATGTAATAATGGTTTAAAATATATTAAAAACATTTGTTTTGTAATAATCAATTAATAAGAAGATGCTTCAATTATTTTTGTCATTATTTATAAAAAAATATTTTTTTATAAATAATGTAATTTAATTATATTCCAAATCTTACAAACCACGCAGAACTCCTCGTAAAGGAAAAAAGCTATTTATATTTAATTGAAAAAAAGTTTCAAAATTCCAATAAATAACAATTATCTTGTGAACATGTTGATCTAATTCATAATTCAACTACAAACTGCCCCGCTACAGTCTTTACAAACATAACAAGAGCTCTTATTTGCCAACTCGACCAAACTAACTCGGTATATCTCAATAAAATTAACATTAGGGATTTACCAACCCTCCCGAATCTCCTATCGARCATCGTGAAAACCGAATCAAACTACCGTTAAACGGAAGGAGCAGGTAAAATACCCCATCTCCGTCTTACGTCCTCTAAATCTTCATGAAAATGCTTCTCGTAATAAACACACATAAGATCGGTCGATTTCATACCTGCCCGAATTGCCCAGGGAAAGTAATGTTGGTAAAACAGTGATCGTTGCTTGTCGTTGAACCTTGTCGTTCCTCCGATCACAGACAAGAAGCACATTGGAAGCAACATTTGCTCGAACTCTATGACTTTTAAGGCCGATTCGCCAATCAAATTGGTTGGAAGGCCAAAGAGGGTGTGCCAGAAATCGTGCACTTTATGTGCACGCATAGCTGGTAGGTTATTTCGCAAACCTTTAGACTTATAAAAGGAACCACAAAGCAAGTATACAATATGGCTCAATATCGTTTTTCAAGTAATAAAGTGGTAGAATACCGGTTTATTGTCCACAGAGATTGTAACAAAAGTCTAATAAGAATCCAATGAAAGAGATGAGGGAGATCAAAGAAAGGCTGGAGGAGAGCATCAACAAGAAGATGAAAAGGTTGAAGAAGAGGTTGAAGAGTTTGAAAGCAGACAACAAAAGGCTGGTGGAAGAGAATTTGTTGTTGAAGGAAGAAGTCAGGGTGCAGGAGATAGCAACTCAGGCTTCAAAGCCTACTTCTTTGGAGTAGACAAGTTCAATCACATTACTTTAGTCTCCAATTTTATTTTTCCTTTTAAGTCTAGGATAATTCTCTAGTTTTAGATTTAGTTTCTTTACAAGATCGCATGTTCATTGAATGTCACCTTTGATTTCATAGCCTGAATAATTCTGAGGTTATTGGCCATTCACCTAGTAATTATGTTGTTGCTAGAATTAGCACAATTCTTTTTGGGACATAACTTGACTCACACACTAATAAACAAAGAGGTAGGATATAGGCCCTCATTCACAATCTCACAAATAATCCTCATGTACCCTCTATGCACTATACACCCCATATAGCCAATGAGGGCATTGTCAATCATACTATCTAAAGGGCCTTTTACCAAACTCTTACTGATTAAGCGCTTACCTAGTGACTAGTGCCACTTACCTTTTCTTTGAAGTATATAATATTTATATATGGCCAATGCAACAATTAAACTCACGCACCTTCCTCACTTTTGATGAGGTTTGAACCCTTGACCTCCTAGGAGGCCAAAGGCTCGGATACCGAGCGGCCAAAGGCCCTTTGGTGATTTTCACTTACCTTACTGGTAAGCATGACAAGGACTGAGAATCTTACTAAGGTCACGTCTGGTTTGTGGTATTGGATTGGATTTGGAGGAATTTGTAAATTGAATTTCATTTCAATCTCATGTTTGGTTTGAAGTACTTAGGGTCCGTTTAGTTTGCAGGATTGTTTTTGAATGATTTGGATTTCATGGAGGGATTTGGATTGGCATATATTTGAAGTCATTAGTGTGTTTGGTATGTAAGATTTGGAATAGAATTGAATTCCATTATTTATAAATAATTAATTCCTTTTTTATTAGTTGATTATTACAAAACAAATGTTTTTAAAAAAATTTAAAACCTTATTTCATACAATCCTATAAATTCCGGTGAAATCCCAAACACTCCCTAAGGATTTCAAAATTCTATGTTTGTAGAATTTTAATTAAATCTTAAGATTTCAAATCCAGACAATCCCACAAACCAAATATGGGATTAAAATGGATTTGATATCTAAATCCCCTAAATCCATTCAATTCCTGTAAAACAAACCGGATCTTATAGGATTTTGAAATCCCATGCGGTTGGTATTTCACGAGATTTCATAGGATTTATATGTAATAATGGTTTAAAATATATTAAAAACACTCGTTTTGTAATAATCAATTAATAAGAAGATGATTTAATTATTTTTATCATTATTATAAAAAATATATTTTTTTATAAATAATGTAATTTAATTCTATTTCAAATCTTACAAACCAAACATAACTCCCCATAATAGTTAGTTTTTTTTTTCCTTCTGTGTATCTTGAAAGAAAAAAAGCTATTTATATTTAATTGAAAAAATAGATTTAAAATTCCAATAAATAACAATTATCTTGTGAACATGTTGATCTAATTCATAATTCAACTACAAACTTTATATGTTGTGCCCAGCTACAGTCTTTACAAACATAATAAGAGCTCTTATTTGCCAACTCGACCAAACTAACTCGGTATATCTCAATCGAAATAACATCAGGGATTTACCAACCCTCCCGAATCTCCTATCGAACATCGTGAAAACCGAATCAAACTACCGTTAAATGGAAGGAGCGGGTAAAATACCCCATCTCCGTCTTACATCCTCTAAATCTTCATGAAAATGCTTCTCGTAATAAACACACATAAGATCGGTCGATTTCATACCTGCCCGAATTGCCCAGGGAAAGTAATGCCGGTAAAACAGCGATCGTTGCTTGTCGTTGAACCTTGYCGTTCCTCCGATCACAGACAAGAAGCACATTGGAAGCAACATTTGCTCGAACTCTATGACTTTTAAGGCCGATTCGCCAATCAAATTGGTTGGAAGGCCAAAGAGGGTGTGCCAKAAATCRTGCACTTYACGTGCACGCATAGCTACGTATGCGAGCTCTTCGGTTTCCATGAACCTCACTGGCGGCCGATCATCTGGGGAGAAGTTTCTAGATCCCATGAACTTTGCATACGCAGCACCAAATGTGTTTTCTGGAAGGTCCCACGCGTGTCCTACGTTTTTAGAGATGACACGAGGCCGGTCCAAAAGTATTTCCTGAAATAGAAAGACTTGTTATGTCAATGTCAGATACCAATTAGTTCTTCTGTCCTAAAATAAGTGCCTACATTTTTATTTCAGTTTGTCCAAAAATAAGTGTCCACATTTTTATTTTAGTTTGCCCCAAAATAAATGTCTACTTGACAATTCTACCCCTAACTATGAAATGGATAAATTCATTAGAGCATCTCCAACAAATTCTCCAAAATCGAGAATGAAACTCCAAAATTTCAAAACAAAAATACTTTCATCTCCAACAGATTCTCCATTTTGGACATTACAACATTGATTATATTTATTAAAATATTCCTTTCCTCTAATAAAATATTATCTCATTCTAAATATTTATTTCGAAGTTTCCTATCGGTGGAAGTATATTAAATAGTGTTTCTCTTTCATTGTAATCATTTTCGGGGTGTTCTCTAAACTTGAAGATTTTTACGCTTTCTTCCTACTTTCTCCATTCTGGAGAAAGGTTTTGAAGAATCTGTTGGAGCAAAAAGCATGCCAAAAATCCCCAAAATCCATATTTTCTCCATTTTGAAGAATATGTTAGAAATGCTCTTACTTCATCTATTATTAAGGTAAAACTGCCATTTAGTTGATTAAAAAGTGCAATAATCACAAATTTCTATAATTGCCTTTTTCATTGTGGACATCTATTTTGGGGTGGAGAGAGTATCTTACAACCATTAAGAGGAAAGACATCTCGAGACTCGGGGGTCTTCACGAACACAACATCTCTGCCTTTTGCAATAGAAAAAAGGTTTGCATACATCCTACTCCCAAACCCTACTTCTACATGGGATTTACTAGGTCCATTTTGGTTTCTGTGGCATTAAAAATGAAAGACAAAAACACTAGCTTTCAAGTATCAAAGTCAAAGGTAGCCATAAATCCATGACCCATTGAAACATGTGTTATGTAACTAATCTATGACATACCAATTAACCTCAATGTCTTAAATCTTAACAAAACCTCATGCAAGTATGTATGAAAGGTAATGCAAGAGCGGACCCACTATGGTGCATACGGTGGCACGGGCCATGGCTTTGTTCCTCAGTCATAGTGTAAAAAAAATTAGGGTTTTGAAAGGTGTCACTGTATTATTTCGTTGGGTGCAACCATATACTCCTTGAAACTACAATAATAACAAAGTTCAATTTGGTAGAGTTGGTTTGCACATTCTTTTCGCCCCTTCCAAGGCACGGATTCGAATCCCAGTTGTATCATTTTGTTAGTTTTTACCTTTTAATTTCAGAATTATTATGTTTCTGAAAAAATTTGGTATAAAAGACTCGAACACAAGACTTCACATACAAAAACCAAGAAACTAACCAACAGACCAATGATGATTTTGTAAAGAAAATATCCTTGGCTTCGTTTTTTATAGTCAAACCACTGAAATTTTCTAGGTTCGCCTATGAGGTAATGATGTTTAGTAAGCTATTGGTGTTACCTACTTCATGAATTGAAACAAGGATATGGTAATAGATACTATCATAAACGGCAAAAACAATAAGCATCTACATAAAAGGTCAGTAGAAATCATACTCTGCCTTCAGGGTTCCTTTTCATCCTTTCAAGTACCCTCTCAAAAGCAGGCTTCCCAGTTGTTTCCCCCAAAGCGGCTATCAGATCCGCTCTTCTTGGGTCCACTAATGCACCAACTGCAGACCCAAGAGCAACCGCAGCCTGCTGCCAACCCCTAAGACGGACTCGAGCTCCTTCTACCATGGTGGATGTATGCTGAAAATATAGCTTTGATCATTTCAAAAGCATAATACAATTGACGATGAAAAACGCTTCAACAATTACTCACTAGTCACTACCATGAATTTCATGTTAGTGGACGTTTATCAACCGCTTACTGGGTGCAACTTGTCTTAATGGGTGAGCATATGGTATGGACCAAGAATCTTACCTGGTAAGTAGGAGGCGTAGCAAATACCAACAATCTTATCCGATAAGTGAGGGAGAAGACTTGGGTCTGTTTCTTAGCAGCTTATTGATCAGCTTAATGAGAGTCACAACTTATTCGGTTAGTTATATGACTGTTTGGTAGTGGCTTCATGATATAAAAATGTGGCTTATTGAGTAAGCTTCTAGGGGGAGATTCATGGAGATTTATGCAAAAATATCAAATACACTTTCTTTGATATTTTTTTTTAAAAATAAATTTTTTTAGTTACAAATAACAATAAAATTAACATTTAATGAGGAAAAAAATGTTTACCATGTATTGAATCATATATAAACATAAAACGTGAAAAAAAATCCAACCAACCATAAACCAAACCGTTCATACAAGTTGACACATCAAATACGCATATATAAATATTGTTACCAACAAGCGTTTACACATAGCATCAAAGCAATAGGTAACACAAAAATATTGTCCAAGCAATATGTAACAAAAATATTGTCGAAGCAATATAGACCGATCATTGATCCAACATAACAAAAAAATATTGTATTTACCACCAATTGATCATTGGTCTAACGTAACCAAAAGATATTGTTTGATCATTGGTCCAACATGAAACGGACCCAATTTTCACGTCTTTCCTCCTTCAAGCAAAAAAATAGTAGCATTATATATACACAAAACAGTAGCATTTTCTGTTTTTTTATGCTTCTGCACAAAATCGATTATAATGCCAATCCAAGCCAAGTTTAACGGCATGAAAAACAATAAGCATATATATAGCACGTTCAAAACAACTGGAGTTATGCACATGTTCAAAGGTAAATTTACAAGAAACCATTATAAGGATGTCAAAAGTTCTGTTAGAAGCATATACACAAAACAGTAGCATTATATATACAAAACAGTAGCAAACAAACCATTATATATACCAAAAAGTAGCAAACAGACCATTATATATACACAAACCAGACATAGGAAGCATATGGTGTAGAAAATCTATTTGTGATGGAAGCATTTTCTGTTTTTTTATGCAAAAAATCGATGGAAGCAGATGTGTGCAGAAAATCGATGGAAGCAGATAATGTTCAACAGATGGAAGCAGAAAATCGATCGAGTGTAGATAACGATAGCAGTGTTCAACAGATGGAAGCATAAAATCGATCAAGAAGAAATTTTCGAAGCAAATGTGAAAGCAGAGAGAAGCAGTGTTCAAACCTGAAATCGATCGAGAAGAAGATGTGGAAGCAGTGTTCAATCGAGATGAAAATGTGGAAGCAGTTTGATCCAGAAGAGATGGAAGTAGTGTTCAATCGGAAATGGGAGAAAGAATGTGGAGCAGCTAGGGTTAAAACATTGTAACTTGTAAGGAGGGTATTTTTTTCATTTACATAATTTGGGATGAAATGGATTTTAATTCCATCACTTCCCCTAAAAAATGGTTAAATCCTTCAAATGGTAGATTTTAATTCCATCAATTCCATTCCAAGGGTAACCAAACTTTGGAATGGAATTTGATCAACAGAATTGCCCATTCCAATTCCATCGGATTCGGGTGGAATCCGACGAACCAAATGCCTCCTAAGTGAAGTTTAAAGAGAATAAAATACAATAAATAAAATTTAAAGAATGAATAAAATGTAAAGAAAGAGACGTATTTTATGTTTTAGATGATATTTAGGTTTTATCTTGAGTTATATTGTTAAAATATAGGTTTGTTCCACCTTGTTCAGCCGATGGGGATGGAACATGCAGAGTAAAGTGGAACATTGATCCTTGTTTTGTTCTATCATGTCCAGAATACCAAACACATCCTTAAATCATGTATACAATACCAATATCCATCTAAAATCCAATAACTTTCTATGACGTTTTGGGTCTTACACAGTGATGACCATATTTAATCTCAACAAAAATGCTTTTACTTCTGAAAAATCCACATCATTTCTAACAACTGGGATATGATGATCGTAAGTAAACTATCATCTTGCATTATTTAATCATCTTCACAAACTACAAAGATGGAGTAAAATACTTACATTACGGAAACGAGCCACCTTCTAATACATAATTCATCCTTGGTGCCCTAAATTTTCTTATAAACCGAACACACTGCATCAAACACAAGTGATTAGTACAACCACCTAATTTAAGCTTCAAAATAAATACATTGTGTGTACCCAGAAATCGAGTTCCATGGCTGAGTAAATCTGTCCAGGAGGCGTTCCAACAATAGTCCAGTCCAAGACCATGGAAATCGAGTCTGGAAGAAACTGAGAAATTCAAATCGAAAACCATGGTTGAAGAAATCTGTTCAGGAGGCGTTCCAACAATGGTCGAGTCGAGAACCATGGAAATCGAGTCTGGAAGAAGCTGAGAAAATTGAAATCGAATACTATGGTTAAAGAAATCGTACCTGGAGAAATCGAGTTCGAAGGTGTGGAGGCGATGAAGGATCGAAGTCGCGTTTGATTTGGATGGAGCCGATGAGATTTTAGTTTAGGTTTAGGCATGAGACGTAGGGTGCTCAAAAACCCGCCAACCATCTATCCGATCAACCCAATCCATTATGAAATAATTTAATTCGAAACAATCTGATGTCTAATCGAGTTATAAAATTGTTAAATCATAGGTATTAGATTGATATTGAGTTATTATTATTTGAACCCAATCCAACCCAATGAACCCGACGAACCCGATATCCTTTTATTTCTTAGATTTAATATGATTGTTGAATTTTTATTAATATATACATTAGACAATTACACTATCATGTATGCTTTTCATATACACATATTTCCAATCTATTCATATCTTTATATAACTCATTCAGTAACTGTGAACATATATATATAAATTGAGAAAATTAACTGAATATGATATACGTAATAAATATGAATAAGTTGTATCAAATGGTTGATGATGAAAAAGAAATTATGAGTAGAGAAATAACATATTAAAAGTTAGAAGAATATTTTAATATACCAAAGTATCAACCCGACCAACCCGACTAACCCGACCAACCCGTACGGGTTGGGTTGGGTTGGATTGCATTTTGGTTTGGGTTGGATTAAGATTTTTCCAAACCGCAAACATTGGGTTAGGTTGTTCAAATGTCCTCAACCCGATCAACCCAACCCATAAACACCCCTAATGAGATGTATAAAAAGGATACTAGTATTTTGGTGGGGGGAAAAATCTAAGTTTTGTCTAATAAAATTAGGTTTGTTCCATTTAGGGGCGTTTGAGATTGCTTCTAAAAATAACTTATTGACGTATTTTGATGTTGCATCGGTAATAAGCATTTTTGAATTTGGATAAACAACTTATACCGGTGTCAAACCCGTAATAAAGAGTTTTTGAAAAAGTTAAATCATTCTAACTTATAATAAGTTGATAATCACTTTTATAGAAAAAAAACATAAATCGTTTCAAATAGCAATCCTTAGTTTAAGAGTTGTTTGGTGGTTGCTGAATAATTAAATTGTCAAAATAATTAAGAGACTCTTATGATATAGTGCAAAATTAAATATAATTATTTGGTAATCGTTTACAATGAAATTAAAACGTTGAATGGTTAAAGGGATGCCCATGATGCAAAATAATTTAGAGAATTTTAGAACCATTAAAAGGTAGATTTTTTTTTTGTCAAATAAGATTAATCTCTTAACGATTTAGAGGCTGTCTTTTAATAGAACTGTTAAGAGGTAAACAAACAACCTCTAATCTTATTTTTGTTTTATAGCATACCAAACGTAAGACTATTTTTTTTATCTTATCTTGCTTTACATGGTCTGAATTTTGTCCTATAACATATAAAATATGAATTATTGTTCCACATTTGACATGAATTTTATGTGGAATAGACATATTTCATCCCACCACGTGGAATAAATTGGAACAAGTCTATATTTTACCACTATTCCGTAATAATGAAAACATAGTTTTCTTGTAACATATCAATGTCTCCCATTTTATATTTTATCTATTTTCAAATTTTATTTATTGTATTTCGATCTATTTAAACTTTCATTTTATTGTTCTCAAGATATTATTTTTGTATGTTTTATATATTTTGGTTAATTTATGTAGTTTATTAAATATTAATAATATAAAAAATGTATAAAATAAAAATTAGAAATTACATGAACTTTTTATTTTAGTGTAATTGTCTTGACAAAAACTAATAATTATATATTTTGTTATAAAGGTATTTATTATTAT
>NC_037532.1:11563619-11565041 GCF_001531365.2 Cynara cardunculus var. scolymus
ATATATATATATATATATATATATATATATATATATATGCATCAAACACATTTATTAAACAACTTTTATTCTCAGTTTTCACTTTTTAGAATTTCGGTAAGTCTAACTACTTTAGATAATGAAATCCTTTATGCTCTTTTGGCCTTTGATTGTTTATGCATTATGTATCAACTAGCTTTGTGCATCGCATGTTACGCGGTGATGATAATTTTTTTAGAAAAAAAAAATCAAACTAATATTGAAATATTATAATGTCAGTTCATGCATATATTATTTTCTTTTATTAGAGTTATAGAATATTAATATAATGATTAATTTATTGATTTTCATTTTTTTTGGTTCATGTTGTTATCCTCCCAATTGTTGATATGTTACGATCAATCATTCTAATACATAACTAAAACTTTAAATCATCATTAAATAAAAAAATTCAAAATGTTAAACAGGACAATTTTTTTTTATTTGCCGAATATATAAAAAAATTTAAAATTTTCTCTTTCTCATACAAAGTCTTTAATCTCATCGCTTGCATAGCAAAACCAGTTTATACCCAATAAAAAGCATCAATTTCATTATGTATTTTAAATATGATATCTATACTATATTATAAAGCATTTGACAAAAATTCTTAAAAACCACTTTTTATACATAAAATATTGTTTATTAATGCATGTTACTTAAAATTCAATATTACAAGTAGATTGTACATAAGTACAACTTATTAAAGCTTCATATCTGAATTCGTGTAACTAACTGTAGATAAACATAATCAAATACAAAATAAACATCTCATTTTAAATATATAAAATCTAAAATATAATTAAGATAATCATTGAGTTCTAAACAGAATCTTTAATTATTATCTTTATAAATATTATATTATTAAACCAAAAATAAATTACTTTCTTATTAAACTTATATACTATATTATAAAGTATTTGACAAAAACTCTTAAAACCACTTTTTATGCATAAAATATTGTTTATTAATGCATGTCACTTAAAACTCAAGATTACAAGTAGATTATACATAAGTACAACTTATTAAAGCTTCATATCTGAATTCGTGTAACTAACTGTAGATAAACATAATCAAATACAGGATAAACATCTCATTTTAAATATATAAAAATCTAAAATATAATTAAGATAATCATTGTGTTCTAAACAGAATCTTTAATTATTATCTTTATAAATATTATATTTTTAAACCAAAAATAAATTAATTCCTTATTAAACTTAAATTAAATTATAATAAAAAATTAAATTAAAACAATTATTTAAAAAATGAGAACTTTTAAATAGTTGATTTGATATTAATATTGATATATTTTTTTCAATTTTTTATAACTAGAAGCGTACTCGCGCAATGCAGCGACATACATCGTGTTTTTAATATTTCATTTTATTATTTATCTCAGTC
>NC_037532.1:11566401-11570120 GCF_001531365.2 Cynara cardunculus var. scolymus
TTTTATATTTAAAATGAGATGTTTATCCTGTATTGGATTGTGTTTATCTGCAGTTAGTTACACGAATTCAGTTATGGGATGAAATCGGATATGAATGAAATCGTTTAGGGATGAGCGGGTTTAAGAGTTTAAGAGTTTAAGAGTTTTTAAGAGTTTTAGCCAAATGCATTATAATATAGTATAGATATTTTCAAATTTATATTTTATTCAAAAATAAAATTATTATTACTTTCTTAAAAATAAATAAAATTATATTATAACATCGACAGTGTCAAAAATATATATATATAACATTAAAATCGAGATGTATTTTGCTGTATTGCGCGAGTACCCTTCTATTTATATAAATAAATAAACAAAGCTTTAAACAAATTTAAATAATTTTAAGCATAATAAAACAAAGAACATATATTATATAATATAAATAATTTAATAAAAGCAAACAAATACACACACAAAAAACCACATGAATATCACATTTTATTTGTTTTCAAATAAATAAATGGGAAAATTACACCAAAATGGAACCAACTTTCACCTGATTCCTATTTTACGGAATGAACTTTCAAAATCGTCATTTTGGGGAACCAACTTACACCTAATTCCTATTTTGAGGAACCAACTTTCAAAATCGTCATTTTGGGGAACCAACTTGCACCTAATTCCTATTTTGAGGAACCAACTTTCAAAATCGTCATTTTGGGGAACCAACTTGCACCTAATTCCTATTTTGGGGAACCAATTTGCAAAATAATTATAGAAAAATAACTAAAATTCATTTTTTTTTCAAAAATTAATGCAATAAAATCTATTTTTCATTTCAAATCTCGTTTCTTTTTAAAATTTAGATAACAAATTGAAGATTTTTTTTTTTAAAAATCCAAATTATCACAATAAAAATTGTTTCCTACTATTGCAAAAACAAAATCAATTTAATAGAAAAAAAATAATTGATGCAATAAAAAATAAATATTAAATGTCACATTCAAGATTTTTAATAGATATAAAAATCTTGAATGTGATATTTAATATTTATTTTTTATTGCATCAATTAATTTTTTTCTATTAATTTGAATTTTGTAGAAACCCCAGAAGTAATAACTGATTGGAAAACCAAGGTTCTGCGGAATAAAGAGATCAGTTTGGTAAAAGTTCAGTGACGTTATCACAAGGGATTTGAGGCAACTAGGGAATTTGAATCGTAAATGAGAACTGAGTATCCGTGGTTATTTGATTAAATAAATTCCAGAACGAAATTCTTTTGAAAGATGGATAATGTGATAACCAAGTCTTGACTATCATTTGAGGTAATCAATATGTGATTAATTGATTATGTGGATACATGCTTATATGAGTTTAATGTATGAAAATATGTTTATATTTTGTCAAAGACCTTCCAGCCTAGTGGTAAAGGCTTGGGCATGACATAGTCATGAACCCAAGTTCGAGCCTTGGGAGGGGGAGTGTTGGCGACATTTAAGTGAGGCCATGATTAGCCTCCAAATTTGCCGGGGATTAGTCGGGCTTTGGCCCGGACACCCTTAMAAAAAAAAAAAAAAATGTTTATTTTCATACGTGGAATATATATGCTCAAATCGTGCATATAAAATTATGAAAGATGATTTTATATGTGTGAGTATATGGTATGCATATGTTTTGAATGCATGCATGAGTTATGAAAGTATGCCTGAAATATGGTTGTGCTTGTGCATGCCCTTTGTGCCGCCTTTCCATATTTGGAAAGAGTATAAATAGAAGGGATGGATGAAAGGAAAAAATTTCTTGCCTCTTTTAAATTCTGAGAGTATATTGTGCAGGTTGCTTGCATTAATTTGGAACTAAAGTTGGATTCCTTCTTGCTCTTAAGTTTGCATATGGTGATTGGTTTAAAACTTCTTAATGTATATGAATTTCATCTTCTGTATATTGAATTATGTTTTGTTTTTGAAAATGTGTATCCGGATTGGAAGTGTCTGGTCACTAGGTTGACCGGATAGAATATTGGTTTAATTTGAAATTAGTGAATCCGACCATAGTCTTGACCGGAGAAGAGTGAGTCCGGTTGTGGTGTTGACCGGATTAGAGTCTGTCCGGCTATAAAGTTGACCGGAGAAAAGTAAGCCCGGCCGAGAGTTAACCGGAGTTGAGTTTATGAATTGTTCCCTTAATTGAAGTGTTGTCCGGATGGGAAGTCCGGCCAAAGCTTGATCGGACTTTGGGATTGACTGGATATTAAGTCCGACCGGAATCATTTATGATGGCTGGATAAGTTTATAAATTATTTATTCAAAGTTGGATTATGTTAAAGACATATTGTCTCTTTCTAAAATGATAAAGTAAGATTGAACAACATTTGTTTTGAAAACTAACACTGGTTATAACTATATATGATGTTTCACCAGGACGTTGTGACTTCGGTCCGTCCTGATTGGAAATAATTTGTAGATTTTGATGAGGAAATAAGAATCACATATCAAAGAAAGGTGTACTTTGGGATAAGGGTGGAATATCAAGGAGAGATGTACTTTGGGATAAGAGTGACATATCAAGGAGAGATGTACATTTGGATATAAGGATGATGTTGGTCCCGTAAGGGTCTACAAGAAGAGAAATATTTTGTAGAAGGGAGGAAGAATACAAACGCAATATTTTCAAATTTAAAATATATATTGATAGAGAAGATCAATACAGATTTTACAAGATTGTTTGCAGAAAGATAAGGTAATAAAAACCTATCTAAACAATCTTTGGTTACACACAATGCTTTAGCAATTACAAGAAAAGAAGTTGCTAAAAGAAAGATTATTTACTTAAGCTAGAAGATGCTTAAAGTAAGAATTAGGTTAGAGAGAGATATGTGCGCTTTCTGCATGGAGAAGAAACACTTCTACTTATACCCAGTGCATTAAATGTCCATTTAATGCAATATGATAGGTTTAGAATGCGTGTCAAGCCTTAATAGGAAGACTTGTCCTTTGCTACAGTGAATAGTACAAAAGCACTATTCAAAAGCAGACATCCTTATTGATCCTCTCTCTCAGTGATTTGATGATAATCCCTTTTCCCTTTCACGTTGTATTTGTGTTTCTGTATTTTCAGTTCCAGCGATCTTCACTGAGTATGTTCAGTGATCGCTGAAGAACTTGCATTGTAAATCTATCAGAGAAAGCAATACTTCAAAAAGACAACACTCACACCAAAGAACCTTCAGCAAAGAATTTGGGCATAGCAGCTACCAGCGGCTACATACTCAGCTTCAGCTGTTGATGTGGACAATGAATTTTGCTTTTTGCTTGTCCAACTCACCAACTTTCCATCTAATTAATGTTTAAATTAAAAATTAAAATTAATACAATAATTAAATATAATAATTTAATTTTTAATTTAAAAAAATGAATTCCGTCGTAAATCCGTCGGAAATTTCAAAAATGTTTTTTTAAATTTTTTTCCTAACAATATATATTTATATTTTTTTTTATAAAAAGGTTTAATATTTCCGACGGATTTCCGACGGAAATTAATTTTTATTTTAAAAAAACTAAATTCCGTCGGAATTCCGTCGGAAATTTTAAAAAAAGTTTTTTAAATTTTTTCCTAACAAAGGTATATATATATATATATATTTATAAATATAAAGGTTTTTAAAATTTCCGACGGATTACCGACGGAATTTAGTTTTTTTTTAAATAAAAACTAAATTCCGTCGGAAATCCGTCGGA
>NC_037532.1:11575279-11578531 GCF_001531365.2 Cynara cardunculus var. scolymus
GTTTATCCGCATTTATTTATACGAATTCAAACATCGAGCTTTTTAATAAGTTGTACTTATGCATAATTACTCGTAATCTTGAATTTTAAGTAATATGCATCAATGCACAGTACTTTATGCATTAGTTATCAATGATTATCATAATTATATTTTAGATTTTTTATATTTAAAATGGGATATTTATCCAATATTTGATTATGTTTATAAACAGTTAGTTAGACGAATTCAAGTATGGAGCTTTAATAAGTTGTACTTTAAGCATAATTTACTTGTAATTTTAAATTTTAAGTAATATGCATCAATAAACAATACTTCGTGTATAAAAAGTTATTTTTAATAGTTTTTGTCAAATGTTTTATAATATAGTATAGATAGTAATGATTATGTGTTTTTAAAAAAAACAATAATGATTTTATTTTTAAATAAAATATAAATTTAAAGATATCATAAAAAATTTAAAAAATATATATCAATGTTAATGTCAAATCAACTATTTAAAAGTTTTCATTTTTTATATAATTTCTTTAATTTATTTTTTATTATAATTGAATTTAAGTTTAATAATGAAATAATTTATTTTTGCTTTAATAATATAACATTTTATAAAGATAATAATTAAGTATTCTGTTAGAACTCAATGATTATTCTAATTATATTTTAGATTTTTTATATTTAAAATGAGATGTTTATCATGTATTTGATTGTGTTTATCTGCAGTTAGTTACACAAATTCAGATATGGGATGAAATCGGATAGGGATGAAATCGTTTAGGGATGAACGAGTTTAAGAGTTTTTAAGAGTTTTAAGAGTTTTTAAAAGTTTTAGCCAAATGTTTTATAATATAGTATAGATAGATATAATTCAATCCGTCTTAAGATCAAGAAAACAAAGATTGAATTTAACAAAAATGACACAAACTATGTTTTGTTTTTGATTATGGGCATTCATGATCAATGTAAATGTTCAAACACTATAACGATCATGAGTTTATTGATTGGTTGAATTACCAAATATTATCATTTAGGCAACGATAATGTATCATGTATCACCATTAGAAGGAAAAAGGACTACTAAGATCAGTTGATTGTACAACATAAACTAATTAAGGGTTATTTATGTACGTTCGGAGAACATGAAGGACTAAATCGGTCCAATCTTAATAATTAAACCGGAACCGCCTCATCAGCCATTTAACTCTACGCGTAGTCCCGTTTCCCTTGCGCACACACAGAAGCAAGAGACGCGCGCGCGCACACACACACACACACACACAAGGGTACGAATCAATGGACGGAACTGGAGTGGTAGCGGTGTACGGCAACGGAGCGATAACGGAGAGCAGGAAATCGCCATATTCAGTGAAGGTTGGCCTTGCTCAGATGCTTCGTGGCGGCGTAATCATGGACGTCGTCAACGAAGAACAAGCTCGCATCGCCGAAGAAGCAGGCGCGTGTGCCGTCATGGCACTGGAGCGTGTCCCCGCCGACATCCGTGCGCAAGGCGGCGTTGCTCGGATGAGCGATCCACAACTCATTAAGGAAATCAAACAGGCGGTTACGATTCCGGTGATGGCGAAGGCTCGGATTGGTCACTTTGTTGAGGCGCAGATTCTGGAAGCGATTGGGGTTGATTACGTTGATGAAAGCGAGGTTTTGACGGTGGCTGATGATGCGAATCATATTAACAAGCATAATTTTAGGATTCCGTTTGTTTGTGGTTGTCGGAATTTGGGTGAGGCATTGCGAAGGATTCGTGAAGGTGCCGCCATGATCCGTACCAAAGGAGAAGCAGGAACTGGTAAGTTTTTCTAGATTTTGCTATTTCATTGTGTAGTAACTTGTAAACCTATGTGATAATGGCTTCCAAATTTCACTAAGAAGGGCAAGGTTTTAAATCACGTAAGGCTTGGTAGTGGCGTCTGCATGGCCAAGCCTCGGAACCCTAGGAATCATGACGCAAGCCACGTGAGGCTTGGTAGTGGCGGTATATCCAAGCATTATTGGTAAATAGGGTAGTTTTTTTATGGAATAATCGAAATCCACAAATAACTGAAGTAAGGTATAGTGGGTTGTTTGATTTGGTTTATTAGTTTTGTATGTTTTGATCTTGTGTTACAACTTATGCAATATTTTAGGCAACATAATCGAGGCGGTCCGGCATGCTAGATCTGTGATGGGGGACATCCGGCGTCTGGCAAACATGGACGATGACGAGGTCTTCGGTGCTGCCAAGAACATGGGTGCACCGTATGATTTGGTGATGCAAACCAAACAATTGGGGCGGCTGCCGGTGGTGCAGTTTGCGGCAGGTGGTGTTGCTACTCCGGCTGATGCAGCTCTGATGATGCAGTTGGGATGCGATGGCGTGTTTGTGGGGTCGGGTGTATTCAAAAGCGGTGATCCGCCTCGGCGGGCTCGTGCAATTGTCCAGGCGGTCACACATTACACCGACCCGAAGGTGCTGGCGGAGGTGAGTTGTGGATTGGGTGAAGCGATGGTTGGGTTGAACCTTGACAAGAATGTGGAAAGGTACTCTACCCGTTCTGAGTAAGGATGAAACAATTGTTGGCTTTTCTCTATTTATTGTGTTTTATTTAGGTTTTTAAGCGTTTTACTTTTTGTAGTAGAAGTCAGGTCTACGTATATTCTATCTTCAGATGGGATATACTCGACTCATTTGGTTTATTCGTCTATTTAGGTTTTATTTTAGGGTGGTTGGAAAATAAGATGAACATGCATGATCACTTTTCTTCTATTTATTGCTTTATTCAAATGTTTCCTTTTGTTTTAAGTTGTTTTTTATTATTTAATCTACATTTTGTGAATAGGATTCGATTGAAACAAAGAAAACAATACGAGAATGCTATTTTTGATTTTGGACGATTTGTATGCATATGGGTTGATCTTATGACTAAATGAAGAGTTGGATAAAGCCTATATTTAATGGGTTAGGTTGGATTGGTTGGTCGATTTGAAAGCATTCAAATAATCCAATCCAACTAGTGCGGTTTTAAAAAATCTCAATCTGTTAAAAAAGTCTAAATCGCAAGTTAGGTTGGGTTTGATTGGATGGTTGTGATATAACTCTAACATCATACCTAGACAAGCATTAGTCACTACTATAAATTAACCGACCTTTTATGCAAAACAAGCCTCTAAGTCGTAAAATAACGGTTGAAATCATGATTAAGAGTTATGAATAGAGTTGATTACAGGTTAGCTTATGTTAAATATATATATATATATATATAT
>NC_037532.1:11578631-11589339 GCF_001531365.2 Cynara cardunculus var. scolymus
TAATAATTAAAATTTCTGTTAGAACTTAATGATTATCTTAATTATATTTTAGATTTTTTATACTTAAAATGGATGTTTATCTTATATTTAATTATATTTATCTGCAGTTAGTTACACGAATTTAAAAATGGAGCTTTAATAAGTTGTACTTATGCAAAATTACTTGTAATCTTGAATTTCAAGTAATATGCATCAATAAACAGTACTTCATACATTAAAAAATGATTTTTAATAGTTTTTGTCAAATGCTTTATAATATAGTATAGATATTGTGTTGTGTGATGAACATATAGTAATAAGATTACAATTTAAATCTAGAAACGTGTTTCATCAAGTATCTTTAATTAGCCTTAGGTTAAAAGCAATATGGTTGAAGTATATACTCTCATACGGTTGATATGAAGTTTACATATGACTGAAATTATAGTTTGTTAGTGTTATTTATCATTCATCTCAAGATTTATAAATTATACACTTCATTATCTTGTTAGATTTTAATAATACCAAAAATACCTGACAATTATTATGGACTAATATTTTCAATTATTAACACCATCTCGATATTTTCAAAAGCTTGATCCAAGATGATGCTAAAAAGTTATAACACCTGTGATTAAAATCAATGTTAATTTGTAATGAAACGTTAATAAAATTTTTGAAGTGAAATTAATTTCAGAGATTAAAGCAAGAAGGCTTCAGTCAACAGTTAGATGTACTTCGTTGTGTACAATTGTTTTTTTTTTTTTAAGTATATAATATTTATATACGACAAATGCAACAAATAAACTCACACACCCTCCTCACCTATGGTGAGGTTTGAACACCTGACCTCCTAAAAGACCAAGGGCTACAATACCGCTAGGCCAAATTAAGGCCCTTTGATCGTTGTGTACAACTGTTACTCGTACAAGTCAATTAGAATCGATCGAACATATATAATCAGATACGCAATTATAATGTGATCCGATTCAATCCAAAATTTTAAGATCCAAATCGGAACCAAAAATGCAATCGCAAGACCTAAGCAACCAAAAATCTTTTAGCTCATTGCTTCCCTGAGCTTTTGCGAAGTACAAACTACAAAGCTCTAGCTTCCAACCTCATTTCAGTGCACTTTTATCGCTTCCCTTGTGTTGTTAGTTTTTCACTTCTATCTTTCTTATCAAAACCAGAACTTGTATCCTAACTAGTTGATGCACTGCCTTCTAGGAATTAAGAACACTTTTTACCTTGCCTCACACATAAGTTGCAAAATCAATTTCGTATAATTTTTCATCAGTTTTAGTAGCATCATCAAACTTTTACCTTGCCTCACACATAAGTTGCAAAATCAATTGATCAACGTCTCCAATGTCATCAAATCTTGAAGGGTCTTACAAAACGTCAAAAATCCACAAAAAAATTACTTTGCATTTAAGTTGCTTAGGGGTGGAAAGATCTAAAATAATATTCGTATAGATTCGAAGCATTATGTACCTAACATAACAAAGTAATATATTTTCTCATTAAACGTTCCAATTTTTCGATGTTGGGAAAATTTCGTAGTTTCACGGCATGTTTTTCTCAATCATATATCTGTTAAAAAACAAACAAACAAAACACCACCTATATATAAATAAGGAAAAACAAATGATCAATTAATTAACATAAAAGGGGAAAAGGAATGGTAATTAGCATTAAGAAGGGAAAACAAGTGGTTAATAACATATATAAATTGCAATACATATGTAAAGTTACTGAAAAGATACCATACTTTTAATGAAAACATAATTTATATGTGTGGTTGAAAACATATTAACATATTCAACATTTAAATATATATAGGGTTGGGTTCACATGAAACCAAGAGTTTTTTGTGAGACTCGTAAAACCATTTTGTGTTCATTGATAAACTTTATAAACTAATTATCTAATGGTCTAAAGTTGTACGGTAGCAATTTTGTGATCATTAAGAAGTCTCGCGACAATTTTGTGATTATAAATATTCAGATTGTAGATCTATTTCAAGGGTTGAGAATTGGTCTTACGGGTCTCACGAAAAAACCTTTGATCTCACATGATCCCAAGTCTATATATAGATAGATAGAATATACATGATACAATTTCTTTTTATAAATTATACATTTGATAATCTTGTTAAATCTATCTATATATCTATTAAAAGAAGAACCAAGAGTATTGATATGACATTATGAGAATTGAGTATTGAGGTGTTGGTGAATTGTGGTTGAGTTTGAGATATCTCACATTGGTAAGAGATTGAAAGATTGAATTAAGAAGGTGTGTATAAGAAAGAAGAATAAGATTCATTGTGTCAACTCATGAGGTTTGAGTCATAAAGTTATCTTATTTGGATGACCTTATTTTTGCAAAACAAATCTTATATTGTGTTAGCTCATGAGGCTTGAGTCATAAAGTTATCTTATTTGATGAAAATCTTGGGATATTGAGGCGACACCATGAGAATTGAGTATTCTCAAATGGTGGATTGTATTTGAGTTTTAGTTGTCCCACATCGGTGAAGATTTGAACAAAATGAAATGTATAAAAAAGTGGATTGGATGCTTTTGTGTCAAATAATGGGGTTTGTCTTATAAGGTTGTCTTATTTTAGATGATTCTCTTTGAAATCTATAACCACGGTTGGAAACCAAACCAACCAAATGATAAAAATTATAGTGCAACATTAATTATATTATATTGGTTCTTCTTATATATATATATATATATATATATATATATATATATATATATATATATATGGTATATTTCTTTTACAACCCCCTTATTTGTACAACCCATGCAACCTCCCTTTTAACCAATCATTGAATTCTTTTTTTTTAGTTTATTTTTTAAATGAAAAGGTTAATATTGTCAATTGCTAATTTTATATAATAATAATTATTTTTAAATAATATCAATAAATATCTTATTAATTATGAAGCCATATAATTACTATTAATAACTTGAAACTGATATGGTAATTAAACCTTTCTAAACAATACTTTTCTTTTAACAAAATGGATGGAATCGATAGAAGCATTTTTTAGAATAATAATTTATTATACTCCTATGGATCCCATCTCCTTCAACGAGACATTCGTCAAGGATATCTTTGATGAAATCGATGGCATTAACGGTAAACGTAAAGGTGTTGTTCATGATCGTGAATTTACAACTGTAACTAATGATGGTACAACACAAGATAAATGCAATTACTCAGCTAGGGATGATGATGGGTGCATTCGTTAAAATGAAACAATACCTAAGCATAGTGACTCGATTACAGACAAAGTTTATGCAGAGTTTGACGATGATGATGTTGCGTCTTTGAGTAATGAAAATGAAGGTACTGTTTTGTTATCGTAACTGGTGCAAGATCTGTAAACATGTAATGAAACCCAAAAGACAATACAGAGTTTTTTGATTGCTGTCCTAGCATTCTAAATGGTCAATGAACACCATAGTCTGCACTTTTATCAACTGTTGGAAGAACTTGTTCATAATCTTGTACTGCATATGGGTTCATTGCAGAATGTGCATGCTCGTGCTTGTGTAGTTGATGACACGAAGATGTATCTGGTTTCATTATAGGCTTTTGTTATTCTTTGTTTGCTTCGAGAGTAGCTCTTTATAGATTTAACCATAACTGGTTGTAGAACCTGCTGAATCTGGGTTACATCACTGATTTCAAATACAAACGAAGGAGGTACAGTTTAACAAAATTTCTCAGAATTAAGATGACAAAAGACTCCTATATTTTTGAACGAATGAACAATGTATGACAAGAAATACACCTAACAAGGAAGTGAAATTATGATTCTAAGGTGGATGAAATTAAACACAAAAAAGACTCCATAATGTTCGTTTATCGCTGGACTAGCATTCTAATCCCTCCATTTAAAGAGAATAAGTAAACGATTTGATTTGGATTCATCAGTGTATAAAACAACAAATAAGTCAGCAGATAAAGTCTGATAATGGATAATGATGAAACCAGATTCATCAGTACATAAAACCCATAATAATTTAGCAATGCAACAATGTAACAAGAGAGAGATAGGGGTTATACGGAGTGGGCAGTTTGTATGCTCTTTTAACCATGCTTCTAGGCACTCAACATGATACCCATGACCACACCTTTCTAATATGGCTAACCGTTCACCCAAGAGCACCTCGCACAAGCACGCGATGCATGAGAGGAGTTGACAGTGAGCTCGTTGACTGTCATGTTATGGGGTGCATGAGGATTAATGGATGAATGTTTTAGCAAGTAACAGTTGACATAGTAAGCTATCATAATCATCATCATCATCATTTGAAATGATGATTAGTCAGCAGATAAAGTCTGATAATGGATAATGATGAAACCAGATTCATCAGTACATAAAACAACAAATAATTCAGCAATGCAACAATGTAACAAGAGAGAGACAGAGGTTATACGGAGTGGGCAGTTTGTATGCTCTTTGAACCATGATTCTAGGCACTCAACATGATACCCATGACCACACCTTTCTAACATGGCTAACCGTTCACCCAAGACCACCTCGCACAAGCACGCGATGCATGAGAGGAGTTAAMGGTGAGCTCGTTGACTGTCATGTTATGGGGTGCATGAGGATTAGTGGATGAATGTTTTAGCAAGTAACAGTTGACATAGTAAGCTATCATAATCATCATCATCATCATCATCATCTTTAAAATGTAATCAATGAAATTAGATTCATTAGCAAATAATTTCATGTATACGCTATATGCCAGTATGTCAAAGTATGATTACCTACATTATGTCTTATTACCTACATTATGTCTTTTGCCGACATAATCATGTTGTTGTGTTACTGTTTTGAATCTAAAAGCGGCTTTACGATACAATTGCATTAATATAAGATTCATTTTGGTTATTGTTGTAGATTATCGATATCAAGACATGGGGGAAACGTCTGATGGGTCGAAATATTGGTTTCCTAGTGTAGACGTAAAATATAAACCTAAGGTTGGTGATTCTTTTGAGTCTGTAGAATCGGCTGAGAAAATGTATCGGAAATATGCCAATGAAGTTGGGTTTGATGTACGTTTATCTAACAAGAAGATAAATAAGCTTGGTCGTATCACGTCCCAATTTTATGTGTGTAGTAAGGAAGGGAGACCCAAAGTAAGTATTTTGATTCCTTAGATGTTCTTCCAGGTGGTCGTACAATCCGAAATTCAAATATCAAGCGTTCCGGTTGTGGAGCATGTTTAAAAATTCACCTTGTTAAAGAACCGAACCAATACGAAGTTTACAAGTTCGTTGAGCAACACAATCACATCCTTTTTAATAAAGAAGAGATGAGGTTTTCCCGTTCCAAAAGGCAACTCCACTACGCTGATCATAAGAATGTATTTCATGGTTCTAGTTCCAAGGTTGGCGTCACCAAATCTCATAGATTTATAAAAGCCGTTAAGGGTGGTGTAGATTCATCGGGTGGCACTGTAAGAGATCATCAAAACTTCAAACGCGATATGACATATTTTGTTGGCAATAAAGACGCACAAATGTTATTAAATGTGATGGCTAATAGGAGGAAGGTTTGTCTTGAGTTTTTTTTCGAGTACAAGTGTGATGACAAGGAGTTAGCAATTTTTTGGGCTGATGAGACTGCACGATCAAATTATAGGGAATTTGGCGATGCAATATCATTTGATGCAACGTTTAGGACCAACAAGTAAGTTGTACTTGATATTAAAATATTATGTTGGTTTTATCAATACTCTATCTTGTACCTTCTATTAATATTTATTGTTTATTTTTGATAGGCATGCTATGATATTTGTTCCGTTCGTTGCAATTGACAATCATAAGAAATCCGTTGTTGTTGGAGCTGCATTAATTTATAATGAATCTGTAGTTGATTACACATGGGTATTAAAAGCGTTTGTAAAAGCACATGGACGTTAGCCACGTTTCGTTATCACCGACCAATGTGCATCGATGAAACAAGCAATTCCCATTGCATTTCCTGAATCCAGACATAGATTGTGTATGTGGCATATCACTAAAAAGGTGAAATCGAAGGTAATTAAGATGATAGTTTTTGTAGTAATTTTTTTGTTCATTTTCATTTTTTATGCAATTGTTTTGATGGTTTACTTCGCAGATTAGTAATTACCTCCAACACCGCACGCAGTTCGTTAGTAAATTTAATAAGTTGACGTGGAACGTTCACCTTGGTCCTAATGAATTTGAGATGCAATGGAACAATCTGATCGATTTTTATGGATTACGTGGAGATCCATGGTTTGATGAATTGTACAATATTAGGGAGTCGTGGATTCCGGCTTACTATAAGGATTATCATATGTCAGGCCTAATGAAAACAACATCCAGGTCGGAGAGCATCAATGCGATTTTTAACGTTTATGCACATTTTTGGCATGATCTTGTTGTTTTTCTCCGTTCTTTTGATAATGCAGTTGAAAGTCAACGGGCAACACATGGGTCACTAGAGGTGACAACCAAGAGCACGATTCCTCGATTGGTGTCCCCTTGCAAGTTGGAAGCTCATGCAGCAGAGGTGTATACACGGACTATATTTTTCGAAATTCAGAAAGAGTTAAGAAAGGCTGTTTGGCTTTGTGGCTGGGATGGATTCACTGACATTGGTGAAACCAGAGTGTACATCATTACTCACAAGAACAAGGCTTCGAAGGTCACAACAAAGTACACGGTATTTACTTWGTCCAATTTCGTTTTGCACCCATTATTGTACAATATTATTTTAACGAACAATATGATGAAACCTCCTCCCATATAATAGGTGATTAAGAACAAGATGGAAAACTCCTACGATTGCAGTTGCAATTGTTTTGTTCGTAATGGGATTTCATGTCGTCACGCTCTCAAGGTGATGTTAAATGACGAGGTTGACAAAATTCCCGATAAATATATACTTCGTCGTTGGCGACGCGATCTAGTTCCCGTGGAGTGGTTACCAGCACATTTCAGATATGGTGAAGTTGATGCAGAGAAAGAGAGATTGATGAGCTTGGCTTATTCATATTTTGAACGTATCTTAGGTAGAGTCCAAAATGAAAAAGACATTTTGTCAAGATTTGTTGACCAACTCGTATAATGGGATTCAAAGGTTGACATTGAACTTCCTTTACAGTCACACACTGAAGAGACCACATCGTCTATTAAAGAGTTTCTTGGAGTATCTCAACCCGAAACTGTTGATGTTCTTCCTCCCACCGGTATTCGAAACAAAGGTTGTGGAACTGGTAAGAGACTTATTAGCGCTGCAGAGAAAGCAATTCCAAACGGAAAAAAGCAGAACAAAAAGTGTCGACTATGTGGTCAGATGGCTACACATGATTCTCGGAATTGTCCAAAGCGTGATTACATTTAAGCTATCTTTTTGATTTTTTCGTATCATTTAATTTTGAGATGTTATTGGATTGTATTGATGGATTTTAGTTCACTTTGATTACAATATTATTGGATTGTATTGATGGATTTTAGTTCACTTTGCTTACATTTAAGTTATATTTTTGGGTTTTTCGTATCATTTAATTTTGAGATGTTAATTTATCTTTCCGAATTTGTCATATCATTTAATTTTGAGATGTTATTTGGTTATATTGTTKAKATTTAAGTCACTGGATTATATTGTTGTCGTATCACTACACTTCATTCACCTATGTGTGTAGTGATTCATGATAAACTAATGGCAACGTACAAGATGCACCGGTGAAACCAGTATTCATCATACTTATTATGAATATAAGTTCATATGTAAGCGTTATGTCATCATGTGAAGACATATGAAATGTACTTATGAAACCAGGTTCATCATATCAATTATGAAATCTAATTTCATTAGTAAATTTTATGGCATCATGTAATGGGCATGTAAAATGTACTGATGAATTCTGCTTCACCAGTTATGTAATCTAAGTTCATTTGTAAACTTTATGTAATCTAAGTACAATAGTAATCAGGTGGTTTGATGCATAATGGTTAATACAATCTTCATAATGAATCTGGTTTCATTAATTTTCTAAATTGGTGAAACATTGTACTGATGAAACTAGGTTATCAACTTACTTGTTCAAGACAACATTTACGGCAGACACTACATGAATGGAATGTAATAGTAAACTTACTTGTTCAAGACAACATTTACGGCAGAGACTACATGAATGGCATAGAATCTGTCACCCGCGAAAGATTACAGACCATTGTATAATTTACCTGCATTAAAAATTACATGTTAAGTACTAATCTTAATGTATTAAAAATAAGTAATCAAGTTATCAACTTATACTTGCTTGAACAGTCTTTTCATAATAATCAACTATTCATCCATTTTTATAATAGACTGACGAAATGAGAACAAAACTCCGTATCAGTATCTTATTTGATATACTTAACTATATCAATCAAATGTACATCAACTTGAGTACCTGATAGATCTTTCTGGTGGTGATGTTGTTATAACTTATGAATCTGGAGTCATTGAAACACGATTCTTTAATGGAAAAAGCTTATAATAATAGACTGATCAACGTCTAACAATTTGCCAAGCCATGAACTCAAATAGTGTACATCCTCATCAAAACCACAATTGTCAATACCTGACATTATTCTATGTGATTGTCAACAAAAAAAAGCAAACACAATCTTTAAAAAAACATGATATATGACGTTAAAGTGTCAGAAACATGCCACGAATATGCAAGTGTAATGTACAGTGTTATGAACACAATATAATGATAAAAAATGATATGCACCCTGTCGCGTTGAAATGCCAAAAGGCGAATGTTTAAACAAACTAGAAAATTCAGTACTAGATGTAAGTTCTTAAACACGTCTACACGAAAATTCAGATTTGCAGTCTCTCTACCCTTGTATCGTGAGCTCGTTTCCTTATCTTAGCACGGACGACTTCATTGATTGAATTGAACTTTTCAAATTCTTTAATTACGTAATCCTTCTTGACGTTATAGCTGTTCATCAATATCTTTGCTACGTATTTCACTCTCAGGTTTGCGATTTGATTCTCTTGAGTTTTACTTTCGGGTGTCAATCCAGTCTTCCATTATTTCATATCTCCCATGTATGTTTCCATATGTCTCATTGTGAACACACCACAATCATCAAAGTTATTGTTTGTCTGCCAGTCCAATCTCAATCTTTCTTGACCAGTTTCATCCAATTCTTTACCTGCTGCATGTCCTACTGCATTCAAATGTCTGATCATCAACTTTTGATGCATAAATAGGAAGAAATGCTTATCTCATATTCTTCAAACTTAATAGAGAATGCAGTTATAAGGTAGTTTTTGGTTCATACCAGGATATCCGTTATGAAATCATACATTTGCAGAAGGTGGTCATCATCGGACACTTCTCTATGTCTGTTGTCTATGACCACAATTGATGGATTCTTCAAATTGAACACCACAAGATAGTAATGTCCCTTGTCAAGCAATGGGAAGAATACCTATTATTTGGTCATGTTGTCAAAGTAAAATTCGGGTGAATTCATATTGAATATAATTAATAGAAAACTAGATTAGTCAAAAAGATAAGAGTTGTGAAATTAGATTCATAATACACACGATTATTTGAAATTAGAGTCATTATAAACATAAACTAAATGAACCTTATATTATTTGAATCGTATTAAATTATACGACTGTTTCCATAATCAAGACATCTAGAAAAAAAACAGCAATTAGATTCGCATATTTGCAATAGTGTATCAGATTCATTGATACGTTTGACTAAGTGCATATTAAATATGGTATCCAAATACAACAATTAGAATCTGAAATTGGAAAACATACCAGGTCTACATTACGCATTTGTACTACTTCCCAGTTGTTTTTAGCAGAAGATAACAAACCCTTTTTGAAAAGTGCGTATTGGGTATTATGATTGACGCTCTTAGATCTTAGCTTAGTGTCTCGCTGTCATAAGCAACGATGTATCTATGGTTTATATTGATGAAGTTGTTAGACAATGAAAAAAAATGCTATTTAAAATATTATCCTTCTCACGTACCATAACTTTCGTGTTAAAAAAATAACGACGCAAGGAATCCCTGTTCCGAAACCGTTCCTCGTAGTTAAGCAATGTCGCCCATTCGTCTATCACACTTACGTAAATTGTAGTTGTACGCCCCAAGCTTTCAATTTCATGCCGATGAAGCTTCATATCGTTTGGTGTTGAAAACAACAACTCGCTGCATTTAAAACCGTCGAAATGATAAATAAAATATGAAGACGGATGACCGGGTGGTAATAATTGAACAAATAAATTTTCATTTAATAATAAACTTACTACTTTCCTCCAAGCCCAACAACTGCCCATTCATGTATTTTTCTTTCTTCTTGCGTCACGTTCAGGTCAACTGCTCTGATAACAAAAGGGGACCTGAGATGGTCACCCAACTTTAGTTCACGTCTTGTCGCTCGCTCCACGTGATATTTCTTTGCATCTTCGGATACATTACATATTTCCACCGAAGGACATCTTTCTATACATTCAGCCTCTTCATGCAAAACCATTGACAAAGGCTCCGATTGCTTCATTGGACTAATACCCAAATCAAACTTTGGAGGAGTAATGGCTGCATATGGTCTTTTCGTCTTTGACGTTGATATAGTATTTTCAACTACTTTGTCAACTGCTTCAATGAAACCAGGGCTTAACCAAAC
>NC_037532.1:11590869-11595128 GCF_001531365.2 Cynara cardunculus var. scolymus
TATAACAACTGCAAATGAAATATTGGTTTTGTTATGTAAAGCTTTTTTGTAGTTTTATATATAGAGAAAAACTTACAGCGAGGTATGTCAACGGTCCAGCGTAGAAGCACATTCTACTATCCCTTCTCCATCTTGACTTGCTTGTTTTTATCTTCCCGTAGATGTATTTACACCAATCTATTTCTGGTATGACATCCTCACTTTCTATTCTAGATAGGAACCCAAAATTGCAGCATCCCATCCTATTACATTCAACCATCACGAAGAGAACAAGAAAATTCAGTTTGAAGTTGAATCCTGCATCTCCTGAACTTTGTATTATCTTCATAATGTCTTTCGGTCGCATCTTTTTCTTATCAAACTGTTTCCTCCAGTTAGCTGTCATATTTTTTGAATCCTCCACTTCATCCATCTCTAGAATATCAACTCCTCCCATTCTCAAACCCAACAATTCATGGATTGATTCAATTGTGATTGGTATTCCACCATTCACAACCTTCAACTCCATCTTCTTCACGTCAAGGTTGTCGACAACATAAAAACCTAGCTTCGATGACACTCCATTAATTGTCATTTCTAATAAAGCGCCAAGCCCCATCTGTTTAACCACATTCTTTTGGGGGTCATTTAAACCAACGATCGTCTAATATAAGGTTCTTGGTGAAGTTCTAGTTCTCAAATTCTCTAATCCGCATCAATTTCCTTCACTTAAATCAGAATCTTCTAATCGTTCCTTACGTTTATTCGTTTCATCTTTTCCCCCATCCTTTGTTTCATCTAATGCAATACTCTTTCGCCGGTTTTGTCCTAATGCAAATGTTATAAACCAAACAATGAAGATGTTAGTGTTGCATTGCATATGTCATGTGATTTTATCTACTCGAATAATGAAATAAATATCACATCATTTATATAATGAATTCTCACCTATATTTCTAGTTTCTTCATCCGTATGGCAAACTTCATCTACTATCCCATATTGACGTTTGCTTTTAGTGCACATCGAAGGACTTTTTTCATGTTCCATTGATGCTGCATTGTACGGTCAATAAGTTCACTTCAAT
Source organism: Cynara cardunculus var. scolymus (assembly GCF_001531365.2). Classification (NCBI taxonomy): domain Eukaryota; kingdom Viridiplantae; phylum Streptophyta; class Magnoliopsida; order Asterales; family Asteraceae; genus Cynara; species Cynara cardunculus. The sequence goes on from NC_037532.1 coordinate 11,591,934, forward strand.
ATAAAATGCATATTTATAAATAGTAAATGTTAACTCGATTGTATTTAGATAAAACTTACCAATCCCGGATACATTTTCAGTTATGACATCTTTCTTGACTACACCAGTAACTGTATCTATATTTGTTTTTGCTCTCTTCCGTCTTGATCTAATTACAACTTCACGACCAACATCTAATTGACACAACATTGTGGTTGGTTAATCAGATTGAATTTTGTGAAATAATTGTTCAATGGAGGAGCATCAAACATGTTAAATGATCATTTTGGTAAGAATATTTGTTCTACTTCACTAACCAGTGCAATTTGTCGAGTCATCTGCTTCTTCGACTGTAAGAACTGGGCCAGCAACTTGGACTGCAACTGGGTTCACTTGGACATCACCTGGGTTCACTTGGACTGCAACTATGTTCACTTGGACATCAACTGGGTCCACTTGGACTGCAACTGTGTTCATTTGGACAGTTTTATTCAAACAATTATACCATATAGTCAAAATAACAATGTAACTTTCTTCATTAAAATAAATTAAACCAGTTGTTCATTAAAAAATGATGAACCAAGATTCATCTTCATATCATCTTGTTCTATCAAGTTAAAGTACATAAACGACATACATAATGAAATGCGAATCCAAGTGGTAAATGATACTTAACTCCTAGGAGCCAACTAACTGTATTTAACTAATTGAAGTTGTGACATAATGCTTAATGAAAAGCTTGTTTTTAAGCATTCAAAGCAAGTTAACGTTAGACTTCACTATTTTTTAATTTGCTTCCAATATAAAAGAAAAAAAAAATACAACAAACAACATCATAGTGCAAAGTTGAAAACAACAAAATCAACAAAGTAGCCAACTGTGAGAAGCAGAGACTGGAAAACCATGTTGAGGTGAATCACAAAATGAAAACTAGAAAAGTAGTTAAGCAGATCATTAGAAGATAACATGATCATTACAAAAAATTATAACTGATGAAGCCATTATTAATCTTTGGAAAACCATTGATGATGCCTTGTACGATCAATAAGTTCACTTCAATATAAAATGCATATTTTTAAAGAGTAAATATTAACTCGATGGTATTCAGATATAACTTACCAATCCCGGATACGTTTTCAGTTATGACATCTTTCTTGACTACACCGGTAACTGTATCTATATTTGTTTTTGCTCTCTTCCGTCTTGATCTAATTACAACTTCACGACCATCATCTGATTGACACAACATTGTGGTTGGTTAATCAGATTGAATTTTGTGAAATAATTATTCAATGGAGGAGCATCATATGTGTGCAATGAACATTTTGGTAAGAATATTTGTTCTACTTCACTAACCAGTGCAATTTGTCGAGTCATCTGCTATTTCGACTGTAAGAACTGGGCCAGCAACTTGAGCTTCAGCTGACATATGTGTAAGAACAATAATAATAAGATGAGATTCTAGATAAGTATATAAGTACCGATGAAGCCAGATTCTAGATGAAAATAGATTCATACATAGTGACCAAATGGTAATATTTTTATTCTTGACACAACTCTTTTTTAATTTGCTTCCAACAAAAAAGAAAAAAATACACCACACAACAGCAGATAGCAAAGTTGAAAACAACAGCATAAACAAATCCAAAAACAAAACAGAGCAATTAATCAACTATACAAGGACTAAAGTAGCCAAGTGTGAGAAGCAGAGACTGGAAAAGCATGTTGAGGTGAAGCAGAAAATGACAACTAGAAAAGTAGATAACCAGATCATTAGAAGAGAACATGAGCATTATTTTTTTATTTTATGCTTATCTGTTTTGATCATGTATTGAGTCATCTGAATCTTGGGATGGAATACCTGATTCGACATTTTCAAATGCAATTGGTTCACTTGGACATTAGCTGGGTTCACTTTGTCTGCAACTGGGTTCACTTGGACAGTTTTATTCAAACAATAATACCATATAGTCAAAATAACAATGTAACTTTTTTCATTAAAATAAATGAAACTAGTTGTTGATTAAAATTTGATGAAACAAGTTTCATCTTCACAATCATCTTGTGAAGATCAAGTTAAATTACATAAACGACATACATAATGAAATGCTAATCCAAGTGGTAAATGATACTTAACTCCTAGGAGCCAACTAACTGTATTTTAACTAATTGAAGTTGTGACATAATGCTTAATGCAAAGCTTGTGTTTAAGCATTCAAAGCAAGTTACAGTTAAACTTCACTAACCATTGCAATGGTTTGAGTCATCTACTTCTTCTACTTTATGAAATGGACCATCAACTTGAGCTGCATCTGATTTTATTACAATTAGATTAAATATTAGTAGGTACGAAGTTAAAGTTAAACTTCACTAACCATTGCAATCGGTTCAAGAGGAGTTAACAGTGAGCTCCCTTGACTGTCATGTTATGGTGTGCATGAGGATTAGTGGATGAATGTTTTATCAACTAAGACTTGACATAGGCAGCTATCATAATCATCATCATCATCTTCAAAATGTAATCAATGGAATTAGATTCATACATAATTGGTTTTGTGAAGCATTGGATGGAATCAATGGATGCATGAATGAAGAAGTACCAGTAGTAGTAGCATTAGCAATAGCAGTAGCAGAAGCATTAGCAGTAGCATTAGCAGTAGCATTAGCGGTAGCAGTAGCAGTTGCAGTAGCAGTAACAGGAGCATTAGCAATTTTTTGTGAAGAAGATGAAATAGACAAAAGGAAGTGTTTTGTTTTGGTGGGAGAAGTGGATGGTATGCCTAATTTAGAGGGAATACACATGAGTATATAAGTACCAATGACGCCAGATACTAAATGAAAATAGATTCATACATAGTTAAGGACGCGGTCGCCTTTTCTTGATCATCTTATACAATTTTATTCTGCTTAAAATAAATTCATCATTTTCTAGATCACTGGGAATATTAATATAGACAGATATAAATAGTTGACATGATCAAAACTGATGAAGCCATATTCATGATTGGTATAAATATTGGTTATGTCAATGAATTGGGTGAATTGAACAATATGGTAAGGATAAATGTTAAACTTCTCTAACCATTGTAATGTGTTGAGTCATTTACTTCTTCTACTGTAGTAAATTGGCCAGCAACTTGAGCTGCATCTGGGTTCATTGTAATACAATCAACTTCATCTTCGTATAAAATAACATGATCAATCAACTATGCAAGG
>NC_037532.1:11596513-11617803 GCF_001531365.2 Cynara cardunculus var. scolymus
AGTAGCAGTAGCAGTAGCAGTAGCAGTAGCAGTAGCAGTAGCAGTAGCAGTAGCAGTAGCAGTAGCAGTAGCAGTAGCAGGTTATTGTGAAGATGATGAAATAGGCCAAAGTAAGTGTTTTGGTTTAGTGGGAGAAGTGGATGGTATGCCTATTTTAGAGGGAGTCCACGATGAGTATATAGGTACTGATGAAGCAATATTCTAGATGCAAAATGTAAAACAAATATGCATACCAAGAACTTAATAATCTAGCCAACCCTAAAACATCGAACTTTAATATTTACTAACCATCGAAATTCGTTGAGTCCTCTGCTGGTGGAAATGGAAGAACTGGTTCAGCAGGTTGAAATGTAGCTTGGTTCATCTCAAAATCGTCAGGTTCATCCTCGTCTAAAACAACAGGATTTGCAGCCATGTTCTTGAACTTGGAGAATGAATTTCTGATCATGATTCTCTCGCTCCTTTTCCTTACTGAATCATAGACATTTTGAACAATAAAGATTGTATAAAATAGCTATAATAAATGAAATCAACCATACGATTACCTCGATTTGCTGCAATTGCAATACCCGGTTGAACATTGTCTGCCATTGCTCGTTCTTCTTAATCGTATCTTGTGAATCTTCAATGAATCTCGCTAATGTAAGAGTGATTATCGCATTCGTAATCTCTTAGCATCAATTCTTACAATAGATGCAATTCACAATTCCAATTTTACCCTTATTTGCCCTCATTCTATATGGCGCGTGTTTCATAATTTCATTTTTATTACAATTATGCCATGAAATGCATCTGTATCATTAATTAAAAATTGAATGGTTGAGATGAGGGTTGCATAGGGTGTAGGAATAGCAAAAGGTGTAGAATAACACCCCTATATATATATATATATATATATATAGAGAGAGAGAGAGAGAGAGAGAGAGAGAGAGAGAGAGAGGGAAGATCAAATGTTAACCACCATTTTTGTGTTAACTTTGAAAACCCTCTCAACCAATCAAATTCCATTATTCTTATATGTTTATGTCTTGTTCATTTTACCCTTACAAGGGTATTCTAGTAAATTGAATTCATTTGTAACCCCCAAACAATTAATAGGGAGTTACAAACAATCAAATCCCAAAAAATATGCATTCATATTATTAATTTTTTTTACTATTGATCTTCCATGTTCATTCTTGTATGAATTCCTAAATCGCATAAGAAACACGGTAGTAACAATTTTAGGTATTGATCAATTTGAACACAAATGAACCGTGAACACAATTTGAATAAATTAACAGTTGAACACAAATTAACAGATGCTATCTTAATTTTGTGGGACGTCTATGTATGTGAATATATGGGCCAAAAATTGCACATATCGTGTTTATTTGTGTTTATATCGTGTTCACGGTTCATTTGTGTTCAAATTGTGTTCACGGTTGTTCATTTTTGTTCAAATTATGTTCACGGTTCATTTGTGTTTAAATTGATCAATACCGAAAATTGTTACTAGTGTGTTTCTTATGCGATTTAGGAATTCATACAAGAATGAACATGGAAGATCAATAGTAAAAAAAAAATTAATAATATGAACGCATATTTTTTGGGATTTGATTGTTTGTAACTCCCCATTAATTGTTTGGGGGTTACACATGAATTCAATTTACTAGAATACCTTTGATAAATGTATTTTTTTTCTTTCCAAAATGCCCCTTTCATCATTGTTCACTAGGTCTCATTAAAATTTAAACTTTAAAATTTAATTTTTTTTATTGATTAATCTTAACCATTGATTATTGATTTTGATGACCAAGATCAGTTAATAAGGTTAACACAAAAATGATGGTTAACATTTGATCTTGGCCCTATATATATATATATATATATATATATATATATAGACTTGGGATCATGTGAGACATCCTATTTTCGTGAGACCCGTGAGACCAACATTTTACACTTGAAACTTCACAGCAAAATGCTGTGAAGGTGACTTTTTTTAACCTTCACAGTGTTTTTGCTGTGAATGTTCGACTTTTTTTAAACCTTCACAGTGTTTTTGCTGTGAAGGTTCGACTTTTTTTAACCTTCACAGTGTTTTTGCTGTGAAGGTTCAACTTTTTTTAAACCTTCACAGTGTTTTTGCTGTGAAGTTTACATGTAAAAATGTGGTCTCACGGGTCTCACGAAAACAGGCTGGTCTCACGTGAACCCAACCCTATATATATATATATATAATAAAGATATAATAATATAATATAGCATTATCAGACACCTTCAGTTTTCTTAAGAAATTTTTTTATATAAAAAATCTACTGCTTCTTTTCATCAACAATTTCTTGATTTTAATTCTTTTGTCAATTTCGGTCAAAATTTACATTGATGCATGCATTACATGAACACGATTATATAGCATTATCAGACACCTTCAGTTTTTTCACCTTTCTTGTGTGAAGATGATTCACCATCTTCATTTTCTAAATTGATTGTCTTTGATAAATTGTTAGATTATAACAAAAATTCGAATGTTAAAACTATTAAGTTGTATCAAGCAAAAATGTAAATTCACAAATTCAAATCAATATAGTTTTGAACATGATTCAAAATCATTGAAGGTCAAGAAAACAAACTTCGAAGAATATTACCCAATTTACGTTATCGGAAAACTTTTATTTTTCAAAAGAAACACTAAAAACATATATTAGTATATACCAAATCAAGAAGTGAACATAAAAATGAAGATTTATTGTCTCTTTTATGAGTAACAATGTAATATCAAAATAGACAATACTCAAATGTTCTTTTAGCATTATGGATTACATTCCTAAAAAATAAACATTGAAATGAGAATTAATGTAATAATAAATTAAGGAATTAAAAAGTAGATAAATCAGGAATATATTGAAATTGAAGGAGTACTGGTCAGTGAGGGATGGACCAAAAAGCAGTTCCCTCGTTAATTTGTCGCTGATCAGCAAGAGATCTGCGAGGGTACTGATTTTTGGTCTATTCGTCGTTGATTTGCGACGGATTTTTCCCGTCGCTATTAACTATCGTTAATGCTCTATTTTCTAGTAGCTAGACTTACATATAATAATAATAATAATAATATATATGTCTTGATGATAAAGCTTTGATATCTATTGACATATTTAACGGTCTTTAGATAGCTTGTTTTTCTGTGTGCCACATACTACCAAAAAATCAACATAAAAACATATAGAGTACACACAATAACAAATATTGATCTTTTAACAAAGCAAATCTAATGAGAGAAAATGTATTAGAGGGAAAGATTGATAAATTGGTTATTGTGTCACAAAAAGGTTAAAAAAAACCAATAACATAGCCAATAAAAATTAAAAAAATCACTTATGCTTGAACAAGAAGAAATAAATAATTAACTTCCATAAAGAAAGGAAAAATGAATGTAACAGTATAAAAGAAAAAAAATAAAAAGTTAATTTACATTAATTGTAATAAAATGAATATTTAATTAAAATAAATAATAGAAAATGAAAAGTTAATAACATAAAGTATTAATGGAAAAGTAAATAAAATGAGGCTAAATAGAGGACAAAGGAGAAAAAAGAAAAATGGGTTTGAAGCACCAAAACACAAGCCAAATGACAACTATATAAACTTAACAACAAAGATAACACATCAAGTCTAATTGTGATTGTAAGAATCCTTCTGCAAATATTCAGTTAAACCTTCAATAAAAAACAATCATAATATATCACTTTGAGGGGGAAAAAGTCAACATATTTGCAATTTCTTGATGTTATAGAGGTTTTGAGGCACTACATCATCAATTGCCGTCATTAATCCAAACATCAAAGTTTCAATATGCAAATTTTTCATTTAATAATCATGACAAACAAAAAAAAAAAATATCCAACTCATCATTGATAAAAAAATAACAAATCTCAATTCATGATGGAACTCAAAACACAAAAATCTATAAGAAAAACTTTACAAAGTTCATAAATGGGAACAAACTTAGTTCATGATCGACCATAAGAAAAAACTTAAATTTATAATTTATCAAATAAATAAATCAATTCTTCAAATTTGAAAAGAATATACAAATTCTAGAATAGACAATACCTTTATTCTTATAAATGTTGTTGAAGTTGTGTCAAATAGAGATAAAGGTCTTTCTTTGAAACCTCAAACTTGTTTCAAATAGGAACTCAACTTGATTATAGCCCTATATAAAAACATGTATGTATATAATACAAACACATACATATATTTTGTACAACGCCAAGCTCCCTTTTAAATAAAAAAAAAGTTAAATCATATGAAAGCAATGTACTTTAAGTATTCAACTATAGAACAAAACAATTCACCTAATTTTTCACAATTTTTATTTAGTTTAAATTGAAAGGTGTCATTAAATGATTAACCCTTTCATTTTCTATATTATATTTTATTTATAATAACTATTATTTATACAACATTTAATATAATTAAAAACTTTTATTTTTATTTAATTTGTACTTTCTTAGTTTAACATTTTATTTACAAAAGTCTATTAATTTTTTTTGGCAATTCTTGAATGAGCCTGTTGCAAAAAAACTCTTTGAGCTTGGAAAGTGAACTACTTTGTGAAATATTTGTAAACACTTGATTAACACTTTTGAAAATCCTAATAAAACCCATTTGGGATTTCAAAGAATTTATTTTACGTTACAAAAAATTACAAATTTTAAAACACAAAAAAAAATTACAATTTGTATAGGTAGGTGTATGATAACATAGCAAAGTAATAGAAACTTCACCTGATTAACGCAGTTGCGAAAAACATAAATGAGGAATTTTTTGATCTTTATCTTCTTTATAATAGAGAATGTTGTTGATGTGAGTTCAAACCAAAAAAGCACTTGGACATTTAATCAAACTGTTTGTATTCATGTGTAGGAAGGGATATAGGAACCAAAATTATAACAACCGAGAGAAAAGGGCACAAAGATATAAAATTACCATTCTCGGCAAAATTTCACCTTACTAATCTTATGCAAGAAGTATGTAGCCCCGGTTGAATTTGGGTGCGTTTGAATGTGTTCAAAAACATAATCGATTGTTGTTTGAATGCCAAAGCTAAATGTAGATGAAGAGATTGAGAAATAAATAGATGAGAAGAGATCAAAATTAAAACAACCGAGAGAAAATGACATAAAGATATAAAATTACCATTCTTGTCAAAATTTCACTGTACTAAGATTCCACTACGAAGTAATTCTGGTTGAACTTGGGTGCGTGTGAGAATGTTTTTAAGAACATAATCAATTGTTTCTTGATAGCAATTTATGCCAAAACTAAATCAAGAGGAAGAAATTGAGAAATAAAGAGATGAAAAGATAAAGAGTTGGAGAACGTAAATCAATTGCAATAAAAAATAAAAGAAGTGTTTATCAAGAAGTTGAATAGTGTAAGAGGTTAAACTTAAGTTGAACATTTATCAAGAAGTTGAATAATTTGGGAGGTTAAACTTTGTTGGATGGAAAATTACCAATTGAACTCAATTATTATGAAACATACAATTTGCTTGTAGGGGCATAATAGTCTTTAACTTAATTAATATTTAAAAAAAGGAGAAAAAAGATAAATAAGCTCATAGCTTTTATAAGATGTCACATCATACATAGTGGTTTCTTCTTATATATATATATATATATATATATATATATATATATAAAGAGAGAGAGAGATAGAGAGAGATTCTAGGCTAAAATATGATAACTGTAAATACATAATTACAAATAAAATATATTCCTATGCTAGCTCGATCAATAATGTCTTTGACTTATTTTTGTTGGTGTAGCAAAGGAGTGGATTGGTTCCTCTTGACGGCAATACCCAAAAAATAACTCAAATGACCTAAATCTTTCATGGAAAATTCTGAGGGGCGAGTGTTGAATGATAGTATGACGAAGAGAAGTGGATGAAGTTGTCAGAATAATAATTTCAACGTAGAGGAGAATGTAAGCCATGTCTTGTCCTTTATGATAAATGAATAGGGAGTTGTTGGATTTGCTGTGTGGAAATCCGAGTATAGAGACAAGATCGTCAAATCTTGGTACCAAGCCCGAGGGGCCTATTTTAAGTCATAGAGAGATTTCTTTAAGAGGCAGACGTGATCAAGTTGTTCTTTGCTTATTTTAAGTCATAGAGAGATTTCTCTAAGAGGCAGACGTGATCCAGATGTTCTTTGCTTCCGAAGCCAAGTGGTTAGTACATGTAAAATGTTTCTTGAAGTTCACCATGTAAAAATGCATTTGTTACATCAAATTGGTGAATTAGGCATGATCAATGAGAAAGAGCAACCCTGAAAACCATCTGAATGGTGGCCGGTTTGAAAGCTGGATTGAACGATTCTTCACAATCTACGCCAACCTGTTGAGACCTGCCATCACGAACAACACAACTTTGTATCGCTCTAAAGAAACATCATATTTCTTTTTATGTCTAAAAATCCACATTGACGTATAATAATTGTGGTTATTCTTTATAAGTGCACTAAATTCATCTTGCATGGCAGCATACTTGTTTGGGTCGAAAAGGGTGAGTCTTGGTTTTCGTGGTAGAGGGAAGGAGTGGGAGATGTTTGTAAGTTAAAATGACATTTTGGAATGAAAATTCCATGCATGCTTCGAGTGGATATTGTTCCAGTAGAAGTAGGTGGGGAGTATTAAAAGAGGGAGTGGTTTGGTAAAGGCCCAACTGGAGAAGGGAGTGGTAGTGAGGATGATTGCGCCGTAGAGAAAGTTGATTTTGAGGGAGATGGTGGCGAGGCTGGGTGAGCCATAGAAGAAGAGTAAGATGGAAAAGAAGTTGAGTGGGACGAGTGGTAATGAAAGGTCTAGGAAATAGGATGAATGCCATCATCAAGAAAAGTATAAGAAATTGGGGATGGGTTATATATGGGGATAAGGGAAAAACAGATTCATCAAACATAACGTGTCTAGATATAATTACTTTATGGTTGGATAGGTCGTGTAACACCCATGTTTTTTTATATAAATATCTCATATTTTAGAATGTGGATTATATCATGGGTTTCAATGTTTAATCTTGATAAATAACGGTTTGGATGTGAATATCTGAGCTGGATCATTTCGGCACCAATCAGGATTGAGTCACGCGAAATTCAAGGTGTTTCAATGACTCGAGCATTCTACCAGGCGGTTTAGACAGCCTGATGAATGACCTCAACCACTAGAATGTGAACTCGAAGTTGATCAGGTCGTGAAAGGGAGGCAGCAACCGAGGCTTCCACAGGGCACCTTAGGCTGCACGGGAAAGTCGCTCGGATCTGGATCTGCAGTAACACATCATGCTCTTTGTGTGTGTGAGGGAATGCGAGGTTCCTTATATGTGCTAGTACAAAAGGATCGGGTGACTTAGGGGCTAGGCTCCATAAGCCGCCCCATAAGTGGCCCAGGCTTTTGTTTGGTCGTCCGAATCCTCAAAGAACCCCATTTTCTCCTTTTTGAACCCATTTTCTTTCCACTTTCTTTCTGGTCGATTTTTTTGGCACTCAAAGTGTTCTTGGGAAGTTCTGAAGGTTTTTCTTAGAATCAAAAATGGATTCAAACCTAGGAGTTGGATTCTTTATTGTTGGTGCTTTTGGAACTCTTGGGAGTTAAAGGTAAGTTTAAGTTACCATCTTTTAACCTAGGGTTTTGATCCTTTTTCATTTTCAACCTCTAATTTCTTCTTTATATTATGTTTGGGTGCTTTAGGAGCAAAGGAAGTATTTTGGGAGCTTCACACCTTTGAGAGCTTGGCTCAATGGTTTCATCTCTTTACCAAAGCAAGCTCAAGATTTGGGGTAAAATCTAGATTTAGCCTAAATCTAGCAATTTGAGTTCAATTTACTTTGTCAAAACTTTGAATGTGTCAAAAATGTCCATTTTGAAGTATTAATGTGTTTTACCTAATAGTTATCAAATGTGTGGGTTATTTGGTGAGTTTTACATAGTTGGTGTATTTGATTTTATAGATCTCGTGAGGTACCTGTATTTGAGTTTTATTTTTTGGACATTTTGATAAATAAATCATAAGTGGGTTTTTTCATGATTTATCTAATAAATGGAAATTATTTTGTGATAATGCATTTTTAGTGTATTTAGTTTGAAAAATGCATTTTATAATGTTATGGGACATTTTGGAAATATAAATGGTATGATTCAATTGAAAAATGGTTTGTCCCAATTAATAATGCATTTTTTAAGTTAATCATGTCTTTAGAGCATGTGTTTGCATAAACGTTGGTTAAATACGTTTTTATTGCTTAAGATGACTTTTTTTAATAGTCAATTGAGTTGTTGAGCTTGTGGCTCGGTTTTGACTCAAATGAGTCTTGGGGACATTTGTCCGATTTAATTTACTCTATGGTTGAGCTTTTTGAGTTATATACAATTATAACATATTTATTTGGAAATTTATATGCTTTGAGTGCATTGGTCATGCAATTGGGGTCATGTAGTTTAGACTGTAGGCAATGAATCCATAGGCATAAGAGTTGGTCAGTTGGTTATAAATGGGATCTTTATCCTTCCTTGTAGCTAGAAATATTTAAGATCAGTAGAGGACTCGAGGTATAAACCATAGGTGGTTGAACTTAATGACTGTGAGATCCATACGAAGGACCCAAGGTATAGGGCGTGGGTGATTGAACTTGATGACCGCGTAAGCCATATCGGAGGACTAGAGATATCGACCATAAGTTGATGTTCTTGATGACCATCAGGTTATAGTGATTATTATTTCTAGTGAACAAGTATGACTAGGATCGGCAGATGACTCATACTATAGACCATGAGTAGTTGAACCTGATGACTGTGAGATCCATAGTAGAACTCTCTAATATAATGTGGCTTACTTTGTGTTCGCCACATTTGATGGATACACCCCCCTTCACCGAAAGGTGTTATTTTCGGATGAGTGTATTATCCATGTTTTCGATGTTGTTTTGAGTATGAGACATTTTCCTTGATTTATGGTTTTGAGTTTGAACCTCATCCATGGTTAGGGGTATTGTTGGATAATAAAGTTTTTATCAATGTTTACAATATTTGGACATTGAACCTTATTTACGTTCTCGAGTGAGTGTTGGGTTTTGAATTCATATTTAATGGGGTATTTTGATTTAGAGGTCTCATCATGAAAATAGTGAATTTTGGAAAAATGTTGATAAATACATAGAGAAATTATGTTTAGATAAGCAAACTTTCAGTTGTACTATTTTATAATTATGATGAAAACTGCTTGAGGGTTCGATAATCTTGATTTCAGAATCATGTTGCATTATGCGGGTACACTTCTAGTATATATATATATATATATTATTTATATAAAAAGAGAATATAGTTTCTATTTATTGAAAAATGATATGGTTTTTATTTTTTTGAAGAATAACCATAATTTACTTATAAGTAAGTTTCTATTTATTAACGGTGTTCCATTAGTTATTCTCCCTGATATTACGACGTGTTACCATTAGCGCTTGTAATCAGCTCTTGCGTAATGTTACTCGTTTGCCATTTCACGTACCATTCGCTATTTCAACCAGGTTCCATTAACCCATCAGTAGTAGTGCTACTCGATTGCTAAGAGAAAACCGACTTAAAAAAAATACATATATAGGTTATCGAAAAAAATGACAAAACAAGTCAGTTGTAGATATTTAGGAGTTGAAAAAACGATACAAGAACCAAAGGAAACCAAACATTTATTATGAGATTGTTGAATCCCTTACAAAGACAAGCACTAATGAAAAGCATAGATAGACTTAAGAGGTTAAGCCATGTCACATGACCCATCCTCTATCGAAAAAAGATTACTTCTGTTTCACTCAATTTTGGAGATAATGGGAACACATAGCTTTTGCAACTGATTCAACATCTTCTCATACTCATCTACCTCTGAAAGCTTGTCCATATCAAGAGACTCAGTTGCATCTGTGATGGCATCTTCCATTTTCTTCATGTCTTCGTTATGGAGCCTTGTCTTGTTGGTGTCTCCTATGGTCGTGATTTTGCTTGACACCTCGTAAATGTACTTTTCCAAGGCATTGCGTGCAATCACCCTTTTCTTGTAGAGTTGGTCATCAAGTTTGTACTCTTCAGCATCCTTTAGCATCTTTTTTATCTCTTCCTTTGAAAGCCTCCCCTTGTCATTAGTAACTATCATGCTCTTTTTCAGGCCAGTGGATACTTCTTCACCCAAGCAATTCAAAATACCATCATCATCGATGTTAAAGACCACCTTTACTTCGGATTCACCCTTTGGTGCAGGTGGGACTGAAACCTCAAATACCCCTAGCCGGTTATTGTCTTTTGCCCGGCTTCTCTCACCCTGGTATACCGGAAAGTTTATGGAACGTTGGTTGTCCTTAGATGTATGAAATGTGCTTCCCTTGTTTGCTGGTATGGTAGTGTTTCTTGGGATCAGAACAGACATAGTGCCATCGAACAACTCCACACCAAGGGAAAGAGGAGTGACATCCAAAAACACCAAGTTCTTCAACTTTTGGCTTATTTCACCACTTATCTTTGCAGCAATAACTGTTGCACCATATGCAACTGCCTCATCAGCATGAATCTTCTTTGAGAGCTCCTTTCCGTTAAAGAATTCTTGCAACAATTGTTGTATCTTTGGTATCCTTGTTGACCCACCGACAAGTACCACCTCATCCACGTCTTTCTTATCCATTTTTGCATCCTTCAAACAACTCTCCACCGTCTTTATGCACTTGTTAAAGAAATCTGCATTAAGATGTTCAAACTTTGCACGACTAATTTTGGTATTAAAATCAACATTTTTGTGCAAGCTATCAATTTCGATTATTGTTTCAATACTTGATGAGAGTTGTCGTTTCGCTCTTTCACAAGATACCCTCAACCTCCCGGTTGCTTTTAGATTCCCTTGTATGTCTATCTTCTTCTTTCTCTTAAATTCCTTGATCAAATGGTCCACCATTTTGTTATCAAAGTCTTGGCCACCCAAGTGAGTGTCACCGGCCACAGCCTTCACTTCTAACTTGCCATTTTCATCAATGTTGACAAGAGAGACATCAAATGTACCACCACCTAAATCAAAAACAAGCACATTTGTTTCACGAGATATGTCAATTCTCATTTCTAGTCCATACGCGATTGCAGCTGCGGTAGGCTCATTAACTATGCGCAAAACATTAAGTCCTGCAACATGACCGGCGTCTTTTGTGGCCTGGCGTTGTGAATCATCAAAATATGCAGGCACTGTGATGACGGCATCATTCACAGTTTTACCAAGGAATGCCTCAGCAATATCTTTCATTTTCCCAAGAACCATGGATGAAATTTCTTCAGCTGAAAACTGCTTCTCTTCACCCTTGTATGCAACTACAATCTTGGGAATGTCACTAGTTCCCTTTATGACTTTGAAAGGCCACAACTTCATGTCCTCTTGAACCGTGCCATCACTAAATCTCTTTCCAATCAGTCGTTTAGCATCTGAGATCCCACGATGAACATATGAGTTCAAGTATATAATAATCAATCTAATGTGCTTAAGACAATGGTTGAGGTGCGAAACACATACCAAAGATGGTGTGCATATGGTTCGTGAGGACCTGGTTCTTGGCACCTTCACCTACTAGACGTTCCATATCTGTGAAGGCAACCCATGATGGCGTAGTCCTACTACCTAGATCATTGGATATGATCTCAACTTGATTATGTTGCCAAACACCCACACACGAATACGATGTTCCGAGGTCAATTCCGATAGTTGGTCCAACCATTATCCTCGATCTCAAGTTCCAATATTTCAAACCTATCATAATAGCATCCACAAACATAAGGATCACATCATTTTATGAAATATGATGCCATAAATAAAAACAAACAAAAAAATAATTGTAATAGAAAAAAGTTGGTAATAGAAGTTTATTAACTATTTAACATTAACCTTAATCTAATGATGGTGACTTTAAGTTCCATAGAAAGTAGGGTTGTCAAAAATAAGTGGAACCGAATAATTTATCTAAACCGAATGTGATTTGCGTTAGACGGTTTCAGGTTATTCAATTTTCGGGTTAAACGCGTTCGGTTAACTAAATAAAGATCTTTATTCGGTTCAGTTTTCGGTAAATGTTTTCAAATTCAATTAAACCGTATTAATTGAATAACATATTAGAGTAAACTATGTGTATTAATCACTTAAAAAATCCCACGGGCCATGGCCCTAAAGGCCCTTATAATATCCAACGAAAAATATGAATTTATATTCGGTTTAACTAAATTAGTGAAGTGAATAATTCGAAACCGATCAAAGCAAACCTTATTTAGTTTGATTATCGATTAGTTTTAAATTTTTTGAAAACCAATTAAAGCAAACCAAATAAATCAGAAACCCATTTAACCATTGAAATAACACCCTTAAAAGAGACAGATATTTTACCATTTCAATTAAATGAGAAGCATAAATAAACAAAATAAATTAGTTGTAATGATACTTTTTAATGAAAAATTAAGATATTAATAAGAATAGAAATTTTATTTGAGTATAAATACTCACTGGATTACGTCTTCTTGATCACCTACTTTTCTTAAGCCGTATTTCCTGCATAAAAATTATATAAATTTCAATTAAAAATGTGAATAAGAGATTACTATTTTACATAAAAATAACATCAATCGGTTTATCATTATATATATAAATATATATATATATATATATATATATATATATATATATATATATATATAGGGTTGGGTTCATGTGAGACTAAGGGTTTTTCGTGAGACCCGTAAACCAATTTATATTCATTGACCAACTTTATAAGCTAATGATCTAATGGTCTAAAGTTGCACGGTGACAATTTTGTAATTATTGAGAAGTCTCGTGACGTTTATGAATGTTCAGATCTGACGATTATAGATCTAATCCAAGGGTTGAAAATTGATCTTACGGGTCTCACGAAAAACCATTGGTCTCACATGATCCCAAGTCATATATATATATATATATATATATATATATATATAAAGAGAGAGAGAAAGAGAGAGTTTCATTTTAGAAACGATAAATGTATAAGTAGATAGTGATCTTAATCCTTCACCTAAAAAAATGTTCAAAATTTGCGACTTTGACTGCGAAGTATCGGATAATTCGGTCGCATGGTAACTGCTGTGCGGAAGAAAGAGGGATAGTTTCGTAAATTTTACAAATAAGCGGCAAAAAAAATGTATATATGACTCATGTGATTCACATATATGAACTATTTGTGTGAATCCGTGTGGTTCACATATGCACAATTTAACTGATTCACATATAAACTAATTTAACGGATTCACATATGAACTATTTAACATATTTACATATAAACCCGTGTGATTCACATATAAACTAATTTAACTGATTCACATGTGAACTATTTAACTGATTCACATATGATCGAGAAAAAGTTAAGAAATTTGATGACTTTGATAATCTAGAATTGCGATATATGATCGACAAAAAATCGAGAGAAAAATTGATGATAAAGTTGTCATAAAACCGGATTTGTTTTGTTAGAATCGTTAATGAAATCAAGATCATACATCACGGGGGAGACTTTTGTTGTTTATCATCGACGATGATGATGTATTCATATATTGCCACCGGTTTTTGCTACTAAACATATTACCCTTTCTTTATACAAACTTGATTTTTTGATCCAAAGGCTAGAATCACTTTTCTATTTTTCACACAGTTAGTATTTCTTAACTAAACCTCTCCCTATATATATCGCCACCGCTTTTTGCTACTTAACATATTATCCTGTTTTCATGAGATACGATTTTTACACTTGAAACTTCACAACAAAATGTTGTGAAGGTAAAAAAAAAGCCGAACATTCACAGCAAAAATACTGTAAAGCTTATCTTCACAGTGTTCTGTTGTGAAGTTTCAAGTGTAAAAATCGTGTCTCATGTGTCTCACGGAAACAGTCTTGTCTCACATGATCCCAAGTCTCTCTCTCTCTCTCTCTCTCTCTCTCTCTATATATATATATATATGCATATACACACACACACATATATATATATATATATATAATATAGGACGATAATCAAATGAGAACCACAAATATATTACAAACCCGTGAGAACCGAAATAAAAATATTCTTTTACATGATTTTTTCATCAAAATCTATGATTTAATATAGTGTTTCGAATATGTTTATGTTCACATTATGAAAAGATTACATCGTGGAACAAAATTGGTTCACCTAGTGAAATGAAAAAATGCACGTAAAAAAATTCACATGGTGCAACAAATACATGTGAAACTATCATATCATGAAATAAATATATGTGAAGCAATGTTTTAAATCCTAACATTTGATGAAAAATATCATATAAAAAATATTTTTATATATTTATGGTTTTCATGATTACACTTTTTTTTAAAAATTCATTTAAATGACAAAAAAACAAACAAACAAAAGTTGGTAGATAATTCAAATCAAGGACAAATTACCCGGGTATCCTCTGGGCCATCGGTTGGTATTTTCTCATAAAATACCAATTCTAACGAACCATTGGTATTTTCTGGGTGACCCATAAGTAATCAACAACAAAAATTTCTCCAGATGATTTTTGTGGGTAAAAGTCATTTGTTTTGTAGTGTGGTCTTATAAACCTAAATTTCATAAAATAGTTTATTAAGACACTTAGAGATTTACGACGTCCTACAAACCTGATCTTGTTATAGTGTGAAGACACAAAGATGCAGCAAAATCAAAGATTAAAACATAAATAAACAGTATTAAACCTTAAAAGTTATCGAATAAACAGATGAAATTTCTAAAAGAAATATATAAGAAAAGAACGGTTGATATAAAATTCACCTGTATAGGATTAGGAACGAATGAGGAAATGTAGGAATTGGTATATGAATTCGTCCGTCCATCCATCTTTATATACAAATCAATTACTTGGTTAATTCTTTGTTTAAAGGACTTTTGGATTAATCAATTCAATTCAATTCAAGATGCTTTTTTCATGATAAATAATACATCTAGTCTTTTGAAAATAATACTTTTTGTTTTTTGGTTTTTATGAAAATGTTCGGATCTGATCTATCCTCTTAATCATTGTCTAAATTCGAACGTTTTTATAAATCATAATGTCCATCTTATTGTTAATAATTATTATTTTATTATTAACAATTACTATTAGTTATGATTACCAATTACTATTAATCTAAACTATTAATTTTTATCCATATCGGAACCACTACTAAAAATCTGGTTTTTCCGACGGCAAAATCCGTCGGAAAAACAACTTTCCGACGGATTTTGTCGTCGGAAAACTCCCGCCGCCAAATGCAATTTCCGACGGAATTTCTGACAGATTTGTATTTTTCCGACGAAAAAATCCGTCGGAAATCCGTTGAGCAATTTTATAATATGTTATCCATTACCCGGGTTAATTAAAAGTAATATAAAATGAGATTAGAGTTACCGACAGAAATTCTGTCGGAAATCCGTCGGTGAACTTTTTCCATTTTCTTCCAAAATAATAACCAATTTTTGTTTCAAAAATAAAAATTACATTTTTTCGACGGATTTTCGATGGAATTTCCGTCGGAAATTATATTTAAAAACATTTTTCCCTAATTTAAAATATGAAAATGCTTTTTATTTTTATTGGACGGAAAATATTTACCACGTAAAATCCGTCGCTGATCCGTCGCTGAAAGTGTCCGTCGCAAATCCGTCGCTNCGTCGGTGATACCCATTTTTTTAGTAGTGAACTTCACCGTAACAAAATTGAGTTTACAGAACTTCTAAAGTGTTCAAGTGTCCTAATAGACTACTTTAAAGTACTTACGTTTATAGGATCAAATCATTATGTGTCTTATTGAAAAGTGTTATAATAAGTTTATAAAACGCTTTTAAATGTGTTGACAAGTTTTTAAGACATTGTTGAAATAAAGTGTTTTATTAACCCCTTTATAATAAAAACAGTCGAAAATGCTACTTTCATGCTGGTTGGGTCGCATGAAACCCGCATTTATCACTGTTCACCAATTTTTTCAGTTTTTGTTTTAAAATCTAGTTTGCGACTTTAGCTTGGGTCCTTATTYGAGGGGTTTGCAAGTAAGTCTTTTGGAGGTCCTTCGGGGGTTTTATCTAATCATTTGATAACCTCAATTCAAGTGTGCGGTTGGTGTTATTCTAGACTGAAAATGTGATTCTAGGCTGTGATTTCAGAGTTTCCTCTCGTTATTTTCTAACAGAAGTATACTTATCCGCTATGTTGGAGTTGTATTTGATCTAAATTCACATAGTGTGCATCATTTATAATGTGAAATGATTAATTACATAGTCTGAGTTATTGGTATGAGTGTGTACCTTGATATTTCGAATTACGAAAGTGTGTACCAGAATGAAGCACATGAATTCGTTTCATGTAGCTCATTTAAAGGGCAAGTGTTAACCCAGTTGAGTAGTCACAAGTGTGTATGACAATTAGTGTGTTTAACCGTTGCAACGTGTATTGGTGTTTTAAAATTTATGTGTATACATTGTTATTTCTTAATCGTGATTTCTAACGAATTATTTCAGCGTGTACTCATACGTTAGAAGGAATTCACTAGAACTTTGGTCTAACCCTCGCTTTTATAAAGTTGAAAAACCTTTTAAGGAAGGTGCCAAGAGAGGGCGCTGTTAACGGGAAGGGGTAGGTGTGATTCTGATGGATTAAAATATGGGAGTGATCTCCTTGATTGGTGGTTGTTTGACTTGATTAGATGTTTGTAAAGAACCTCAGCCACAGTGTGATTATTTTTCCGCTGTAACTTTTGACGTAGAATTGTCATATGGTGTCCTTTATCCAACAACTGTATTTGTCGGTTGGCAAATGTAATCTTATGGTCATTTTGAGATTTCCGGTTGTTACAAAAGTGTGATTTAGCTATTTTATATGACACTTTTGATAAATGTCTTATAACCCCATCTTTTTATGAGACACCTTTTCAACTAGACTTGTTAAATAGT
Organism: Cynara cardunculus var. scolymus; assembly: GCF_001531365.2. Classification (NCBI taxonomy): domain Eukaryota; kingdom Viridiplantae; phylum Streptophyta; class Magnoliopsida; order Asterales; family Asteraceae; genus Cynara; species Cynara cardunculus. The sequence goes on from NC_037532.1 coordinate 11,613,544, forward strand.
TAATACGACATTTTATTCTATAAATGTTCTAAAAAGCAGTTTAAAACGTCTGAAAGAATCCTATAATTATATTGTAACATTTTTAGATATGATGCTCTATAATTTAATCGTATAAGTTTAAGTGATATAAAGTATATTGGTAGGATGGTTAGACATTTCAAGACATCTTATAAAACAAAATACTGTTCTAGTACAATATAGAGATCAAAGAATAAAACATCATATCTAACAGTGTAATAAATTTATATGACGTTTTTAGACATTTTAACAAGTTTTTAAGGAAATTTTTAAAATAAAGTTTCATTTTTATAAGACACTTGCTTTTAAGTCCTATAAAGCTATCTTTTGAGACATTTTTACGTTATCGTAAACCAATTTATAATAATAACATGTTGAATTATTATATTAAAAAGCATCTAAAAGTCTTTATTTACAGAAATAATTAATTAAAATCGGCAGACAAAAAGTATCCAAGTCTTTTTAAAATGCTCAGTGCATTAATTTGACAGAAAATGGGTTAAAATAAATAGCATGATCCAAAACAAGTTCCAATCATGGCTCAAAATAATAGTAATTAATGTTTTGTTTATTATTTTTAATCAAAAGGGTGTCTTTCCGATTTTTTTAGCTTGGGTTTCAAAGTTCAAAAGTGTTTGGAGGTCTAGATTCGATATAAGTTATACAATTGGGAAAAATTTTAAAAAAAGTCAATGGATTTTAGTGTTTGGAATGATTAAGTATTTGGACAATTTTTTGAAAGAAATAAGTCCTTTGACATTTCAAAACATGTTAAATAAGTTCTTGGACTTTCTAAAACTTGTTAGATATATTCTTATGACCTATACAATTAGTTAATGTGGAAAAGTCTGAAAAATGGCCAATGAACTTTCATATTCTGAACGATTAAGTCCCTAAACATTTTTTGAACCAAAAAAATACTTAAATCTATAAAATTAAACAAATATACCAAAAAAGTACTTACATTTACAAAAAAGTACTTACATTTAAAAAAGATTATGAGTGAAATTTATTTTAATTAAAAATGAAATATTTTTGATTAGGGATTTTTTAAAATAAAAAAGGATTTAAAAAGGNCGACGGATCAACGACGGAAAGCACTTTCAGCGACGGATCAGCGAGGGAATTTTCCCTCGCTGATACCCAGCATTTTTGTAGTGCACCTAATCTAAAATCCTAAAATATAAAGATCATGTAAATTAAATACAAATATGCAATACACAAATATGTCATAAATACCTAATATGATTATCCGGACGAAATTAATATACATATATAAATTCGATTGATAACACTAGTTCATAAATACACTATATCAAATCTATTGGCGGGGTCGGCGGAAACTGTTGAGATTGTGTAACCCTCTTCATCATATCCATCATGTMTGCATGCTCTTTCTTCCGGATCTCATCTTCYCTGTTTCGGATYTCTTCTCGGCTAAGAAGTTCCTCAACCTCCTACTGTCGGATCTCATTTCGGCGAAGAAGTTCCTCAACCTCCTTCTGTCGGATCTCATCTCGAGTGCGCATTTCTTGAATTTGGGAATGTAAGTTGTTAATTAACTACAAATACAATAGTACCTTTATTGACTTCAAAATAAAACTACCAAAATTATAACAAGTTAAAAGAATACTACAAACCTGGAAACGCTCCCACAACGTGTTTTCACCTCCTTAGGGATTTCCGACCACGTGCACCATGGATATTTTTAAAAATTTATTTTTTAGGGAAACAAAAATATTTTTCTTCAAAAATTTCCGGCAGATTAAAAAATTTAAAAAAAAACTTAAAAAATTTTAATCCGTCGGAGATTTTTAAGGAAAAATATTTTTGTTTCCTTTTTAATAATAGCTTCTAAAAAATAATTTTTTTTTAAAAATCTAATAATTTCTGATGGATTAAAATATTTTAAATAAAAAAAACTTAAAAAAATTTAATCTGTCGGAGATTTTTAAGGAAAAATATTTTTGTTTCCTTTTTAACAACAGCTTCTAAAAAGTATAAAATTAAAAAAAATCTGAAATTTCCGACAGATTTCYGACGGATTTTGATTAAATAAAAAATTAATTAAAATCCGTTGGAAAATGTAATTAATTAAGACTAATTATTTATTAAAAAAAATTAGACCACTTTTGTCACGGATTTGTGACGGTAMTAAATATATATAAAAAATCCGTTGCAAATCCGTCGAACATCCGTAGGAAAGTTTTTCGGAAAAAAAATCTTTTTTTTTTAAATCGGTGACGGATTTGTGGGGGATTTCTGGCGGACGTTGTAAATGTTGACTTTTGTTGACTATTTTGGGATCCGTCAGAAATCCGTCACTGATTTTTCCGACGGAATGTCCGCTAGAAAATTYCGTCGGTGATACCCATTTTTTTAGTAGTGAACTTCACCGTAACAAAATTGAGTTTACAGAACTTCTAAAGTGTTCAAGTGTCCTAATAGACTACTTTAAAGTACTTACGTTTATAGGATCAAATCATTATGTGTCTTATTGAAAAGTGTTATAATAAGTTTATAAAACGCTTTTAAATGTGTTGACAAGTTTTTAAGACATTGTTGAAATAAAGTGTTTTATTAACCCCTTTATAATAAAAACAGTCGAAAATGCTACTTTCATGCTGGTTGGGTCGCATGAAACCCGCATTTATCACTGTTCACCAATTTTTTCAGTTTTTGTTTTAAAATCTAGTTTGCGACTTTAGCTTGGGTCCTTATTTGAGGGGTTTGCAAGTAAGTCTTTTGGAGGTCCTTCGGGGGTTTTATCTAATCATTTGATAACCTCAATTCAAGTGTGCGGTTGGTGTTATTCTAGACTGAAAGTGTGATTCTAGGCTGTGATTTCAGAGTTTCCTCTCGTTATTTTCTAACAGAAGTATACTTATCTGCTATGTTGGAGTTGTATTTGATCTAAATTCACATAGTGTGCATCATTTAAATGTGAAATGATTAATTACATAGTCTGAGTTATTGGTATGAGTGTGTACCTTGATATTTCGAATTACGAAAGTGTGTACCAGAATGAAGCACATGAATTCGTTTCATGTAGCTCATTTAAAGGGCAAGTGTTAACCCAGTTGAGTAGTCACAAGTGTGTATGACAATTAGTGTGTTTAACCGTTGCAACGTGTATTGGTGTTTTAAAATTTATGTGTATACATTGTTATTTCTTAATCGTGATTTCTAACAAATTATTTCAGCGTGTACTCATACGTTAGAAGGAATTCACTAGAACTTTGGTCTAACCCTCGCTTTTATAAAGTTGAAAAACCTTTTAAGGATGGTGCCAAGAGAGGGCGCTGTTAACGGGAAGGGGTAGGTGTGATTCTGATGTATTAAAGTATGGGAGTGATCTCCTTGATCGGTGGTTGTTTGACTTGATTAGATGTTTGTAAAGAACCTCAGCCACAGTGTGATTATTTTTCCGCTGTAACTTTTGACGTAGAATTGTCATATGGTGTCCTTTATCCAACAACTGTATTTGTCGGTTGGCAAATGTAATCTTATGGTCATTTTGAGATTTCCGGTTGTTACAAAAGTGTGATTTAGCTATTTTATATGACACTTTTGATAAATGTCTTATAACCCCATCTTTTTATGAGACACCTTTTCAAATAGACTTGTTAAATAGTTAATACGACATTTTATTCTATAAATGTTCTAAAAAGCAGTTTAAAACGTCTGAAAGAATCCTATTGTAATATTTTTAGATATGATGCTCTATAATTTAATCGTATAAGTTTAAGTGATATAAAGTATATTGGTAGGACAGTTAGACATTTCAAGACATCTTATAAAACAAATATTGTTCTAGTACAATATAGAGATCAAAGAATAAAACATCATATCTAAAAGTTTAATAAATTTATATGATGTTTTTAAACATTGTTAGCAAGTTTTTAAGGACATTTTTAAAATAAAGTTTCATTTTTATAAGACACTATAAAGCTATATTTTGAGACATTTTTACGTTACCGTAAACCAATTTATAATAATAACATGTTGAACTATTATATTAAAAAGCATCTAAAAGTCTTTATTTACAGAAATAATTAATTAAAATCGGAAGACAAAAAACACATTCCCTCGCTGATCCGACACAACCTCGATGTCATGCATATCGAGAAGAACGTTTTTGAGAATCTCTTTAACACCGTCATGGATACGTCAAAAACTAAAGACAATGTAAAGGCGAGAAGAGATGTAGAGATTTATTGCGATCGACGGGATTTGCACATT